>NC_143509.1:67022936-67378114 GCF_031878675.1 Megascapheus bottae
TGATATATTTTAGAAGAATAAAACTTAAACCAAATTTAAAATTAAATGGAATACTCTATGTATCAAAGAAAAGCATATGGTAACTGCATCTGACTTTGTTCCCTGGTATATTGTATATATATTTATTTGTTTATTTAAAATAGGAAAGGGAAGGGGGAAAACAAGATGATTGGGATGGGGTAGAAAGAAGGAAAGGGGGACAAAAACATGAAAATGAGTATCAAGGTTTGAGAAGTAATGGACCCTCTACATGATGAATGTAACTGTAACCTCTCTATACATTACCACAAAAATAAAATACAATAAAAAGTGAATCTACAGGTCAAATAATAAAAAAATATCCAAGTTTACTTTGAGTCATCCTGAACTCAAAGATGGGGGGGTGTGGATGAAAAGCACATATATACAGATTGTGCTTAAATATACATTTCATGATTATTTGAAACAGAAAAATGTTGATTATATTTCTTAACAAACATAAAAGGCTAAATTTGAACCCATATTCATTCTTTTTCTATTATTTCACATTGTAAGTCTTTTCCCTTCTCTTGTTTTTTAAAATAAAACATGCAGCTTGAAAGTTATTGATGCAATAGAATTAGTTTTATTTTCTTTTGTGTCCTTACATATTTATAGTATTACTTATAAATTTGAAAACAAAAAATATATACAAACTAAAAATCTTAAGAGGTATATAATGACAAACGAAAAATATAGTATTAACAAAATATGGGATTATGAATGGACTGATAATTTTTGGAAGTTTATGAAATGTCCTGCTTTTCTTCTGTATTTATTAGTTTAGAAGCTTACAACTATATTCCTACTTATTATAATTTTATTTACATATAGATATATTTTTATTGATGAAGCATATATAAAATGACCTACAAATAGAGTAGCATTGCTTCTTAATCAATTAAAAGGAAATGAGATTGCAGATAATCAAGGTGAAAAATAAGAGTAAATTTTTTACTGTATTTTATTGTTGAAATAATGTATAGAGGGGTTACAATTACATTTGTCAAGTAGTAAGTACATTACCTCTCTACCCTTGATACCCCTTTTCATATTTTGTCCCCCTTTTGTCTCCCTCTCCTTCCCCCAACCAGTCATCTTAGAGTAAATATTTTATTATCAATTTTTTAGCCACTGCACTGACTTGTTTATCACAATGGTACAAGAAAAAAAATACTCGCCCAAGATTGATATACTGCCTGATATATGATTATTATTTTCTTTGGATTTAATTTTAGTGGGTAGTTAAACTTTTCTGAGTCCTATGGGTTTTCTCTTTTGAAAATGTACCAAGCCTACCAAATCCTGAATGATTCATAGCAAAATTTATTTCAAATATAATGAGTGCAAAAATAAGACACAGCTTCACATATATATGTATATATACACATATATACACATACAAACACACACACACATACACACACACATGCATATATGGAAGAAACATTTATATGTTGGGGGAATCAGCCACTAAGAAAATTAGAACAAATTTCTAAACCACAGAGCATGACTTCAAAAATGTGCATTTATTTGTTGTTTGAAGGTTGAGATACTATAAAATTTCTACAGTTCATAAGAGTACAGATTGTTTTTCTCAACCTGAGTTGTACATTAGGATCATCTAGGGATGTGGATTTTTACAATTCAGAGTCGTGAAACTTACCCCACCAATTAAATGAAAACCTCTAGTTGGAACTTGTGCATCTCTTAAAAACACAAAAAAAAAACCTCCCTAGACAAATGTAAAATTCAGATAGGACTGAAAATAAATCATGTAGATACTTCAGCTTTTGTAGTCTCACACACATTTATTTTGTCCTTGTCAAAGAATACAGAAATAGTCGCCATTATAATAAACATTTGAATGTCTAATTTTAGGACTTGTACGATCAAGATAATAATAAATTGCAACTACTTTGTACAACTACTTAAACCATTTTGTTAAAAGAATGAATGTACATGCTTAAAAAATAATTAGTTCTCAAGCTAGACGCCTATGTATTATACCAGTAATACTTGTACCTGAGGAGAGGTTTTCTGAGAAAGGGATGCTAACAGCTCAAGGCCAGCCTAGGAAGAAAAGTGTGCAAGATTCCTGTTCTACTCCTCACTGGGTGCAAAGGTTCAGCCATACCATCCAAAGCTCTATAGTAAGTAGGCCGAGATTCCCAGTGGTGCCAGACCATGCCAGGAAGTAAAGCCTATCTTCATGTAAAACCCATGACATCCTAACAAAGATGGGAAGCTTAAAAGTGGCTTTCATTTAGGAACCTATCTGATCAGCAGAGGATCATGAGAGAGTCTTAAGCATTTTTTCCTCATACCTTGGATATCACAGATTTTTTATTGACATTCTAATTAACTGAAAACTATTCATAGTAAAAAATAATAAATATTATCAACTAAAAAATTGTAATAGTTATAATCAGTCACTGGATCAGGTATTGGAAATTAGAAGCTTGGTTTTCTCTCTAGGTTGCCTGATGGTGGAAACTTGAGGTTTTGAGGTTGCTTTGATGATTACCTGTCCTAAGAGTTGACCTTGTATTTCAGTCCCATCTTTGATTTGCTTCTATTTATTGCTACTTACTAATGTCTACTTAATGGAAAAACTACTACCAAACTATATCTTCCATTATTATTGGCCCTTTTTTATACTTTATGGGCATAAAGTAAACATATTTATTACCTGCAGGTACCTAAATATTGAAAACAGTTTCATAAATATTATGAAACATAAGATAAAAATTTTCCTAATTTCCTTTTTTCCAAAATGTCTTAATGCAGTTCTCTACATAGAGACTTTCTTACATATACTTCTCACATGCATATAAATATTTCTATGAATTTTGTTTCTGACAATAAACTCAATTTATCTTTAGTAGCAAATGAAATAATGTATACAATACTTTGATATTAAGAATTTTATGACCTACTAATGCAGTAGTGATACTCACTAAACAATGTGTTGAAAATGAACTCTACAACTTGTGGGAGAGAGGGATCAGGAGGAAAAAGACAGAGAAAACAAAGGAAGTAGGAACATGATATAAACGAAATGTACTCAATGGAAGAAAGATAGCCTCTTCAACAAGTTGTGCTGGCAGAACTCGTTAAGCACCTGCAGAAAACTAAAGTTGGATCCTTCTTTGTCACCCTGTACTAGAATTAACTCCAAATGGATCAAAGAGCTGGAGGTAAAGCTGACACACTGAAAACTTTACAAGAAGGAATAGGTGATACACTAGGCCTCCTTGGCACAGGTCGAAACTTTCTTAATAAGGACCAAGAATTACAAAAAATCAGAGAAAGGCTGGATAAGTGGGACTGCATTAAACTGCAGAGCTTTTGTATGGCAAAGGACATAGCTAGTGAATTAATTAGGAAGCCTACAGAGTGGGAGAAGATCTTCACCAACCAAACAACGGACAAAGGCCTCATATCTAAAATATATCAACAGCTCAAAAAATTGAATCACTCCAAAACTAATCTCCAAAGTATCAACCATCCCATTAAAAGATGGGCCAAAGACTTAAAGAAAGTCTTCTCTGAAGAAGAAATAGCAATGGCCTATAGACACATGAAGAAATGCTCCACATCTCTGGCCATAAAAGAAATGCAAATCAAAACAACTCTTAAGATTCCACCTCACTCCAGTTAGAAGGGCCAGGATCAGGAAAACTAATAACAACAGATGATGGAGGTGATGTGGCCCAGAGGGATCACTACTACACTGTTGGTGGGAGTGCAAACTTGTTCAGCCACTATGGAAAGCAGTATGGCAGTGCCTCAAAAGGCTAAATGTAGAGCTCCCCTATGACCCAGCAATTCCACTACTTGGCATTTGACCCAATCATCCAGAAACAAGGACATACTAAATCCACTAGCACAGCAATGTTCATTGCAGCATTATTCACCATAGAAAAGATATGGAACCAACCTAGATGTCCCTCAGTTGATGAGTGGATCAACAAGTTGTGGTATTTGTACACAATGGAATTCTATGCTGCTGTCAGAAAAAAACAACATTGACCCATTTGTTAGGAAATGGAAAGACTTAGAAAAAATCATATTAAGTGAAGTAAGCCAGACTCAAAGGAACTTAGGCTCAATGGTTTCCCTCATTTGTCATAATCAGTAGAAACCTTGGGCTCTACTAGCAGAGATTTGCAATAAAGCAAAACCTTGATACATAAGGCCATATAGTATGAAGCTAACTGAAAGGACCTCCAGGATATTGAAACAAAAGCCATATAATGAATGATTGTTGTGCTTAATGTACTATGTTATCTCTCATATCTTTTGCTGTCCCTTGGTTATCTCATATTGTTACGGTATCTCACTTTGTTATCTGATATATTGGATATATTTCTATTTGGTTATTTGAAATTGGATAGGGAAGGGGGGAAAACCAAGATGGGGGCGTGGGGGGAGGGTAATGGGTACCAAGACTTGTGAAAGGGTATAAATGTATGTGAATTAATGCACCTTCTATCTGGCAAATATCAGTAACCCTTTTATTAATTACAATAAAAATATTTTAAAAAAAGAAAGAAATGTACTCAATATCTGACTTACATAATGCAGACCCTAGTACAAGGTACTTCAGTTGAATTCCAAAGGTATCATTCACTTTTTAGAGCAAAGAAGGATGGCTAAATATCATAGAAATAGTATACGGACATTTTGCTTAAAATATAATTTAATTCATGTTTATTCCTAAATAAATTTTCCAAATATTCTATAGATGAGCTTGGAATAAAACCATGCCTTTCCTAAATGATCGTGGCCTTATGGCCCTAACTAAAATAGAAAAGAAAGTCTGGCAAATGGTCTTCAGAGTAGATTTCAACTCACCATTTCAAATTAACTACACAAGTGAACAATAATATAATTAGAAATTTAATTATGCCACACCTTATACACCTTATATTTTTTAACTTAAGACAGAGCCTTCTTTTTCTCCCTTTTTTATTTCCCTAGTAGTCTAATATTTCAAGTGTGTTCCCAGTTGATGATGCTAATATAATCAGACAAGTAACAACTACAGCAATCAAAACACTGAACATGTATAAAAAGCTGTAATTGAGTTATTTGTATATTAACAAAAGAAGAGGCAATAACCTGATTACAGGCTACAGAATTGTAACAATGTCCTGGAAAGCCCCAGGGAACAACTGAATATGCAATGGAATGTCTGCACTTCTGTCACTGCAGACGGCCACTCAAATCAGTGCATACCCATGTGCAAAATTTATGAATCAAAGTGCTCTGGTAATATCCAACAGATTGTCTCCAAATGCAAATTATCTAAACAAAATAAGATATTATTCTGAAAAAGTTTGTGAGTTAAAATATAATAAAAGATTCTTGTTTTCTCTCCACAATGAATCTCTTTTTGTAATTACTACTTTAACAAGTACATTGCAGAAATCTTGTGATAAACTAAGTATTGTTAAAGGTATAAAAAGCAAAGTGGGGGCTGGGTTTTGGCCTAGTGGTAGAATGCTTGCCTGGCAGGCACAAAGACCTGGGTTTGATTCCTCGGTACCACATACTTAGAAAAAAGCTGGAAGTGGTGCTATGGCTCAAGTGGTAGAGCACTAGCCTTGAGGGAAAACCCAAGGACAGTGCTCAGGCCCTGAGTTCAGTCACCAGGACTGGCAAAATAAAAAAGGAAAGTGGTAATCCTAGCTAATGAGGAGGCTGAAATCTGAGGATCCCAGTTCACAGTCAGAATAGCAGGAAAGTCTATGACACTCTTTTCTCCAATTAAACATTTAAAAAGCTGAAAGTGGAGCTGTGGCTGTACTAATGGAGTGCTAGCCTTGATCACAAAAGCTCAAGGAACAGCACCCAGGCCCTGAGTTCAAGCTCCAGGATGGACACAAAAACAGGGGAGGATGTTGAGTATGATCTTTGTCAACCAACTACCAAGGTAACAAGTATAAGTGGCAAAAGAGAGATGTAAAGAAAACCAAGAAATGTACTTTTATTCTTTTGATATTTTGACCCTGGAAATGACATTTTGCCTCCTTTTTGTTTCAGATACAGGGTAGATTAAAGAAGCTCCACTTCAACTCTATGACAGAAGAAATATTGTGTGTAAACCACAGGAACAAAATCAATATCCACAAAGCATAATATAAGGCATGCAATCTGAACTTTGTGAATGTGTGCAGTGAAGATACGGTGCTTGGTAATAACAATAATGCTCTCCATGTTTTCCTTTACCAGTGAAAATCTAGGCTCACTGTTGTTCTCTGCCTATATCATTCCGAAAAATGCAGTAACTAACTCAGACATCATCATCAGTTCCTCTTCAATCTAGCTAGATAGTTAGAAAAATGAAACAGTTAGACATAATATGGCTGAACAATGGAGGCTGCATTTCTGAAGTATGAAAGGAGCCTATGATCAAAATCTCACATCTCCAGAAGTGGGACTCAGCATTTCACCTGAACTGATACCAATGAGGACACTAAATGACTAGAGGCAGGTGAATAAAACTACAGATACTACAAATGTTGTATGAATAGATTTTAATTTAAATTTTATGTACAGAGGTACATAAGTCAGATGAGTACAATTCTTTTTAAAGTGTTATTCCCTCTCATTTCCTCCCACTTGTTCCTCTCCTTTCCCTCCAACCCCCCAAGTTGAAAAGTTTATCTCCAATGTAGTGTCTAGAGAGTATCACTGTTGCATTGGTTCACCTTTTTTCCCACCATTTCTGTGATTCCACTTCCAAATCAGATAAATTTATATACAAGACAAAGGGTACAAAATCAAAACCAGTGACAAGATAGAATTAACCAAAACTGGAAAAATGAAAGAAAAACAGAAATAACTTCAAAGTACTGAAAATAGTTTTGTTTCCATTTTTTGGATTTCATTTTGATAAGCATCATTTCATATGGTCATATGTGCATAGCTATTGAAGTATTGTGATCCTCTTCCAAGAATATCCGAGACATATTCTAGTTATTACAAATGAGGAAAACCATGCTGCATATGTTTTTTGGAGGGTGGGATTCTAGCTTGCTTTGCTTAATGCTATTTTTTCCAAGTTTTTCCATTTCCTTATGAAGGGGGTGATCTTTCTGATGGAAGCATAGAATTCCAGTTTGTATATATACAATATCCACTGAGGGGGATCTGGGTTATACAGATACTCAATTGTCCACATAAACATGTCTTATTGCCTTTAGAAGTATAATTGTAGTACTTTGTACTTCAGCTACAGATTTTTTTATACCTTAAGTTTATTGAGGAAGACAGAGTGAAATTATGATTGACGTGAAAAAATGTCTGATGGAGAAATAAGTCCATGAGCTGGAGGAATATGAAGAATTTCTTAGAAAAAAAGGCAAAATAGTATGATCAGCGATTGGATGAAAATGATGGTTGGAAAAAAGAAAATGTGAAAAGAAAGTGAAATTAATGTTTATAGTACTGCCTGGAGTGTTATAAAAGTGAAAATACATGTTCCCCTGTGTTACATAATTTAATATTCACAAAACATTTCAAGATATCCCCTATTAGAAATTTATTTAGACTAGGGTTTTTGTGACAAAAATGTACAATGTATACATGATAATAGCGGGAAGCTAAAAAAATAGAAATGTTTGATTGAAGAATCACTTTTCTATAGATCTATAATATATTATCACAAAGGTAGTAATTCAAGCAAAACAGTTAATGATCTGATCATTTCTGTGGGTCAAAAATCTCAGTATAGATGTGTATTTAAGGTCTCACTAGCTGCAATTAAGATGTCAGGAAGTTGCATTTTTAACCATAGGATCATCTTGGGAGGTATATCTAGGGTGCTGGCAGTATTCAGTTCTCTTTAATGGTAGAACTAGAAACAATTTTCTTACTCCGAATGCCCTGTAGAAAATACTCTCAGCTCATAGATGCACAAACCTTCCTTGCTATGGTCACCTCATCAAGGAACCAAGAGGTGTTTCTACAGTGATTGTACTAACAACATACAGCTGTCAGAACATTGCCATGGCACCACTTCTACCAGAGTCTTCTCATTAAGAAAAAAGCACAGATTTTACCTTCACCTAAGAAAAGGGAAGAGGTTAAGACAAGAGCATTCATAGATGGGGTGAAGTACAGTAACTCTAGAGTCTATTTACTATAATATGTTAGGAAAATTAAGATTCTATCTGGAACAATTAGGAGGGTTGAAATGATCAGACCTGTGTTGCAATAAGGAAAAACATAGGATCTCATATAGAAATAGGAAATTGAAATAGATTTTGAAGGTTCTGCTTTGATTGGCTTTCTAATGTTAACTCATAGCTAGTAGTATGTCCCCCCCAAAACTACAGTACTGTAGTCATTTGCAAATCAACAGGTACCAGAAGTTGTCTATGCAATGCATGCACTCCCAATGTGTTCTAATGACAAAATATAAATAAGAAAAACAATGAAGAAAAATAATGTGTTCCCTGAGAGACTCCTAGTTGCTAAAATGCAGTATACTTTGGAAATTCTGCATTGTTTGACTGTACACAGTGTAACTCAATTGGCAAATTCAAAGAAAATGGTAATTTGCAGAAAGAAAAAGTATATAAAATTTAGCCAAGAGACAACTGGAAATAGAACCAATGACTAGGAAATGGACATGTGACTGGATCAGGAAGAAATAATTTTATCATTAATCTTCAAAAAGTTAAATTGCGTCATTTAAAAAAAAAAGAAAGAATCGGCGGAAGATGGCGGCGGTTCAGGGTGAGAAGTACTGAGCTCTTGCCAAGATTCATGTACTGCCAGTGCAGGAGACAGTCCTCTAACAGAAATTGATCCTAAGTAAGCTTTAGGACCACAGAGAACTCAGGCAGAGAGGAAAAAAAGGAAAAAAAGGAAGAATACCAGCGCGAAAAGAAAGCGTGGAGCTCCACAGCAAAGCTGCCCAAGAGACAAAGGCTCTTCTGTATCAGAGCAGAGAAAGCACTCCACAGCAGCGCAGACCCGCCGGCTGCAGACAGAGCCACACAGAGCTGCACGAGCCCAGAGCCGACACCTGGCCATGCACGGACCTGCCAGCTTCACGGAACTGGAGAATCCAGCAATTTGTGAGTAGCTCCGAAGAGAAGTATCAACTTCTGCTCCGGGAATGGCATTGGGGGGGAGCCCCTCCCCCACCACCTGAGAGCAGCACCATCTTGACTGCTGGCAACAACCCAGGCCAAAGCAATTGGAGCCTGAGAGGTGTTGCTGACAGCACCACCAACCTATAGGGCAAAGGATTTCCCAGAGATCCCTTAGCCAGAAATCCAGCCCCAGCACTGCTGAAGTCCATCCCCCTGCTCTGCCTGCAGACCTGGTAAACAAAGCCGTCCTCTGAGGATCTTTCAGATTTGTTTTACCAAACAACCAATCGCATCCGAAAAACCGCAAAGCCAAATCATAAGAGAAAAAGACTTTGTGAAGTGTTTAGATTCCGAATTTAGTGGAGACACAAGTTTCCTAACCTCTCCCCCCACCAAAAAAACAAAACAAAACCTGAAGAATCCCCTTTTTTTTTTTAATTTTTTACCCCATTTCATTTGCATTTTTAAATGTTCTTATTTTTCTCTTTGCCATTTAATCTACACCTTTTTATCTAATGTCATGATTCATTCCTTTTTTTCTTTTTCTTTTTCTTTTTATCTTTATTTCTTTTTTTCTCCTCTCTTTTCCCACAAACCTGCTGTCACTGTGGTCGTTCCTAGAAACACAATGACAGCCCTGGGTACATTTTGAATAAAAACAATATCCATATTGATACAGTCACCTGCTTTTTAAGCTCTGGGTTCTCAACCCTAGTATCTCTTGGGTAAGAACTCAGAACAGTGAGGAATCTCCCCCACCTTTTTTTTTTCTCTCTTTTTTTTCGTTTTGTGTATGTATGTGTGTGTGTGTTCTGTTTTCTTTTATTTTCTTGCTGTTTTGTTTCTTTTTTTCTTTCTTAAATTGGTATCATTGAAATCTCCTATATCAATCTCTCTCTTTTCTCTATATATTCTTCTTACTACTCTTCTTATTTTGATAAGTTTTATCTAAGTTCATCTAAACCTTCTACACAAATACTCTACCTGTCTATCACCTTAGGTCAGTTATCCTTACACGATACCCTTTCTTCATTACTATAATATTCTTACACTCCTCTATTATTCTTTTCCTACCTCCCTTGTTGCCTTTCATATAATTTTTCTATCTCTGCTCCTCTGTTCATCCTTCAACTCTTAAAATGCATGGATCTACATTTGATGGTTGTTGAGCAATGCTGTGTATCTAGGTGTTCAATTATACTCTAGGTCCAGAGGGAATTAAATACAATAGAGATTGAATTGAGAGGCTTATTGTTTTGGTCATAAATTGGTCATCTGTGATTGTATTAGATTTGTATGTAAGTGTACAAAAAGAAAGAGAGAGTGTTATTACCAATCTAAAAGAGCTAATATCTATTGTCAGCCAACTAAAAAGGTCTAGGTTGGTTATATCTGAAAAATTATAATCTTGTTTAGTATTAATCTTGCTCCCATCCTCAAATGGGCAGAACAAGAAACTCAAGAAAAAGGTCAAATCAAGGAATAGCATAAACAGGCAATGGAGCAGTCAGTGGCAAATATATAGGAGAGCCTTCCAATTGCTATACAAATGCAATTGATAAACATCATAAATGAAAAATTTGAAAACATAAAGAAAGAGATAAGGGAGGAAGCCACAGCTAAACAAGGGGAAACCATAAACAAGCTGATAAGTGAAAAAGGAGAAGCCATACGGGAGGCCATAATAAAGGTTTTTCAAAGAAAAATGGATGAATTCATAGAATCCACAAACAAAAATATGACTGAACTCCAACAAATGTCCAAAGAGAATAAAGCTGCTGAGCTAACCACTCAAATGGAAATCAAGGAGCTGAAGAAATCCATACATGATCTAAAACAAGAGATGCAAGGCATCAAAAATGAGCAATTAGAAGCAAGGGAGATGAAGAATAAAGTGGATAGCTTTGATAGCAGGTTAGACAATGCAGAAGAGAGAATTTCTGGGGCTGAAGATAATTTAGTTGTTATAGAAAAAGAACAGAAAATTAGTCAATTCAAATCTAGGAAATATGAGAAAACACTATGAGAAGGTCCAAGATACAATTAGGAAACCTAATTTAAGGCTGATTGGTATTGAGGAAGGTCTAGAGAAAGAGGTCAATGGTATTGGAAATATACTTCAGGGAATCATCTCAGAGAACTTCCCAAATATCCGGAAGGGCAGCCCATCCAGATACAAGAAGCTTTTAGAATCCCAAACAGACCTGACCAGAAAAGGACATCCCACCGCCACATTATAATCTGAACTGGATCAATAGAGGCCAGAGATAGGATCCTAAAAGCAGTCAGGAAGAAGATAACAATCACCTATAAAGGCAAACCAATCAGAATAACCCCAGATTTCTCAGCAGAGACCATGCAAGCAAGAAGTGACTGGAAGCATATATGTCATGCCCTTAAGTCAAATAACTACCAACCAAGAATACTGTACCCAGCTAAGCTCTCATTCATAACTGAGGGAACAATAAAAACATTCCATTCCAGGGAAAAGCTGCAACAATATGTCGCAACAAAACCAACAGTACAGAGAATTCTCAAAGATGTTCTATACATAGAAAACCAAAATAAATGCAATATAGGGAAAGAAATGGCACCTACACAGCATACCATCTAAGGATCACAAGAACTGTCAAGACACAGGCCCTAATAAAAGCTTTTAAAAATGGTAGGGTCTAATAAATATCTCTCAATCCTAACTCTCAATATCAATGGACTTAACTCTCCAATTAAACGGCATAGGCTGTCTAGTTGGATCAAAAAGCAAGAGCCATTGTTCTGCTCTCTTTCAAGAGACACATCTTACCCAAAAAAAAATCATCTTTTGAAAGTGAAAGGTTGGAAGAAAGTTTATCAAGCTAATGGCCCCCATAAACAGGCTGGAGTTGCCATCCTCATATCAGATAAAATAGACTTCAAACTAAAATTAGTGACAAAAGACAAAGAAGGTTACTACATACTAATAAAGGGATCTTTCCTCCAGGAAGACATAATGATCCTAAATATTTACACACCCAATCCTGGAGCTCCGAACTTCATCAAGCAAACTTTACTTACACTAAAACCATACATAGATTGAAATACAGTGATTGTTGGTGACTTTAACACACCACTCTCACCTATGGACAGATCAACCAGGCAAAAACTCAACAGAGAAACCTTAGAACTGAACAACTATATAGACCAAATAGATCTAACAGACATCTGCAGAATATTCCACCCAGCAACAACACAATATACGTTTTCCTCAGCAGCACATGGAACATTTTCCAAAATAGATCACATCTTAGGCTTTAAAACAAACTGGGACAGATTCAGAAACACTGAAATTATTCCATGCACACTCTCAGACAACAAAGGCATCAAATTGGAACTGAACACACATCTCCACCAACGAAAACCCTGTAACTCATGGAGACTGAACAACACATTGTTGAATCACCAATGGGTCATCGAAGAGATCAGAACAGAAATCCAACAGTTTATGAAATTTAACAGTAAGGAGCACACAAAATACCAACTCCTTTGGGACACAGCAAAGGCAGTACTCAGAGGAAAATTTATAGCGCTGAGTGCCTACAACAACAAGTTGGAAAAATTGCAAACCAACAAGTTAATGTCTCACCTTAAGCTCCTGGAAAAAGAGCAACAAACCAACCCTAATCCCAGTAGAAGAAAGCAAATTATTGAAATCAAAGCAGAATTAAATGATTTGGAATCCAAAAAAACTATAGAAAGAATCAACAAAACAAGGAGTTGGTTCTTTGAAAGAATTAACAAAATTGACAAGCCCTTAGCAAATCTTACCAAAAAAAAGAAGAGAGCATATCGAAATAAACAAAATCGCACATGAAAATGGTAATATCACAACAGAAATTATCAAGATCCAGAATATCATGAGGGAATACTTCTCAAACCTTTACGCCAACAAATTTGAGAATCTAGATGAAATGGATGAATTCCTAGCCAATATTAACATACCCACACTGAACCAAGAAGAACTAAGCCAACTCAACAGGCCTATTTCAAGCTCTGAAATAGAAATGGCAATTAGAGAACTTCTACCTAAGAAAAGCCCAGGGCCAGATGGATTCACAGCTGAATTCTATAAGGTCTTCAAAGCAGAGCTCACACCAATACTCCTCAAGCTCTTCAACGAAATTGAAAATGAAGGTTCCTTACCAAACTCATTCTATGAAGCCAGTATAACCCTCATCCCCAAACCAGACAGAGATTCATCAAAGAAAGAGAAATATAGACCTATATCTTTGATGAACATCGATGCAAAACTTCTCAACAAAATACTGGCCAACCGTCTACAACAACTCATCAAAAAAATTATACACTATGATCAAACTGGATTCATCACAGGGAGGCAAAGCTGGTTCAACATACACAAATCAATTAATATAATTCAACACATCAACGGAAGCAAGGACAAAAATCACATGATTGTCTCAATAGACGCAGAAAAGGCATTTGACAAGATCCAACACCCCTTTATGTTAAAAACTCTGGAGAAACTAGGAATCCATGGAACATTCCTCAATGTAATAAAGGCTGTGTATGAGAAACCCACTGCTAGTATTACACTTAATGGTGAAAATCTAAAGCCATTCCCTCTAAAATCAGGAACGAGACTAAGATGCCCACTTTCTCCACTACTCTTTGACATAGTACTAGAATTCCTAGTCAGTGCAATAAGGCAAGAAGCAAGCATAAAGGGGATCCAAGTAGGGAAAGAGGAAATAAAAGTATCCCTCTTTGCCGATGACATGATTCTGTATTTAAAGAATCCTATACTCTACTCCCAAGCTCCTTGAGCTGATTCAAAACTTTGGGAGAGTAGCAGGCTATAAAATCAACCCTCAAAAATCAACTGCCTTCCTTTACGCCAACAGTGAGAGAAACGAGGCAATAATCAGTAAAGAAACTCCTTTCACAATAGCCTCAAAGAAAATAAAGTACCTAGGAATTAGCTTAACTAAGAATGTAAAGGACCTTTTTGACGAAAACTTTAAAACCCTAAAAAAGGAAATTAAAGCAGAACTAAGGAAATGGAAAAACCTCCCATGCTCCTGGATTGGAAGAATCAACATTGTGAAAATGCCAATCTTGCCAAGAGCTATCTACAAATTCAACGCAATACCTATCAATATACCAATGTCATTCTTTAAAGAAACAGAAGAGGCAATCCAAAATTTCATATGGAATAATAAAAGACCCCGTATAGCAAAAACAATTCTTAGCAGAAAGAACAGCGCAGGAGGAAATTCAATTCCAAACTTTAGACTCTATTACAGAGCTATAATTATCAAAACAGCCTGGTACTGGCACAGGAACAGGCCTGAAGACCAATGGAATAGAACTGAGGACCCAGATGTTAAACCACAGACCTATGGCCACCTAATCTTTGACAAGGGAGCCAAAAAAAATAGAATGGAAGAAAGACAGCCTCTTCAACAAGTTGTGCTGGCAGAACTGGTTAAGCACATGCAGAAAACTAAAGTTGGATCCTTCTTTGTCACCTTGCACTAGAATTAACTCCAAATGGATCAAATGGATCAAAGACCTGGAGGTAAAAGCTGACACACTGAAAACTTTACAGGAAGGAATAGGAGATACACTAGGCCTCCTTGGCACAGGTCAAAACTTTCTTAATAAGGACCAAGAATCACAACAAATCAGAGAAAGGCTGGATAAGTGGGACTGCATTAAACTGCAGAGCTTTTGTATGGCAAAGGACATAGCTAGTGAATTAATTAGGAAGCCTACAGAGTGGGAGAAGATCTTCACCAACCAAACAACGGACAAAGGCCTCATATCTAAAATATATCAACAACTCAAAAAATTGGATCACTCCAAAACTAATCTCCAAAGTAACAACCATCCCATTAAAAAATGGGCCAAAGACTTAAAGAAAGTCTTCTCTGAAGAAGAAACAAAAATGGCCTATAGACACATGAAGAAATGCTCAACATCTCTGGTCATAAAAGAAATGCAAATCAAAACAACTCTAAGATTCCACCTCACTCCAGTTAGAATGGCCAGGATCAGGAAAACGAATAATAACAGATGCTGGAGGGGATGTGTCCAGGAGGGATCACTACTACACTGTTGGTGGGAGTGCAAACTCGTTCAACCACTATGGAAAGCAGTGTGGCAGTGCCTCAAAAGGCTAAACATAGAACTCCCCTATGACCCAGCAATTCCACGACTTGGCATTTACCCAACCATCCAGAAACAAGGACATACTAAATCCACTAACACAACAATGTTCATTGCAGCACTATTCACCATAGCAAAGATATGGAACCAACCTAGATGTCCCTCAGTTGATGAGTGGATCAAAAAGTTGTGGTATTTGTACACAATGGAATTCTATGCTGCTGTCAGAAAGAATGACATTGCCCCATTTGTTAGGAAATGGAAAGACTTAGAAAAAATCATATTAAGTGGAGTAAGCCAGACTCAAAGGAACTTAGGCTCAATGGTTTCCCTCATTTGTCATAATCAGTAGAAACCTCGGGCTCTCTTAACAGAGTATTGCAATAGAGCAAAAGCTTGATACAAAAGGCCATATAGTAGGACGCTGAATAAAAGGACCTCTAGGATATAGAAACATAAGCCATGTAATGAATGATTGTTGTCCTTAATGTACTATGTTATCTCTCATCTCTTTTGCTGTCCCTTTGTTATCTCATATTGTTACAGTATCTCACTTTGCTACCTGATATATCGGATATATTTATATTTGGTTATTTGAAATTGGATAGGGAACGGGGGGAAAACAAAATGATGGGTGGGAGTGGGGGGGAAGGGTAATGGGGACAAAGACATGTGAAAGGGTATCAATGTATGGGAATTAATGCACCATCTATCTGGCAAATATCATGTAACCCTTCTATTAATTACAATAAAAATATATGAAAAAAAGAAAGAAAGATTATGATTGGGGTCCCCAGGCAAGAGAATGAACTGTTGGAGTTTATCAGAGGAAGTCACAGAGGGAAATCAGCTAAGGAACTGATTAACCTAATCATAAACCAAGCATGCAGCAACTCTACTGATAATTGCACTCCAGTGAGTCACTTATAATGCTATTACAGTGCTCATTAGTCACCCTTCTGCCCTACTTGCCCAAAATATACTGCAGACTGCCAGTGGAACATCTGTTCTCTGCATTGTAGCAGTTAGAAACATTGAAGAAACAAAACAAGAATGAAGTCTATAGCTTCTTGCATTCTACAAACCTAACCACTGATAGCAGTAGAGTACTTTAAATACATAAGTGAAAGTTCTTCCCCCTTGGAGCCTCTAATTTTAACGAATGTTGGGGATAGTTTTAAAATATGGTTCCACATATTAGTTAGATCGTTTTGGTTTTTGTTGCCCAATGTCACCTTTCAGTGAAAGGAAATACTGTCATACTAATGTAGAAGATATGGAGAGGAGTCTTCATTGGGGAGCCACTTCTTGTTAAAGCTGAGGGTGTGAAAAATAAAAACTGGCTAGAAGCATGAAAAACATGATATCAAAGACCTTTGTAAACCTATAGATGGTATGAATTATTGTAAAATGTCATCTCCATCAGAGATGAGAACTAAATTTTAAAAAGAAAAAGGTCATTTATTAAATAAACATGCCTTGTGGTCTTAAATTATCACCAGTGCTATCACATGACAGCATTTCTACATGCTTTCACAGAAAGCTTTCACAAAAAAATGAAGAAGTGTATAGGATTTGAAACAAGAGATGGATATTAGTATGATATCTGAGGGGGGTATAGTCTTAATAAGAAAAAAAGGAGGGAGATAACAGTTGTCATGTAATCATTACAGTACACAGCAAGCAATATGCTTGTTTCAGAAACCTCATTTATCCCAGAAGCAGATTGTCAGTCTTTTTCGTTTGGCCAATTTTGGGGCTTGTACTCAAGGCCTACAAACTATCCTTGGCCTTTCTCAAGGCTAGAGCTCTACCACTTGAGTCACAGCACCTTTTCTGTGTATGTGGTTCATGCATGCTAGACAGTCTTACCACTAGACCAAACTCCCTGCCATGTCGTCCTTTACTCCTCGTTAGTCTTTTCTTGGCTAACATCCAAATGTCAACTTTACTGCCCTAGTGAGACATGGGTTTATTACCCTATAATTCTTGAGTTTAGAAATTCAAAATTGGTCCCACTGGACTCTGCTCTTGGTATCAGCAGGGCTATATTAAGTCTGGAAACTAAAGGAAAATGTTTTCCTTATCTTCTTGCGATTTTTGGCTTATGGTCATATTACTCTGACCTCTTCTTCTACCATATTGACAAGCATTTCCCTGCAAGACTAAGCTCTAGTCGTATGGCTTGTTTCTTAGTTCCTTTAGCAACTTTCCTTTCCTTGTCTCATTTCTCTATTTCTTTTATGATATTCTTTACTTCATCTGCAAAATTAGCTGCTGGTTCCAGAATTAGTTCTTAATCCTAGTGAAATTCATATTAAAACAGAAATTGCATTTTAGGCAAGGTGAATCTCTTTGTAATAATAGAAAATATAAAATATGGAGAAGGCAAATAAACTCTCCAATTCTAGAGTCCCCTGGCACCAGAAAACATTAACCCTATCTTTAGATGTCCCTCTGTCAGTGTGAACGTTGCTCTTCACTGGTAACCTGACTCAGTCCAAGAATTTCTTTCCTCTTGGAATCTTCATTCATCCACTTAAATATATAAAGACAATCCCTATACAGGTGCTTCCTGGTAGGTGTGTTTCTATTGATATAGATTATTGATAAATCCTTATTCCCTTGGAGTAGAGACAAATCCTGAAAATTGGATATATAGAAGCTGGCATATAACCAATAGTAATGAAGCATGATATGGGAAATTAATTCACTCTGTAGAAAATTGTTTTCTTATAACCATTTCTCATATATGTGTGAATCTTAATGTGTTAGTGACTAAGAAGTATTGGCATCTTAGCACTGACATGGGGCAAGTGCTCCAAATGAGTCAGGTTGTTGTTTTATTGTGTTTTTCTGAATTATTCCAATAGGTAGAAGGTACTCTCTTCATCAGTATAGCATACTCCCCCACTCTTTGAATCTTGGTTTTCTGGGTAGAATGAAATTACAGGAGGAATAGACCTTTTGATTCACACTTGCAGAAAACTATCTATTATGGTGGGGAGGATGTGGCAGATCTGAGCATCTCACATAATGGGCCAATAATGGGAACCAGGGAGAGACCCAGGGCCATCTGGGTTGCTTTCTCCTTTTATTCCATAAGCGCTCCTATACAATGATACAGTGTCTCCAAAATTTGGGTCTTTTCCTATTGGTAAATCCTCTTAGTAAATGTCTTCTCACATCAAAGGTTTGTTTTCCTTATCTCTTGAATGCTTCCTAATGCCATCAAATTCACCATCAGAATTAACTATCATAAAAATCCTAAAGCAAAAATGATCTTGGTTTTTGGGGAAAACTTTATAATGGAGAAACAATTTTTCTGATAACATTCCATTGTAAAGTGAAAGTTTGTAACTTTCTCAAAAGACTGAAACCTCCTTGAAAATACAAGAAAAGAAAATGGGATGGCAGTTATTCTAAGTATTGGGCATATTACAAATTGTCTAGAATATTCTCACATATCCTAGTTCAGGATGCTGATTGAGATACATAGATTAGGCCAAGTGAAGAGATAGTAAGGTGATGGGCCCAAGATCACCAATTTTAAACTCATGTAAATAGGAGTGATAAACAGTCTTACTCTTAAAATTTCATTTATAGAGAGGAACAGAAATTTCTAATTATAAAAATTATTTAACTATTCCCTATTGACATTGATCATATGTAATAAAGACAATGCAGGAAATCCAGAAAGAGAAAACCAAACTATAGAGAGTGCAGGATGTGTAAGAGTGAGTCTAATAGGCTCTATAGATAGATAGATAGATAGATAGATAGATAGATAGATAGATAGATAGACATATAGATAGA
Organism: Megascapheus bottae; assembly: GCF_031878675.1. Taxonomy (NCBI): domain Eukaryota; kingdom Metazoa; phylum Chordata; class Mammalia; order Rodentia; family Geomyidae; genus Megascapheus; species Megascapheus bottae. The sequence goes on from NC_143509.1 coordinate 67,042,049, forward strand.
TAGATAGATAGATAGATAGATAGATACATAGATACATAGATAGATACATAGATAGATAGATACATAGATACATAGATACATAGATACATAGATAGATACATAGATAGATACATAGATACATAGATACATAGATAGATTCACATAGTCTGTCCCACAAGATCTTACTTCCTCATGTGACAGAGAATGCACTCATAAATGTGAGGAAAACTCTAATGTTCTAGAGGATTCTACAATGATCTCCTTTCATAGTTTCTATCAACCCAACATCACCAATCTACCAACAAATGAACCTGTAAGGGACAGCTTATATGTAAACCATACAAGACAGTTTCTAAGTATTCCAAATATAAAATACATATTGAAACTAGGATCATCTTCAGTGTGGGAGGATTTTAACTTCATTCCTTATAATTCAGTGATGAATTTCTGTGTTATGGAAAAAACCTTTAATTTCCACTTTCTTTATATAAGGAAATAAGTGTAGCTAGAGAATCATACCATATTCTATAATACTAAACTAAAATAACAATGCTATAACTATTTAAGTTAAAGTTATAAGAAATTATGTTAAGTTAAAGTTATGATGCAAAATATGATAAAATTTTCTATTTTGTTAGTCATTTCTAAACAGACTATTTTGATTAGTATTGCTTGTCATATTGTGTGGAATCAAAATTAATAATTAGTTTTCTATGCAACTAGTGAGCAAGCAGCAGAGAAGAAAACTGTGGGAAAGCAAATGAAGGGGTGAGATTGTCCAAAAAGAATTGTCTTATCTATAAAATGATAACTCATGCATACAACAACTTAATAAAAGCAATAAGATCATATTTAAGCTGGATGCGGTGGCCGACACCTGTAATCTCCTAGCTGCTGAGGAGGCTGAGATCTGAGGATCACAGCTCAAAGCCAGCCTGGGCAATAAAGTCCATGAGACTCTTATCTCCAATTAACTACTAGAAAACTGGAAGTGGCACTGTGGTCAAGCGGTAGAGTGCTAGTCTTGAGTTGAAATGCTCAGGAACTGACCCAAAAGAAGATAATATTTAAAGATAATTAGTTCCTATATCTTCAAAAATCAACTTCATCTTAATAAAGATGAGAGGCATCTGAAGCATTTTTAAAATATTTTATATTGTAATTAATATAAGGGTTACATTATATTCGCCAGATAGAAGATGCATTACTTCACAAACATTGCTCTCCTTTCTCTTGTTTTTGTCCCCACTTCCCTCTCTCCACCCTCTCCCCTCATAGTTTTCCCCTTTCCCTAATCCTTTTTCAAATAAACAAATAAACATATATACAATATACCAGATAACAAGTTAAGATACTGTAACAATATAAAACCAAAGGACAACAAAAGAGATGAAAAATAACATGTACATTAAAAACAATAATCACATATTATATGGCTCTTGTTTCTATATCCTGGAGGTCCTTTCATTTAGCCTCATCCTATATGGCCTTATGTATCTAGGTTTTGTGCTGTTGTAATCCTTTGCTAGGAGAGGTTTATAGTGATTATGACAAATGAGGGAAACGATTAAGCCTATGGTTACTTCACTTAATATGATATTTTCTAAGTCTTTCCATTTCCTTACAAATGGGGCAATGTCATTCTTTCAGAGAGCAGCATAGAATTCCATTGTGTATAAGTACCACATCTTGTTGATCCATTCATCAACTGAGGGGCATCTGGGTTGGTTCCATATCTTTGCTATGGTAAATAGTGATGCAATGAACATCATTGTGCTAGTGGATGTAGTATGTCCTTGTTTCTGGACAATTGGGTAAATACCAAGTAGTGGAATTGCTGGGTCATAGGGGAGCTCTATGTTTAGTCTTTTGAGGAACTGCCATACTGCTTTCCATAGTGGTTGAAGGAGTTTACATTCCCACCAACAGTGTAGTAGTGATCCCTCCTGGCCACATTCTTGCCAGCATCTGCTATTTGATTTCTTCATAATGGCCATTATAACTGGAGTGAGATAGAATCTCAGAGTTGATTTGATTTGGTTTTGTTTTATGTCCAGAGATGTTGAGCATTTCTTCATGTGTCTATAGGCCATTCTTATTTCTTCTTCTCTCTTTAAGTCTTTGGTCCATCTTTTAATGGAATGGTTGTTTCTTGGATATTGCATCTGAAGCATTTTTCCTAGAGGAAAATTGTCACAGGAAGAAAGCAACTCTGTCATTCATACTCAGGAGCAAATTTTGCCTTCTAAATTGCAGTTTAAAATCAGTCTACAAGCAGACTATACCTAAAATTCTGAAATTGTGCTGCTCATATTGTCATTCAACAACTAACCCATCAGAGTTCACACTTTCTTGATATCCACTGATTCCCCACTTCAACATCACCTCTCCCTTATATACTAGCGACATTTGACAAATAAGATTAGGGACCCAAACAACAGAAAATAAACACTTCAAAGTTCAAGTTAAAATACAGTTATAAAGTACAGTTATACATTTCAGGTAATACGTGTAGGATTCAAGCTGTAGTGTTGTTGGAGAATTAGATTTTATTAAAAAAATAGGAATGGTTTGTTATTTTATTAAATAGGAATTGACTACAGAGACATTGAATGATTTATCCAACCACTCCTAGCTAAGAATTTGATGTACCAATAGCAGTTCCTAGCAAAAAGTTGCCAAATTCATCCTACACAACACCAGATAATTTTAAATGGCATGATCAATTATTAAAACTTCCTGAACAGAGAAAGAATGCTTAAGTGATTTATTAAGTCTGTAAAGTTTATGGGTGATGTACTTTATAGCGTTCCAAAAGCAATTCAAGTTTTCTTCTGATTTGTTTTTCTTAAGTGGTGGATGTCTGATTTCTCATATAACATAAGAAGTGAGGACTCTTCCCTAACAAAAGGAGAGTGAACCAATGCAACAGCCATACTTACAAGACACTATGTTGCAAACAAACTTTAAAACTTGTAGGAAGGAGAGTAGGGGAGTGGAAAAGTGGGGAAAAAAGGAGAGGGAGGAGGAGCACCATTCAACAATAAATGTACTTATTACCTTACTATGTGACTGTAACCCCTCTGTACATCACCTTGACAATAAAATTAAATTTAAAAGAAAACTGGGAGGACTGAAAAAGCAACAACTACATTCCTGAGGAAAATACTTTCCTTAAGTAGAAATTTAGCCTGAAGTGCAGTAGACATAATGGGGGGTGTTGTTCAGTAAGGGAGTATTTGGCTATCATGGGTAATGCTCCAGATTTTTATCCCCAGTACTTGTAAAAATAAATGGAAACAACTGATCATAAATGACTAGAAGCTAGAGAATGTAGCTACACATGCTAGCAGGAGCATAACTCATCAATTTCAATGACTTGAATTTTGTGACAAGGACATCCCTGAGGATGTTGATTTGATCTCAATGTATGAGGCAACATTTTGGGGTTTTCTATGATCCCAATAGTTTGTCAGTGACTTTATTGTTGCATGTTTTATCATTTTTCTCATCAGTTGTAGTCTAAACCCTTTTTTGTGATCTTTCTAAATTCCTTGGATGCAGTTGCTTCTTTTGTCTTAAATATTCTTGTTGGAAACAGAGCAACAGAGCAACTCGGCAACACTGGAATTCATCCAAATTTACCAGGAGATCTTAAATCTCCAACTCCAAATTCTGTTTTTTAATGGTAGCCAACAGGAGCTAAACTCTGCAGAGCCCAGCAGTAGCTACTTAAGGAGACTGTAGCAAAGGAAGCAGAAAAAAATAACATTAGTGATGCACTGTTGCTCAATAGGAGATGATTCCCATATTCCCTAGTGTTGATTAAGTCTGTCTAAGTTCCAAGGTAGCATTGTAACTAACCCAAGACAGAGCATGTTTATCCTCCTTTATTTAGTTACAATTCTAACAGTGTAGGAATTAGCTACCTCAACCCCAGATGTAACTGTAGCCCCTGCCAGATAGTCTGCAAATCTAGTATTGCTCAAAAGGGACAATGTGAACAAAATTCCAAAGTCATTTTGAGTGTAAAGGTAGCTGTTTCCTCTAAACTAACAAATAGGATGTGATTTTCCCTTGTTTCTATACAGCTTCCATGTGAGTGAGTAGTTTGAGATATTTGTTCTCAATTTAAGAAAAACAGTGTCTGTTCCAATACTCTTACTATAAAATACAATCATATTTCACATATACATATATGTATGTTATATATTGACTATATTTACAAATATATAACATGACAATATAAAGAAGTAAAATTCATCTGTTAGACCGGTCTTCATTGCCAGGAAATATGTGTGCTTTTCAATCATTGGCCTGATAATGAGAGAGTAGGAAGTTCTCTTATTTTCTTATTCCTACTTTTCAAGGCTCTCTTAGCTTAATCATTAAATATAGATAGACTTTATTGAATATAGAATATAATTATATATTCAAGTTCACTATTATTAATAAGAAAGGAATAATTTGATTTATAATGGCTCATTCTTTTTAACTTTATAATGCTGAGATTTTTAAAATTCAAATATGCAATATTAAAAAATTCAGGTGACAATTTAAATAAATTTTATACTGAATGATTAAGTCTAAAGAAGAAAGAAAACACTTAAATTTACATAAAATACCCTTGAATCATAAGATCCTTCTCAAAAATGTTTTAAATGTCTGTCCCTCAGATCCTTTGTCTGAGCCATGTCAAGAAGCAATAAACTATCTAAGAGAACATTATATGTAATTTGAAGATCTTTAATAGATCTATTTGCATAAACAGCTAATGCAAGGATCACTAATGAGTGACTGTAGTCTAGGCAGAAGTATGTGTGTGCTTGTGTATGTCTCTGTGTGTGTGTCTATATGTATGCGTGTCTGTGTACATGTCAGGGTACATGTTGCTAAATGGGTTATGAAACATTAATTCAAATTCCTCACTATAAATATTTCTTTAAAATAACTCATTTATCAGATTTGCTTAGATTGCCACACAGTTTTGTTTATTCCTTTGAGGGTATAAATTAGTTTATTCCTGTTCTTTTTGACTGAGAATACTATCTAATTACTTTTCTTATATGAGCAACTATGTGACAGCGTCTAACTTTGGTAAATATTTCATACTTCTGTAAGTTCTAGTTTCTAGAAGGAGTTAACCAAAAAAGAAACTTGTGACTTCAAGTGAATCAACATAACTCTTAGGAGTAACATTGGCAACAGGGAGAAATATGAGGCTCCTACTATTGTGAGCATCTTACCACCAGGCAATTAAGAAAATCTCAACTTCTATACCAAAAAGATGAAAACCTGAGACACACTCAAACCTGGCCCTTGTTGCAAGCAAGACCTCATACAATTGAGAAAGGAATCATCAACACTCAGGTTCCCTAACATAAAACATCCTAGTTCTAAGATTCTCCAGCTCTGTAGTAAAAGGGACTATACATCTGTGAGTGTGTTCAGGCCCTTGGAACAGTGAAAAGAAAGGCATTGGAAACCACAGCTCCTATTTCTCCATGCAATGTGTTTATGACACCCTCCAGCCAACACAAGTGGCTATGTGAGTCTTTCTACTATGTTTTATCATAAATTATTTGCTGTACCAGCATCTTGAGAAGCAGATTATCACTTCTCAAGCTTGATCCTATGACTCACACCAAAGATAACTCAAGGTCACTTAAAACCTCTTGGAGTGAGTTTGCCCCAAATTGAACACCCCAGCTGTCACAGTTTCCACCTGAGAAACTGCATCTTAAACCTCCTCGCTCTAGGATATAGAGGACAAGGTAATGCAAGTCTACCTGGGCTCCTATGACAAATTTTCTATGGATAGATAAGCGCTTGCAGTGGCTTTGACTAGGAGTGGTGAAGGGAAAAGAGCCATAAAAGTGAAGCCCCTGCAGTTAGAGAACATTTCTCCAAGGACACACTACAGGGGAAAGCTTCTCATGCATCAAACGTTCCTTGCAAGACTAAGAGATCAAAGTGACAGATGATAGTACCTATTGTAAGTACAACAAAACAAAAAGATACACTATGGGAAACAAGAAACAGCATTGCTTATATTAGAATCAGTACAGCATGTAAGTAGATACTTCATCTTAGGGATTATAAATCTGTAATGGACATATCAAAATAATAAACAGGGAATCAAAACACAGTCCTAGAGCATGCAACCTGACTGTGAAGACTGACTGCCAGAGAGAAAAAAGAAAGAAACCACAAATAACTAGAAAAGAACTTATAAAATGGCTGCAGCAAGATCATTCACAGTAATCACACTGAAAGAAGAGGGGTTATTAAAGTCTCCTGATTAAAAGACACAGAAGTAGTGGAGTACATCTCTGTTGATCCATTTTTTTCTTGATTGAATATTTTGGTTTATGTAACAAATTCAAATTTTCTCTGAGAGAGCTACAGGACTGACATCTCCCCATTTATTTGGAAGCTAATCTAAGGACATAAATCTTCTGATAGAATACTGATAGAATACTCTCTCTGTCCTCAGTCAAGATTCAATCCCAGGAGCTTTACCATGCTTATTTTAAGTAGGGGGAAAGAGAAAAGTTAATATCAAGTATATCTTGAAATATCACTTTGAGAATTTAGATTGCTGTTCATAATGGCAAACGAGAAAGTTGGTGCAGTCCAGGATAACTCACGAACATCCGAGATCCAATTGGGGAACCATAGCCCAGAAAGTTACAGTGATTGCACCTTAGCAGACTTGAAGAAAATGCCTAAGAAAGAGTTATAATTGATGTATTTATAATCTACAAAGGGTAATTATAAAATCTCTTGTATTTGATTCATATGTAAGACATGGGTCTTGAGTAGAAAGGAGGGTACATATGAGGTTATAACTGGGTTACAATTTCTTTTGCTCAGTTTTCAACTAGTTATAGAAAAAGTACCAAGAAAAGAACCACTTCATCTGTTATAATCTGTAGGAAATATATTATGTGGATTGTCATTAGAAATGCTTGCTTCTGACAAAATAAAATTTTCCCAGATATTTGTATGTATATTTACACCAGATTTAATGTAAGATTTGCACACATAATTGGGGCCTTGATGTTTAACTCAAAACAATAGAACAAAATCTGGAGACATTAGGCCAAATAGTATGACACTAAATATAAGGACCTCCAGGATAAGGAAACAAAAGTCATATAATGAGTGACTATTGTCCTTAATGTACTATGTTATTGCTCATCTCTTTTGTCATCCCTTGGTTATCTTATATTGTTACAGTTTTTCACCTTGTTATCCGATATATTTTATATGTGCTTAAGTGGTTATTTGAAATTGGATAGGGAAGGGGGGAAATCAAGACAAGTTGGGAGGGGAGGGTAGGAGGGAAATGGGGACCATGTCATGAGAAAGGGTATCAATGTTTGTGAAGTTATGCGCCTTCTATATGGTGAATATAATGTAACCCTTCTATTAAGCACAATAAAAATTATTTAATAAATAAAAATAAAAACAATTAAAAAAAACTTGCCTGGGTAGCAGGCACCTGCAGTTCATGCCTATAATCCCGGCTATTCAGAAGGATGACGGTCACAGTTCAAAGTCATCCCAAGTAGAAAAGTTTATGAGACTCTTTCTTTTAATCCACAACTTTTTATTTTGCAAAAGGCAGATGTTTGGTCTGATATGCAAAAGTAAAATAAAATAAATGAAAAAGAAAGGAACTGATGCAAGTGTAATAGGAAATTTAAAATTAGATATAAAATTTGTCATTTTAGGTCTCCAAAAGTATTTTGTTCTGAGCTTCCATGTTTTTTTATTGTAATGTAAAATCACCAGATAGTAGGTGCATTACTCCTCAGACATTGATACCCCTCTGGGATTACAAAACCTAGATACATAACACCATATAGGTTGAGGCTAAATGAAAGGATCTCAGGATATGGAAACAAGAGCCTTATCTTGTGTGATTGTTATTCTTAATGTACGATGTTATTTCTCTTCTCTTTTGTTGCCCTTTGGATAATAACATATTGTTACAGTATCTGACTTTGTTACCTGGCATATTGTAAATATGTTTATTTGAAACAGGAAAGGACAGGGGGTGGGGGAAAACAAGATGTTGAGAGTGGGTTGGGAAGGGAAATGGGGACAAAACATAAGTCCAATAAATAATTCAGGGGGAAAAAAGCCAGTCACCGTGGCTCATGCCTGCAATCCTAGCTACTCAAGAGGCTGAGATCTGAGGTTCATGGTTGGAAGCCAGCCCAAGTACTAAAGGACCTGAGACTCTTATCTCCAATTAACCACTAGAAAATGGAAAGTAGGGCTAAGGCTCAAGGGTTAGTGACAGCCTTGGGCTGAAGAGCTCAGGGATAGTGCCCAGACCCGGATATTCTTAGCAAAGCATCACAATTGATCAATAGCTATGTACAAATGGCTGTATAAAATGATGCTTATCAAAATGAACTCCAAGAAATGGAAGCAAGAGGGAATTTTAGTGTAGTATTTATATTTACTTCTTTCTTTCCTTCCGTTTGGTTTATTCCATGTTGTCACTGCTTTTTATTTTTGTACCCTTTGTCTTGACTATAAGTTTATCTGATTGGAGAAGGGAAGTGGAATAACACACATAATGGGAAGGAGTGTGAACTAAAGCAACAGTGATACTCACTAAACACCAGGTAGAAAATAAACTTTACAACTTGGGGAGGGAGCAGGGGAATAACACTGTTCAAAAGAAGTGTACTCATTACTTGACTTATGTAACTGTAACCCCTCTGAATATCACCTTTACAATAAGATTTTTAAAAGAAAAGAGGCTCAGAGGTCAAGCCCCACAACTGGCAAAAAAAAAGTCTCCCTGTTACATTACTAAATTAAATGATAACTTTTAGTAATACACATGCACTCATTACATATTTTCCTGAAAGGTTCTGCTGCCAGGTTGAAATTGTTTTTGTCAAATCCAGAGAAATTTCAAGCTGGAGGAAAAAAAATACAAGGCCGAGCATGGTAGCTCACACCTGTTATCCTAGCTACTCAGGAAGCATCAAGGTTCAAAGCCAGCCCAGACACAAAAAGACCTGAGACTCTTATCTCTAACCTCTAGAAAATGGGAGGTGAGTCTTGGCTCAATGCTAGGGCAGTAGTCTTCAGCTGAAGAGCTCAGGACAGTGCCCAGGCTGAGTTGGAGCCCCATGACCCACAAAAAATAGATAGATAGATAGATAGATAGATAGATAGATAGATAGATAGATAGATATAAATAAAAAGAATAAAAAACAAGAGACAGGGCTCCAGGAATTTAAGAGATTGAAATCAGGATGGTTACAATTTGAGGCCACCAATTGAACCTGTCTTCATAAGTAAGCCAGAAATTATGGCACCTACCTGAAATCCTAACTATGTAAGAGAAGATACAGTTAAAAGGATCATCGTCTTAGGTAACTTATGGAAAACATACATAAGCCTTTCCAAAAAATAATCAACCAAAGTAAAATACATCTGGGATATAGCTCATGTAGGAGAGAACCCACCTAGCAAGCATAAAGCTTTGAGTTCAAACCCCATTGCTGAGAAGGAAAGGACTTGCTTGATACAGAACTTTCTAAAAGGAAAATGAAATTCTTTCATACTATATATTCAACCTAAATCTTGCCCACCTCACACATCTACACTGTTTGCATGTAATGTTTGAGACTGTAACTGTTCTAATAAGATATCATTGCCAGAACACTTGCTTAGCAAAGGAATCTCCACAAAAGCTCTGCCTCTACCCTTACCTCATACATACAAAAATCAAAGAGGATACAAGGAAATGGAAAGTCATCCCATGCTCGTGGATAGGGAGAACCAACATAGTGAAAATGGTCATACTGCCCAAATTGATATACAGTTTCAATGCAATCCCCATCAGAATCCGAATGACATTCTTTACTGAAATAGGTGTAATCCAAAGATTCATATGGAAGAACAAAAGACCTAGAATAGACAAAGCAATTCTAACAAGAAGAGCAATGCAGGTGGTATTACAATACCAGACTTCAAACTCTACTATAGAGCCATATTAATAAAAACATCTTGATACTGGCACAAAAATAGACCAGATCAATGGATCAGAATAGAAGACTCAGAAATAAAACCGCATACCTACAGTCAACTTATATTTGACAAAGGAGCTAGGCATAAACAGTAGAATAAACACAACCCCTTCAATTATTGGTGCTGGGAAAACTGGGCAGCCACATGCAGAAAACTAAAAATTGATCCCAGCTTGTCGCCATGCACAAATATTAACTCAAAATGACCTCAATATCAGACCTGAAACCCTGAAACAGCTGCACAACAGAGTAGGAGAGACACTGGAACTCATGGGCATAGGCAAAAACTTCTTGAACAGTCTCAAGGTCACAACAAATTGGAGAGAGACTCAACAAATGGGACTACATAAAAACAGGTTCTGAGGCCGGGAATTTGGCCTAGTGGTAGAGTGCTTGCCTAGCATGCACGAAGACCTGGGTTCGATTCCTCGGTACCACATACATAGAAAAAAGCCGGAAGTGGTGCTGAGGCTCAAGAGGTAGAGCTCTAGCTTTGAGAAAGTCCAAGGACAGGGCTCAGGCCCTGAGCCAAAGCCCAGGACTGGCAAAAAAACAAACAAACAAACAGGTTCTGCACAGATATAGCTACTAAAGTAGAAAGACAGCCAAACAACCATGAAAAAAATATTGACGAATAATACATCAGACAAATGCTTAATATCCAGTATCTACAGGGAAATCAAGAAACTAAACCCCACCCCCACACCCAACAAACCAATCACTAAATGTGCAAGAGAACTAAAGAGAGATCTATCAAAAGAAGAGTTTAATAGCAGAGATTTACAATAGAGCAAAACCTAGATATGTGACACTAAATTAAAGGACTTCCAGGATATAGAAACAAAAGCCATATAATGAGTAATTGTTGTCCTTGATGTATTATGTTATCTCTCATCTCTTTTGCTGTCCCCTAGTTATCTCATATTGTTACAGTATTTTACTTTGTTATCTGATATATTATATATGTGCTTATTTGGTTATTTGAAATAGGATAGGGAAGGGGGGAAAACAAGATGAGGGGTGAGGGGAGGGAAATGGGGACCAAGACATGAGAAAGGGTATCAATATTTGTGAAGCAATGCACCTTTTATCTTATGAATATAATGTAACTCTTCTATTAATTACAATAAAAATATATGAAGAAAAAAAGAGGAAGTTAAAACAGCAAAGAAACATATGAGAAAATGCTCATCATCTATGGTCATAAAGAAAATGCAAATAAAAACAACCCTAAGACAACACCTTACCCCAATCAGAATGGCCAATATTCTGAACACTGACAAATGCTGGCAGGATTGTGGTAAAAGGAGAACCCTACTGCACTGCTGGTGGGAATGTAAACTAGTACAACCACTCTGGAAGGCAGTTTGGAGGTTCCTCAAAAAACTAAAAATAGACCTTCCTATGGTCCCGCCATACCACTTCTGGGCATCTAGCCTGAGCATCATAACCCACGGTATGATAAGGACACTTGCACAGCCATGTTCATCGCTGCACTACTCACAATAGCCAAACGATGGTAACAACCCAGATGCCCCACTATAGATGAATGGATACAAAAAAAGTGGTGTACACATATACAATGGAATTCTACATAGCCACCAGACAAAATAAAACAATGACATTCACTGGCAGGTGGATGAAATTAGAGCAAATTATGTTGAGTGAGATAAGCCAAGACCAAAGGAACAAAAGGCTCGTGGTCTCCTTGATATTTGTATATTAGGTCCAAACAGTACAATACTCAGGTACTCAAGGTCACTGACATGAACTTGGAGATATAAATATAACTACACAGACATAAAAATCTATGATGGGATAGATACTCTATAAATAATGTCATATTATATAGATTGATATGTATCCATAGCATACAAACTCTCAGCTTAATTTTAATTTTTTTCTTAATTTAGTGATTTCATATAGAGATTCACCTCTTGATTACTTACTTGTTAAACTTGACATTTGAAATATGATGTAAAAAAATCAATGTTAATAAATCTAAAAAATATTTGTTTCTTATGTTATTTCTGAATTGACTTGAGCTCAGTTCATGCCTTTACACACTTTGGTGGTGGTTGTAAATTCATCTCTTACTTAGAAAAGGTTTTATTTCCCAGATGTCCTGAAATCCTCATATAGGAGTTTCTAAGCCTCAGGCTAAATCTTGTGCAGACTTTTCTTCCAGAAAGTCTTTCTTTCCAAATGTACTTTCAACTTAATCCATGGCTTTATATATAGATTTAATAGAATTGGACATTTACTAACAATTTCTCCCTCGTATTTGTTGCAACTTAAGGTTGCTAGGACACAATGGATTAGGTAGGATTTTTTCAAAATGACATTTTAACACAAAATGTAACTTGTGCCTTGATAGGATATAGTTATTCACCCATTTTTCCTTAGAAATTATCATTTTAAATTTGTATGTGGATTCTGTTGCTGATTGGAATGATTTGACTGTAAGATTTCTAAAGATGGGGGGGAAAACAACATGAGGGAAGGAAATGGGGACCATGACATGTGAAAGGGTATCAATGTATGTGAAGTAATGCACCTTCTATCTGGTGAATATAATGTAACCCTTCTATTAATTACAATAAAAATATATGAAAAACAAGATTTCTAAAGAGTAGTTCTATTGAATAATTGAACCCAGAGGACAGCCTATTTGAAGTCTCTATTCTGCACTAAATATATTTAGCACATTTAAATGTTATTAAAATATTAAGAATTTATACATGGAATATATTTCATACGTTATTAAAGTATTAAGAACAGATAGATGCTTGTCAGGAGAAGTAAAATGGTCAATATACACATGAGGAAATGATCAACATCTTTGATTTTAAAGAAAATATAAGCCAAACGACATTAAGATTCCATTTCACCTCAGTAAGAATGCTCATCATCGTGAATACAAACAACAACCAATGCTGGTGAAGATGTAGAAAGAAAGGAACCCTACTGTACTGCTGGTAGGAATATAAATTAGTATAAACAGTGTGGAAGGCATTCTTCAGAAAGATTGAAATTCTTCAGAAAAACTAATCATAGAAATACCCTATAATCCAATGATACTACTCTTGGGCATTTATCCTAATGATTACAAGTCAGGCACAATGAAAACATTTGCATGTTTATGTTTATTGATGTACTATTCATCATAATCAAGTTATAAAAACAGCCAGAATGCTCTTCAGTGGATGAATGGGTCAAGAAAATGTAGTATAGATAGATACATGATAGAGAGATATAATGGAAAGAGAAAGAGATAATGAAATTTAACTCATCCATCAGAAAGAACAGTATTATTTCATTTGCAGGAAAATGGATGGACTTGGAAAAGTTTATATTGTGATGTAAGTCAGGCATAGAGAGAAAGAAAACCTTTTTTTCTATCATGTGTGGAAGTGAGACCTAAATTATAATTATATATGTAAATGTACATATGGTCATATGCATATATACACATGTTGATGTGTGACTATGATCCCAGCTATGCAAAAACTGAAGGTAAGACAATAGGGGTGTAAAGTAAATTGCCTGCCTGGGAAGCACAAGTCCTGAGTTCAAACCCTAGTACTAACAACAAAAAAAAAGAAACAAACAAATGAGGCACCAGTGACCATGTTTCCCCTGTACAAGTCATTAAATTCAGTCAATTCAAGATATTTTTATTGATAATAGCACATAAAATTAATATTTAAATGATATTGAAGAAGACTAGAAATCAGAAGAAAGATAAGGGAGCTATTTTGTTATTGTGATTTGTGAAGGAAAAAAGAAATTTTGATATGAAATTTGACATCTATTTCAAGTTTTATGACATGCTTGTGTATCTACACAATGCATAGCTTAACTTTGTTAACGTCTTATGAAGAGTACCCTATTTATGTAGTCTTTAGATTTCATTCATATCAGAGTTTAACTGTAGGTCATATTTAATAGCTACATGATATATCCTTTTATGGAAATCTAAATAGATCTATTTACCCTGTGGCTTATAGACAACTTTAGACTATTCATGTTTTGATACCATAAACAAAACCAAAATATTTAATTTTCTTTCACTAAATATGCACAAAATAATGGCATTCACAGGGAGGTGGATGAATCTAGAGCAAATCATGTTGAGTGAGGCAAGTCAAGACCTAAGGAACAAAAGGCGCATGGTATCCTTAATATGTGGCTATTAAATCCAAAGAGTACAAGAGCTAGGACTCAATATTTGCATACCCAATGCTATGGACATGGTCATGGAAATATAAACATAACTATATAGACATAAAATCCTATGACTCTATAGACATAATGTTTTATTTCATAAATTAATACGTTTCTATGACATACAAACCCTTAGCCTAATTTTGATTAAGTTCTAAATACTAAGTCCCAGTGATTGTAAATAGAGATTCCCTTCTTGAACACTTGTTTGTTAAACCTGTCATTTAAAATATGATGCAAAAATCAACATTAATAAATTCTTTAAAAAATTATAAAAAATATGCACAAGATATTCTCTTGAGTACATAGCTAGACATGCTATGAATTCAGGAATATTTCACTTTATAAAGCAATACCAAATTGATTTCTGAGTGGTTACATCATTTCATGCCCTAACTAGTAATATGTAACAGATCCATGTTCATGTCAAAGTGTGATTCCATTAGATTTCTTCAATTTCACCCATGAATGATGAAAAGCCATATCTCATTATTGGACTTCTCTCCATAACCAGTAAAGTTAGGTATTTTCATTTTATTTTCTATATGTATATATATATCTTATGACATGCATATTCATAATTCACATTTGTTACTGTTAATTTTCTGAATCATAGTTTAAAGGATCTGTGTATACTTGATTTTAGGGGGGGAAAAAAACCTCTCTGCTCCCCAGTGCTTGAAATATCTTAGAAGAGAAAAAAAATTGAGCTTTTCTTGTTTCTATCATTTGGTTGCTATTGTTAAATGTGCATTTACTGTATGTTTAAAAATGTTGTTAGGCAATTTTCCTTGTTGTTGTGATAAAACAGGAAAAAATCAAAAGGAAAAGGTGTAGAGTTTTTGGTCCATTCTGGGATGGCTCCTGGCTTTGGGCGTGTGGTGAGGCAGAATCTCGTGGTGTCAGTATGTCACAGGGGAAGTTATTCTCCTTATGGCAGCTGGGAGCAAAGAGATAGAAGCAGGGACTGGAGGCACAGTATATATTCTTACACCTACTTCCTCTACCAAGGCCACCTCCCCCTGCTTTCCTACCATGTCTCAATAATACCATGGAATTATAAATCCATCAAACCTGCCGATTAGGTTGAAGATGTGAGAAATCAGTCTCATCTCCAAAGCCAACCTCTGCACTACGTGTTGAGGACTGAGCCATCAACACATGAATTTAAAAAGAAAAAAATGTTCATCTCCAAGCTATAACATGTATCATTCTAAAAATGTGAATATCAGACAACTTTTTCCTCCTCAGCCTATTTATTTTGAAATGAATGGATAGGAGCCTATTGTGTGCCAGATTTTATTCCAAACCTTTTATAAATATAACTCACATAATGCTCAAAACAACCCAATTAGATAAGCTCTTTCATTTCTCTGAATGTAAAAAGACAGAGCTGGGTCATCAAGTAGTAGCCTAGTTCCAGTGCAAGCAAGGCAATTTGGCTTCAGTGTCTGAAGAGTTCTGAAGAGTTCAGTGTCTGAAGAGTTATTTTTGGCTTTTTTGTTTCCATATAAATTTTAATTTACATTTTTACATTTATAATTTATAATCAGGGTATCATATGTTAAGTATACTTCTTTGATGATTGTTACTAAGGTTCCATCACAGTTACACAGTGATTTGAGAATACTCAAACACAGCAGAATTCACTTACGATCCAAATATATTTGTGAATATGCCTGACATCCAGGGGGGAGGGCGGTGAAGCACATTAGTTCCTTCTTCTTTAGGTTCAGTTTGGCTACTAGTTGAGTTTGGGTGCCAAACTGTTTAAAATTGGGCAATGTCTTTCTGCTAGTGAATCAACAAGGAACCAAAGTCTCAGAAGTTACATACAGTACACCCTGTTGTATTGATAGCTGATGAACTGTCATACATGTTCAAGAATGTTTTTATGTTGATTTTTAAACTTAAAACCAATTCTGGCTTTTTGCTCTGAATCTGAGGCAAGATCTCATCCAGATTTTTGCTTCATTTACCTTGTTTCTACTGCCTGATAATCTGGCCTTTGTCATTCACCCATGTCCACATGCTTGTTTTCGGCCAGCCCCTCTCTGATAGCAATGGATGAGGGAAAATTACAGAGACTAGCAAATAATGCAATTAGCCAGAAAGTCTTCATGAAAGACATAGCATGACCAGATGTCAGGTCTGATCAGTATATTTCATTCACTCTAAAATTCAAACCCCAGAAATTTTCATTTTAAGACTTATTTTAGATTATGAACTATCAACTAATATTTCTAAATATGTATGGAAATTTTTCTCTACTTTAGAGGGTCTTTGTATCCTGCTTTTTCATTACATGACTTTTTTATTATAATGTATAGAAGGGTAACAGTTATATTCCCCAGATAGCAAGTAGGTGCATTACTTCTCATACATTGATACCCCTTCTCATGATTTTTTTTAATTTTTAAGTGATTAGACTGTGTCATGTTACTTATGCTCTTTTAATTCAATAGCTTTTCATTAAAAAGAGCTGATTTTGTAGCTTCCTTTGGTATTTGGTTGTTAAGCTTCTGGCACATAGTAGGTGCTAAGTACTTAACAAATACACTGACAAACACAAAGAATAGAATAGACTCTACAGTTTTGGCATTCCACTCTTCCAAATTGAAGTTTAACTGAAGAATAGGTTCAGAATAACTTGTTTTGAAATCTCAGGAAAAAGCAAAAATTGAAATACTTAATATTCTGCTACTGAATGAAAAATATAAAGTTTCTCATTAAAGTTTAAATGAAGGCCTAAATGTTTCTGCAAGGCTGAAGCGCAATGCATACACTATAGTCCATTTAAATTAGATACATAAGCTAAGTTTTATATATTTAACATAGTATTCATCTCTAAAACAGTTTGCAACTGTAATTGATTATTCTCAAGCATAATTATCATTCATTTATGTGTTCTTGCCTATGTTTTAACTTAATTAAAATAAATATATTTCTCTTAGACCTTATTTTTTGAAGGAATCGGTGCCATTCAACCCATTTCCAAAGCACATACTATTTTTGAAAAAAACTATGGATTCCATAGGTCCCATCTCTGATATACTATAATTTTTGCTCATGGGAGACAGTGTTTTGTGATTTGTAAAAGCTTCATTATCTTAAGAGGAAATTAAGAATATATTACCTAGTGTTTTCCAAAAATATACTGATACTACCACTGGAGACCTGTGTTCACTGACTAGAATCTTGTAAGAACCCATGACATATCTTCTCCATCTCTTGTCCTGGCATTGTTTCATTCGTGACAATGAGCATCCCATTCGGGCCTTGGCTGACATGTCACACCCTGTGGATGCCCAAAGAGGCCCCATTCTGATCCATCATGGGATGTTATGGGAGTTAGACGGAGACCTTTCAAGTAGAGAGTGTTGTCCTGGAACTCACAGCAAGCAGAAGGGATTATGCACCTCTTCACAATCATTTTCCCCTTTGTCTGATTCCTCTTAAATCCTCCAGGCATTGTTTCACATTAGTAAAATATTTTTAATTGCACAGGTCAATAAGAAAATGATACAAATGATAGATATCTTTTTAGGGTATATTGCTTTTATAAAACAACTTATCAGTTGCTGTAATGAGTGTTTTCTAATGAAAACATGGCCTACTGTCTGACTATAATCTTAAAGGTATTCTCATAGACAGCTACACATATTCAGATTACAAAATGGAGGCATTCATAATACTCTGTCTGTAATACGCAGGTACAGGTTTGTGTCGTTCAAATGTCCGACACATTAAACCTCAAATACTTCCTTTATTGCTGGGATCCGAGTAACACCATGTTTAACTTTGAGCTATATCGTTGGTATTGCGAATAACTTTCTGCTGAGACTCGATTACCATTGGTTATGAATGTGTTATTGCTTTCTCACTCTCTGCTGAGACCTATAGTGAGGGTAAATACGTGGACCTCCCTATCCTGCCCACCCTTGTGCTGATAGGCTCTGGCACCTGATATTAGCTGGAGGGACTTCCTCAAGACAGGAAGAGTTCCTGCCTGAACAGATCTCCCTGACGCATCTGATTGTCCTCTGGCGAGGGAGGGCTGGGTATGGTTGGTCAGTGGCCCTCTCCTTTCTCGGCTCATCCTAGTCGGGGCGTGTTCTCTCTATCCCTCCTGCAGGTCGAGAGGGACCGAGGACTAAAGACCCCGACACTTTATCACTCCATAGTACATTACATTCTAGACATTTTTATCATCTGTTACAATCATAATAACAGTGCTATGTACATGCTTGAGCAGTCAGGGAAATAGCTACTGTCTAAATTTTATATATAAGTAAGCTATGTTCACAGAAGTTGACCTGTGAAATGTCACCTTGAATATAGAAACCTCATCATTTGAATCCAGATCTTCTCTTTTTCCCATTCTTTTTCCTATTATGATTCTGGTAACTTTGAATCACATGTACATTTCTCAAACGCATGCTTTGCTTTTTCTGTTGCCACTGTATTAATTTCCTTTCAACTCACATGTTCACCCATGGACCGTTGTTATTTCCTTTCTTCTCCTTTGCATCACAATATGGCAGAGTTCCAAGATCAGGGTTAATAATTGGAGAACATGATGTTAATGGCATTATAGAAAAAGGAATAAAAGGAAACTTGGATTCGATGAATGTAGCCATTGTTTTAAAAAGTCATCTTCTTAGTGGCAAGAATCCTGGCCTTCTAATAGTCTGACAAAAGCAGGAGTTGGATTTTAATTATAGACTTCTGAAAAGTTCATCTTTTGTATTAAGCCAATAGGAAGTGGCTTTTTATAGATACCAATTTATTCACTTTCTATAACACTCCCAACTGAACAATCACTTTCCTGATTTTTTATTATTATTAAGGGAAATTTCCTTTGGGGTTACTGCTGTAATAAATAAGAGAAAGTGTCAATTGAATTGAAAGTTACAGAATAACCTCAGCTCCCTGGGCTTGAGGCTCCAGGGATTTAATGTGACTAGTGTGTGTCAAAGTGACTCTTGGTAAATAAACAAAGAAGCAGTAACCATGGCACTTAGAACACCAGCAATTCTATTTTGTCTTGACCAAGTAGTTGGAGCATAAAGGTTTGAAAGTTGTCTGCCTAGGTTACACTCCTAGTTTCCCTGCAAATCAATGTGTGACCTTTTCAAAGCCCTGCTTTGGACTTGATTTTGCTCCTCTCTAGAGTGAAAATGGATCTCTGTGAATGCTGAAACTCTTGGAGTGTTAATATTCTAAGGTCATAAGTGCTTAAGAAGAGAATGATGTCATACATTTAGGATGAGGGCATTCAAGTTTAGATATGATACCTTCTAAAAATTCATTTTTGCTCCTAAGCAAGGTTGAAAGTGTTTGTTAGATTCTAGATGTACTTTAATTTTGATTAAATACATTCTTATGCTGTTTAAAATCATACTACTCCTCAAACATGATCTGACTGTCTAGTTTAGGGTTTCATTTTCTGCTTTTAGAAAACTTTAATACGGTGATTTTGCATAAGTTATTTTAAAAACACAGAAATATAGCTTGCTCATACATATAGCCATTTTCTTTTTTCTTTTTGTTTTTTTTTGCCAGTCCTGGGCTTGAGCTCAGGGCCTGTGCACTGTCCTTGGACCTTCTCAAGGCTAGAGCTCTACTACTTGAGCCTCAGCACCACTTCCGGCTTTTTTTCTATGTATGTGGTACCGAAGAATCGAACCCGGGTCTTCATGCATGCTAGGCAAGCACTTTAACCACTAGGCCAAACTCCCGGCCCCCATATAGCCATTTTTCTATAAGAAAAATTGTACAGTATAAGCTGATGAACCATTAAAATATTAAGATTGATGAAGAAATCTATAATTTCTTAGGTTGATGAGTGTTTTTATTTATTATGTTATTATTATGATGATTAGTGGTAGTTTTCGTTTGGGAGCATATTATGACACCTTGGAAAAATACTATTGCATGCTGTTCTTATAGTATGAAAGTATGATCCTGAAAGTCAATAATCTTTTTTGTCAGTCATAGGGCTTAACTATTGGCTTTGGCATTGTCCCTGAGCTCTTCAGCTCAGGACTAACACCCTACCCCTTGAGCCACAGTGCCACTTCCAGTTTTCTAGTGGTTAAGTGGAGATACAAATCTCATGGTCTTTCGCGCCCAGGCTGGTTTTGAACCATGATCCTCAGATCTCAGCCTCTTGAGTAGCTAGGATTACAGGCATGAGCCACCATGCCTGGCTTCCTAATATACTTTTTAAGATCAATTATTTAGCATCTAAACAAAAGACAAAAAGCTAAGAAGTAGAAGTTACAGATAAAGAAAATATTGTAAAAGAAATATACTTGTTACCTGACTTATGCAACTTTTTTTATTCTTCATAATGCTATTTTTTATTAAAGAATTTATTAACATTGATTTTTACATCGTATTTCAAATAACATGTTTAACAAACAAGTGTTCAAGAAGGGAATCTCTATATACAATCACTGGCACTTAGTTTTTAGAACATAATCAAAATTAGGCTAAGGGACATCATAGATACAAATTAATTTATGAAATAAAACATTATGTCTATAGAATCATAGCTTTTTATGTTTATGTAGTTATGTTTATATTTCCAATACCATGTCCATAGCATTGGGTATGCAAATATTGAGTCCTCGTTCTTGTACTGTTTGGATCTACTAGCCACATATTAGGGATACCATGTGCCTTTTGTTCCTTTGGTTTTGACTTGTCTCACTCAACATGATTCGCTCTAGATTATGCAACTTTAACCCCTACATTTATCACCTTTACAATCACAACTTTTGAAATGGAGATTCCTTTTGTAATCTTTTCCAAGTCAGTATTGCTTTGTAAGTGATGTTTCTGCCACAGGACACTGGAAAGAACATAGTTCAATAAATCACACCTTGGGGCTGAGAACTGTGGCTTGTACCTGTAATCCAAACTACTTGGTGAAAACAGAAATAATGTGAGCCTGGTCCCAAGCAAAATTGAAAGATAATATCTGAAAAAATGAGAGCACAAAAGGGCTTGGAAGGTAGTTAACACGATAGAGAGCTTTTCTATTAAATGAAAGGCTCTGAGTTCGAACTCCAGTAATGATTAAAGAAAAAGATAGAGTAGGAAGGAAAGAAGAAAGAGAGGGATAAAAGTAAAAGAGAGCCGGCCATGGTGGGTCACACCTGTAATTTTCCCTACTCAGGAAATTGAGATCTGAGGATCAAGGTTCAAAGCCAACCTGGGCACAAAAGGACCTAAGACTTTTATCTCCAATTAACTTCTCAGAAAATGAGAAGTGGGGATTGGCTCAAGGGTAGGGTTGTAGCCTTGAGCTGAAGACAGTGCCTAGGCCAATTTCAAGCCCCATGGCCCATACACACACAAAACAGAAGTAATAGAAGAAGAAGGGAAGAAAAAGGAAGGGAGGAAGCAAAGATGGGAGGTAGATGGGATAGGAAGGAAGGAAGGTACCGCTTCATGTCATCCAGACTGCCAAAATAGGTGTCACATGCCATTTAGACTCTGAAATTTAGTTTTCTCAGCAATAACTTGGGAAAATCTTCCTATAATTATTTCAGTTATTCCTTTACCCAATGTTTTTCTTGTGATTTTGTTTTTGGGGGGGGCAGCTAGTGGTGGGACATGTCTGCATATAATCTAAGGTGGCCTCAAACTTTGATTCCTATTTACATCAGCCAACCTGAGTACTTGAATTTTAAGCATGAACCATCATGCCTGGATCTTTCCCCAAAACCTTAAATGTAACTTCCTATGAATCAACAAAACCTGTCATTTTTTTTCCAGTGGACATTTACTATCCATTTGTTGATTCTCATTTGATTCTTTAGTAATCCCAGAATTATTTCAGTAATGAAACATGAAAGTAATTTTGAAATGGTAAAAAAAAATAGACATGAAATCAACTTCAGTAAGACTTGCTTTTAGAAAACAGAGAATTGAAACTAAGTTACTGTGTATTCATGATATATGAACAGTTGTCATTCTATGATTTATATTTGTTACACCTTCAAGTTGACCTTGAAGAAATGACAGAAAGCTAAGCAAAATATAGGACAGAATCTTCCAGTGCCTCATCTCTCTTGCTATTTGCTAAGAACATTTGGCCATATATGAACAGGTATAACTCAAAAGACTGTATAATTACATTACTACTATTACTATTAAACACTACTATGCTCACATGTACTACATACATTTATATGGGGCATTATGTGCTCATATTCATGCATGGAACTTGTATGTTGACAAACAATATGAAAAGAAATTTTAAAGTGGGAAAAGCATAGCAAACAATTGTGGGTGAGCTGGAGAGAAGTAGCTCACACCTGTAATACTAGCTACTCAGAAGGCTGAAATCTGAGGATCAAGGTTCAAAGCCAGCCCAAGCACAAAAGAATCTGAGACGGACCTCCAGTTAACTTCTAAAAAATGGGAAGTGTAGCTTGGCTCAAGGGTGGGAAGGTAGCCTTGAGCTGAAGAACTCATCAGGGACAGCACCCATGACCCACAAAAAAAAAAAAAAAGAAATGTAGGTGAATATGTTAGAGGAACTGGAATGCTAAAATTAAGGTTTGTATTGAATGAAAGGCTTTTTTGACTAATCTTCCATGAATTCAATTTTTGTGAAGGTAGTAAAACTTCATCTCAGAGCTTTATGCTCACTTGGCTAGACTGAGGCTCTACTATTGAGTGATGCCTGCAGTCAGACATTTTGCTCACTGGTTGGTGGTGAAATCTCAGAGACTACTCTGCTGCAGCTGGTTTTGAAGCAGGATCCTCAGCTGTTTGAGAGGATTATACCGCTTGAACCACTAGCACCCAACAATGGTAAGGGAAAATGGTACCATTTGTGTGTGTAGGGTGTGGCATGTGGAGCATCTTATGCTTACATACCAGAGAATAAGAAAAAAAAAGTTGCTATTGGTGCAGAGCTGACATGAATTATTGATTTATAGTCAACTTACATATGAGAATATAAGCAAGGTTCAGTGGAAAGGCACCCATCAGTCTTTGTATGACAAGGAAAAGAAACAAACATGTGTGCCCCAATGTAAAAGCCTAGGTTTTCCCAGAATAAAGGAACTCTTTAGTTTCGGGGGCCAATAGAGTAGCTATAAACTGCATCACTACAACAAATATTGTTACAAATACAGAAATTAAAACACCCAAACAAAACATAGACACAATATTTATAGTTCTCTTTCAAAGTGCAGGCAGTTAGCCAAGTTAGCAAATGTAGTCACCATGGTGTGAATTATTCTACCTAAGGAAAACAGTTCTGTTCAAACCCTATGGTTTCTGAGCATAATATTTCTCCAATATCATATCCTCCACCTGGGAACTTAGAAATGCAGATGGTTGAAACAGGAAATGTTGGGGGAAGCCTATCTTCCAGGTTAATCTCAGACACCCCACAAGAATTGGCAAGCATGAGCCTAGTAAAACAGTAGGGAAATTAACATTCACCCTTTTTTGTTGTCATAAACCAGCTACAATGGAGTTCAATGATTGTGTTTCTTGACAACCTCTGGAAGATTTCCCTGAGATTTCTAGACAAGGATAATCTTTTAGATTATGACTACTTATTATTTTTTATACTTTTAATTTTTATTGTAATTAATAGAATTTTTTATTGTAATTAATAGGGTTACATTATATTCACCAGATAGAAGGTGCATTATTTCACAAACATTGATACCCTTTCTCATGTTTTTGGTCCCCATTTTCCTCTCCCCACCCTTGCCCTTCATCTTGTTTTAACCCCATCCCTATCCCATTTCAAATAACCAAATAAAACATATTTACAATATATCATATAGCAAGGTGAGATACTGTAACAATATGAGATAATCAAGGGACAGCAAAAGAGATGACAACATAGTACATTAATGACAACATTCACACATTATATGGCTTTTGTTTCTATATCCTGGAGGTCTTTTCATTTAGCCTCATCCTATATGGCCTTAAGTATGTAGGTTTTGCTCTCTTGTAAACCTCTGCTAGAAGAGCACAAAGACTACTTATTATTGAAAAGAAAAGCCCACCAGAAAAACTAAGAAAACTTTTGTTGATAGTTTTCAACAGTTCAGGAAAAGAAAGCATGTGCAAATGGTCTTGCAACCCCATATTTCCCCTTCTGTATGACCAAATACTTGGCAACCTTCATCCAATATCCTTCACAGTGTGAATTCTATTAAACTGACTCAGGAAAACAGAAAAGTTCACATACAAAAAGGACGGGTGCAATTCAGTCCATCTCAATTCATTTTCTTCTGCTACATAAAGTGAAAATTAGACTGTAACCTTCTTTCTAACTCTTCTACATGTATGTGAGAGAATAATTTGGCCTAGATTCTTTTTGGAGAATCTAGGGAAAACAGTTTTTATTCAATTCTTTGGTGATAAATGAATTCCACAGGGGAAATTTTTACCAAAGTATGTTATCTATCGTAGTGACTAAGTAGTGTTTAAGTAAAATAATGACTTTAAAAGAAATAAAAACAATAATCTATTCTAAACCAAATGTAAGTTTCCAGGGTTTGAGGATTTCTCTTCATGCCACCTTGGATGAAAGGTTGCCTCACTGGAAGAGGTAACATATACCTTTATGGTCACAGAACAGAACAATGTCATGAATGAATACACTATTTAATTACAGTAATGTCAGCATTGGTAGACTAGCTAGAGAAAATCTGAACAATCTCTTCCACAAGTGCTAGATGTTATTGTGTTGCATTGTTTTAGAGTGGGTGGATGCTGGAAGTATCCTAAGCTTAATAATGTGCTATGAAGAGTTTGCCTAATAGTCACAACAGAATGCTCATAAAATAGCTAAGGTTAAGTGCCTAATGAAGGCCTTAAAATCTCCCAAAACAATCTAGCCTCTGCTCTTACAACATTTTAGTCATGATGCTATCATCAGCCAAATCACACTACCTACAGGAACATTGACTGAACTCAGCTTAACATTTTCTACAAAACATGTTCAAAATATCACAAAATTCTAAGTATTCTAAACAGAAAATTAAATGCATAACTAAAATAACTTGACAGTACTACTGTGTTGATGGTTGTCACTAATGGTGAGTCAAAGTGACAAAGGCAACAGGGACAAAATACTGGGAGTCATGCCCTTGCTGCTCATTCAAGCAAGTTCTGCATGTGTTTATTAAATATTCCTTGGGTGAATTTCAGGGTCTCAGATTCATTACTAACTAATTGTGTGATTTGGTGCCACATTAATCTTGATATTTCAGATTCTAAATGATCTTTAGAGAATTTTCCACATCCCATGTTGATAAACCTGTGATGTAAAGATAAACAATATGTAAATTATAGAAGTTGTAAAATAAGGAAACACACACCCAAGGAGGACACATTGGACTGGAAATCTAGTCCTTGGTCCACAGGATAAAAAAAAAAAGGAGATTCTAGATACACCCCCAGAAAGTGGTGCTCTGCTTTGTGGTGCTCTTCTATCCCCAGAAAGTGGTGCTCTGCTTTGTGGTGATCTTCTACCTTGAACTAGATATCAAGTCAAAATGTCCTTTTCTTTAAGGACCAGTGGACAGAAAATGAATATATAGCACTGAGATGAATTTATAATGCAGGACTTGCCACGTCAAAATCCATAGTTTTACAGAACTCAAAAATATCAGTCTGCATATGGAAAAACACAGGTGGCCATTCTTTCCTATTTTCTAATGTCTCTATTCTTGGTTCACTTAGGGTAAATATTTAATGGAGAAAAATATATAACTCTCACACATCACATATAATTTCTGGACAGTTCACTCTGGAGATGGATGTTACAATGCTATTTTTAAATGGAAATTTAGCTAGATTAGCTAAGTAAATTTAAAGAAGAAATGTGTTAAAGAAAAGTTTAGGGCTGGGAGTTTGGCCTAGTGGTTAAAGTGCTTGCCTACCATGCACGAAGACTCGGGTTCAATTCCTTGGTACCACATACATACAAAAAAGCCGAAAGTGGTGCTGAGGCTCAAGTGGTAGAGCTCTAACCTTGAGAAAGTCCAAGGACAGTGCTCAGGCCCTGAGCTCAAGTCCAGGACTGGCAAAAAAAAAAAGGAAAGTTTAGAAAACATATTGAAAATGTCTTTTAAAATATGGAACACAGGGCCAGGAGTTTGGCCTAGTAGTAGAGTGCTTGCCTAGCATGCATGAAGACCTGGGTTCGATTCCTCGGTACCACATACATAGAAAAAATGCTGGAAGAGGTGCTGGGTCTCAGGTGGGAAAGTACTAGCCTTGAGAAACCTAATGACAGTGTTCAGGCCCAGAATTCATGCCCCAGACTGGCAAAAAAAAAAATATATATATATATATATATGTATATATGGTACACACACACACACACACACACACACACACACTGAACACTGACAATTTTTCCCAATAAGTACCAGAACACTGAATCATGTGTTATCAGAGTGAGATGAGGTCAAGGTCAAGCAGAGAAAGGAATGGTGGGTGAATGTCATCATAATACTCATGATATGTGGGGGTAGCCTGCTGCTTGCAACCTGTGCTTCAGCAGGTACACACTAAGTGACACAAGCAGTCAGGAGCCAGAGGGGGCCTGGCCCCTCCCTCCTGGAGCAAATGGGGCGTGTCTCAGGACACCATTGGCTGATGTGTGGGACGTCCCTATTTGCTGACGTGGGGGCCACCGCTTCATCTGTATTTTAGCAAGCACCATTTTGTAAAATAAAGTTAGATCTGCACCTAGAGTCTGGTCTCAGGAGTCTGTGTTTCCAGGATTATTCGTGGGCTCCCCCGCCATCGTACCCCCCTCCTAGATGTCCCAGAAGGACCCCAACAAAGATACATATATAAAAATGTACCCAGATAACTTAAAGGTATTAGTGGGGTAGGCATAAAAGGTGGTAAATGAAAAGTGGTGATCCTTATTAAGATATTTTGTATTCATAAATTGCCAGTTTATGTACAACTTCTTAACAATAAAAATAATAACTTTAAGAAGAAATATTTTCTATGGACACAAACTATAGGAACATATTTATCTTTCTAGAAAGAAAAGTGATTCAGTTAAAGGCAGAAAAATGAGACCTGGGAAATACTAACATCCAGAGTTCTATTGGTTAAAGTGAGTTGGAATTCTCTGTATTGGAATTTAGGTTCTGATATTTTTATATAATCGATAAATCTTTTCTTCCCTAGTTTTTCATCAATAAAATATGGATATGAAATATGTATAATGTAAATTTCCAAAAACAAAGTTAATTTTTTATAAAATATTCAATGTTTCAGTTCACATATAAATAAACTCATTGGCTTATCATTTCTTAAATATCCCCAGAGCTCTTGGGCTTGTAATTCTAGGTGAGATCTCAGAGATTTCCCTAGACAATAAAAACTCTAGAAAATTACAAAACTGTAGCTTCAATTTCCTTAAATCAATATTTCTCTTTTGAAACCTATGAAAAAATTTTCTACCTTTGGAATTATATACATTTGATTAATAAAACATAACTTTTATTCTTGGTTGTTTTAGTACTATCAGTAAGATGAATGAGTTTATTGGTGTCATTCATTTAACTATTTGACTACAAGGTACATGGTTTGAATCTCAAGTCAGATTCCATATCTCATCAGCCATATAGTTTATTTATCCTGTTAAATTAAAAACAAAAATATATTTACATATACTTGCTAAAATGAGCAGCAACTATTTGGCAACCTCAATAGATAGGGGTTTTAATTAAAACGTTGGTATGGGAATTATAAAGTGGTTTCTAATAGAAGAAATACACAGTCCTATTTTACATGCATGGATGAGCATACAAATTAAAGGGAGCTCTTATGTATCTGCACAGCAACTTATCCTTTGGGGAAGCAGCCAGCACTTTGCACAATTTGATAGGGTGAAGTTTTCTTCCTAAACAGACATAGGTTGAGGAAATTAGACAGGGAGCACTGAGAGAATTATGAGCAAATTGCTTGAACTCTTGAAAGCTTGGAATAATTTTGTAAGCCTTTGATTTGAGACTATAGTTGATGCATTCACATTTTACTCTTATCCAGACTTAAATAAAAAAAAAATATTTTCTGTGTTTGTGAGTTCTCGTACAATTATTACCTTATTTTCATACATGCTAAAACTGAGATGCCAAAAAGTTAAGAAATATAAGAAATTATAGCTGTGGCTCAAATGTTAGAGCACTAGACATGACAAAGAAAGAAAGCAGGAAGCAAAAAAGCAAGCAAGCAAGATAGAAAGAAAGAAAGAAAGAAAGAAAGAAAGGAAGAAAGAAAGAAAGAAAGGAAGGAAGGAAGGAAGGAAGGAAGGAAGGAAGGAAGGAAGGAAGAAAGAAAGAAAGAAAGAAAGAAAGAAAGAAAGAAAGAAAGAAAGAAAGAAAGAAAGAAAGCTCAAGAACAATTGCAAGGCCTCAAGTTCAAACCCCAGGAATCGCACAGAAGAGAGTGGGGAGAGAGGGAGAGAGGGAGCACACTCTTATAATCCATAAAATAAATAAGTGATGAGATGAAGTTTTAAATCTGTTTACTCTAGAATCTGGGCAGGTTATTTATTTTTTCCGGAACTGGGGTTATAATTTCAGGCATGGGAAAAAGTATTCTATTCCTGAGTCATACCTTCAGTCCCAAAATCTGATTCTTTTTTAAAATTTTATTATCTTTAAGTAGTTATACAAAGAAGATGTGGCTTAAAGAAGAGGTCTACAAATACAATACATCTTTTTTTTAACAGTTGAGAAACTAATTTTAATTACAGCTTGTATTAGTAAAAATGTGGATAAACAAGACTGAATAAGTATAAGTGGGAGCAATTTAGACCTACCTAGTACAGGTGAAACTGTTCATGCTCTAGGACATGGAAACCCCATTACCATGGCTTCATAAAGGTAAAGCTCACATGCATGTAGTGGCATACAACACACACACACACACACACACACACACACACACACACACACATACAAAATACTCCATAATTCATTTTGAGAATAAATATCAAGTTTCAAGAACTAGACATATTGCAAATGTTACCTTGTAACAGGCAAAAGAACAAATTATTAATAAAACAAAATGGCCAAAGATAGTTCTACTCCTGAAAACTAGAAAACAAACTTTTAGGAACTTGAAGAGAATATAAATCATAATTTCTTAAAAAATTCAAGAGAAGTTAAATACATTTACATCAGTGATCCCAGAAAAATGACCATTCCCATGAATATTTACCAATAAAAATTTGAGTACAGATGAGCATCCTTCATCCAAAATGTACCAAGGTAGAAGTAGTTCTGATTTCAGAGGGTATTTTTGTGGAAGAAGGCAGATTTTGGAATATTTGCACATGTATGATGAGGTATCTTCAAGATGGGATCCAAATCTAAACATGAAATTCATTTTTGTTTCTTAAATGTATACCTGAAAAGTAATTTTAGATGACACTTTCCAGTCGTCTGCGTTTTGACTGTGACCTATCACATAACCTAAGTGTAGAATCTTCCTATGACGGCATTATGTGAACACTGAAGGATTACAGTTCAAATCCAGCCTAGACAAAAAAAGTTTCTGAGACTCCCAATCAACCAGCAAGATACTAAACCAATGGAGTGGCTCAAGTGAGAAGAGTGTCAGCATTGAGTAGGAAAGATGAGAATATGAGGCTTTGAATTCAAATCCCAATGTTGGCACAAAGAAATGCTAAGCAAGTAGATCAATACTTTGCAATTACAATTTTAATTATTTTTTGTGGGTCGTGGGACTTGAACTTGGCTTGGGCGCTGACCCTGAGTTCTTCTTCTCAAGGCTACCACCCTACCCCTACGCCTGAGCTGTGTCCCTGAACTCTTCAGCTCAAGGCTACCACCCTACCCTTGAGCCAAGCCCCACTTCCCATTGTCTAGAGGTTATTTGGAGATAAGAGTCTCAGGTCCTTTGGTGCATGGCCTGGCTTTGAACTTTGATCCTCAGATCTCAGCCTCCTGAGTAGCTAGGATTACAGGCATGAGCCACTGCGCCTGTCTTACAGGTTTAAAATTATATAAACAAAATTATATTTTCAGGAGTGTAAGATTGGCTCAATATCAGGTTATTAGTACAAAATAGCATTCTTATCATTCCAGTAAAAAATTGATTCTCCACATAAATTTTGAAATGTCTGATAATACTATAGCTGATAACGATCCAATAAGATAGGAATTAACACATATTTTCTTAATGTGGTCAAACACACACATCAGTATCTTACTTAATTGGGACACATAAGGCCTTCCAACCTGATCACAGACAAAGCCAAGATTCTATTACCTTCACTACCAGCTATTATTTCATTGGAGTCAATAAATACAATACATCTTAATCAATTTCATCTCTTTGACATTCTCATCCATACCTCCCCTATCCACCACTTCCCTCACACTTCTCAATTCTGTACAATATACATTGGATTCTCTTCTGCCTTTCCTCCCACCTTGTCCCAACTCTTATTTTCATTCATCTAGCCTTTTTCCCTCCACCCCACCCCACACATTTCAAGTATCAGCTTCCTGGTGTTTTATTTTTGCTGAACTTCGATTTTGCCTTTCTAAAAACAAACACTATTTGAGATCTCCCTTGAATCTACCCTATTTTATTTAACACATTTTTATAGACTTGCTTACCACCTAAAGAATTTACTTATGAGTTTGTAAGCTAACTTTACCTTCCATTTATATATATGAAAAAAATGGATAGTTTGTCTATCTGGACCTGAATTGCTTTATGAAATTTTTCAAAGTCTGTCCATTTCTTTGTAAATGGCACAGTAGTACTCTTTCTAATGGTTGAGTAAAATTGCATTCTGTGTATATACATTTTCTTGATACATTTGTACATTGAGAGGCATCTGGACTGTTTCCATACCTTGGCTATGGTGAATTATGCCACAATAAATATAGTTGTACTAGAGGTTTTACTGTTTACTGGTATATAATGCCAAGGAATTAAATTGTTGGATCATAGGGTAGTTCTGTATTTAATTTTTTTAATTGTATTTTGCCAGGATAATGTGTAGAGGGGTTACAGTTACATTCATCAGGTAGTTTGTACATTAATTCTAAAATTTTGATACCCCTTCTCATAATTTGTTCCCCTTTCCCTCTCCCCTACCCATCCTAGTCATCTTGTTTTCAAGTAAACAAGTAAGTGTATATACAATATACCAGTATACAAATTCATATATAGTAACTTCATGAGATTAACCATAAGTGGAAACAAAGAGAAAAGAAAAGAAATAACTTTACACGGCACATTAAGGACAACAATCACAAAGATAAACCTCTTGTATCATTAATGTAGAGTTCATTTTGTTTAGACTCATTCTGTATGACCTTATGTACACAGCTTTGAGCTATTATGATCCTCTGTTAGGAGAGTCCTAAATGTGTATTAATTACTATAAATGAGGGAAGCCATGGAGCCTATGTTCCTCTGAAACTGCTGTACTTCACATGATATGATTATCCCCAAGTCTTTCCATTTCCTTACAAATGGGGCAATGCCATTCTTTCTGATGGCAGCATAGAATTCCATTGTGTATAAATACCACATCTTGTTGATCCAATCATCTACTGAAGGGCATCTGAGTTGAATCCATATCTTTGTTATGGTAAACAATGCTGCAATGAACATCGTTTAGCTAGTGGATTTAGTATGTCCTTGTTTCTGAACATTTGGGTAAATGCCAAGTAGTGGAATTGCTGGGTCATAGGGGAGCTCTATGTTTATTTAGTCTTTTGAGGAACTGCCATACTGCTTTCCATAGTGGTTGAACGAGTTTGCACTCCCACCAACAGTGTAGTAGTGATCCCTCTTGGCCACATCCCCTCCACCATCTGTTGTTATTAGATTTCTTGATAATGGCCATTCTAACTGAAGTGAGGTGAATCTCAAAGTTTCTGTATTTAATTTTTTGAGAAACTCCACAGTGCTTTCCAGAATGATTGAACAAGTTTACATTTCCACCAACTGTGTATTAAAACTTCCTTTTAGCTGTATCCTCACCAACATCTGTTATTGTCAGTTTTCTTGAAAATGGTCATTGTAATTGGAGTTAGGTGGAATCTGTTTTGATTTGCAGAGGTATTGATCCTTTCTGTTTGAGTCTATTGGTCATTCAGTTTTGTCAATACCATTTGTTGAAGAAGCTATCTTTCTTCCAGCCTATGTTTTTGGTTTCCCTGTCAAATATTAAATGGCTAAGGTCTATGGGTCTAGTTCTTGGTTTTCTATTCTGTTCCATTTGTCTTCACACCTGTTTTTATGTCATTGCCACACTGCTTTGGTGAAGTTCAGACTACATGAAACTTTTCTCAATATAACAAAGACTGTGTGGAAGACAGAACTATTCCTTCTAAAATCAAGAGTGAGACAAAGATGTCTCCTTTTAAATATAGTACTAGAATTCCTAGCAAGATCAATAAGGCAAAATAAAGGGAATCCAAATAGGAAAGAAAGAAGTAAAACTATCCCCTTTTGCAAATAATATTTTTTCCCAGCCTGGACTTGAACTCAGGGCCTGAGCACTGTCCTTGGATTTTCTCAAGGCTAGCGATCTACCACTTGAGCCTCAGTACCACTTCAGGCTTTTTTCTATGTATGTGGTACCCAGGAATCAAACCTGGGTCTTCATTCATGCTAAGTAAGCACTCTACCACTAGGCCAAACTCCCAGACCCATGATTTTCTATTTTGTATTTAAAGGACCCTATCAACTATTCCCCCAATCTAGTAGAGCTGATTGAAAACTTTGGTAAAGTAGCAGGTGTAAAATCAACCAACAAAATTTAGTAGCTTTTCTGTATGCCCATTAATACTTTATTTTTTATTATAAAAATCTAGAATATGGGGGCTGGGAGTTTGGCCTAGTGGTAAAGTGCTTGCCTAGCATGCTGGAAAATCTGGATTGGATTCCTTGGTACCACATACATAAAAAAATAAAAAGCTGAAAGTGGCTCAAGTGGTAGAGCTCTAGCCTTGAGAAAAGTCCAAAGACAATGCTCGGGCCCTGAGTTTAAGCCCCATGACCACAACTGACAAAACAAAAACAAACAAACAAAAAAACCTGCTAGAATATGGAAACAAGAGGTTTATCTTTGTGGTTATTTTTCTTAATGTACTATGTGGAGTTATTTCTTTCTGTTTTTTCTTTTCTTTTCTACTTATGGTTGATCTCATGCTGTTATTATATCTAACTTTGGTATCTGGTATATTGCATATATGTTTGGGATTTTTTAATAGGGAAGGAATGGGGAAAAACAAGATGATTGGGAGGGGGAAAGAGGAGGGAAATTGGGAGAAAAACATGGGATGGAGTAACAATGTTCAAGAAGTAATGTATCCACTACCTGTTGAATATAACTGTAACCCTTCTATATATTACCTCAACAATAAGAAATAACTATTAAATTTTAAAAAATTTTACCGTCTTTGATTATGTTTATACCTAAGCATTGTACCATTATTCAAGACTAATGATATGGTAGTTTTTTTGTTTACATCTTTTTCAGGAAGTATATTGTTTGTACATGGAATTGCAAAGGATTTTTATGTAAAGATTTTGCAACTTGAAAAATGAGTGCTTATCAAAGATAAAGCTTTCTTAGACTTTGAATGGAACTTTCAAGTATAGGAGAGTTTGATGTCTTCTTTTTCTATCTCTATACCTTTAATTTCCTTTTTGCTTCTTTATGATTTATTTCTCCAGTTAAGAATTCAAACAGTATATTGAATGAGAGTGGAAGGAAGGAACAAATTTGACTTGCTCCTGCTTTTCAAGGAAGTGTTAGTGTCTTTTCCTCATTCAGTATATCCAGAAGATTTTCATGTGCTACAACTAAACATAAACAATTGCTTATGAGAACAGATAGTTTCCCACTTTATATTATTGAATTCTTGATTTAATGGAATCTTGTATTAATTTTATGAAAGATGATCATAAGTATAGTAAGGGTAAAGGATTACACTTTGTTACTCTATGAAAAGTAGCTACAAGCATTTCTATTTAGGATTACTATTTTTGTACCTACATATTTGTCAGAAGTGTGACCCTTGTT
Source organism: Megascapheus bottae (assembly GCF_031878675.1). Taxonomy (NCBI): domain Eukaryota; kingdom Metazoa; phylum Chordata; class Mammalia; order Rodentia; family Geomyidae; genus Megascapheus; species Megascapheus bottae. The sequence goes on from NC_143509.1 coordinate 67,076,423, forward strand.
CTGAGTTCAGTGCAGTAAAATATTTCAAGAGCTAAAACAAGTTCTAGCAGAGCAGTACAAAATACATTATAGCCTCTCAGTAATTATGCTGTAATGCTGTCGGTAAAAGCAATTCTATTACAAGTCCTACAGTCAGACACAATCTTTAAATATTTCAAGGAAATTAAACCATTCCTTTTATTAGAGATTATTTGGTTATTGGAAAAATTACCAGTATTTCCTGCCTGTTTTACAAGAAATAATTCTTCACCATCACATAACTCTAGTGACACAGGCAGATACATGCGTGCATCTATATGTGCCAACATCTTTCTTTAAAGTACCTTAATGCTGTGATTTCTAAGTACAGAAAAGTATGATTGTATCACCCTACTAAATCTTCAAAAAGATGTTAAGCATTCTAGCTGTGACTCCAGACAAGTATCAGGGGCTAGTAGGAACTGTACTTTAAATTTTTTATTTGAATTTATGACTACTGTGGGTATATAATCCTTTTTTGAGATAATAACAGCTTCATACTCTCTTACTGAATAGTCCTAGGCATAGAATCAGTTTACAAAACTTCTAATTTGCAATGGGAACACTTAAGAATTCTAATGTGGGGCCGCGAGTTTGGCCTTGTGGTAGAGTGCTTGCCTAGCATGCACAAAGACCCAGGTTCGATTCCTCGGGTACCACATATATAGAAAAAGCTGGAAATGGTGATATGGCTCAAGTGGTAGAGCTCTAGACTTGAGAAAGTGCAAGGACAACACACACACTGAGTTCAAGCCCCAGAACTGGCCAAAAAAAAAAAGCAGAATCTTAATGGGCCAAATATTTTGTAAATCAAGAGAATATTCACTCATGATAAAGAAATTGTATCTGGCCTTCATATAAATTGATCAAGGAACTTAAATAAGTTTCTTTCAAAGGAGAGATAGATGCCATTTATGATCTTTCAGGATTTTTTCATTGTAAATCTCTGAAGAATCTACAATTTTTTGAAATTACATTTACAGATCCTTTCGAAATCATTTCAATGCATATTTCTGTAAGGAATAGTAATTAATGAATCTTGGCTTTATTTTATACAACTACATCTCTAATTCCTAAACTCTAGATTCACTGGTGTAACATGATAGCTGATTCAGTTCACTTAACCAATTTTCTGCAAAACAAACATATATCAGTACCAAGTAAAATTTACTAAACTTGCCAAGGAATCATGTCACACATTTCAGAATAGTTACCCAACCAAGTACACACACATGTATAAATAACTTATCTGCATATACTATGTACTATATATGTATGCATGTTATATATATTGTATTATATGTATGGGTATGCGAATATGTGTTTTTAAAAATTTTGAAATGCTGAAATAGAATGAGTTTGGGGTTTAAAATCAAAACTGGTTGGATTCTAACTGCTTTATCTGAGAAAAACTATGCAACCTACATGAGTATTGATTTTCCTTAATTATAAAAATTGGATAATAATACCTAGCATTAAATGAGAAAAACAAATTAGACAATACATCTTAAAGCAGAGGGCAAGCCGGGCGTGGTGGCTCACGCCTGTAATCCTAGTTACTCAGGAGGCTAAGATATGAGGATCACAGTTCAAAGCCAGCCCTGGGCAATACAAAGCCGAGAAACTCTTATCTCCAATTAATCACTAGAAAATGGGAAGTGGGGCTGTGGCTCAAGGGTAGGGTGGTAGTCTTGAGCTGAAGAGCTCAGAGACAGTGCCCAGGCCAGAGTTCAAGCCCCATCACAGACCCCCCCCCCAAAAAAATAAATAAAGCAGAGTGCATATAAGTACCAGACAGAAATCAGCTCTCATATGAAGGAGGTAGGGAATGAACCTTGAAGATTAAATGAAACAGGATTTAGAGCAAGTCATTTTCTCAGAACTGTAACATAACCTAATTCCAATTAATTCCAAAATATAGGAACAGACGTTTTCATACAATTTCCACAATTTTACAATTCACATCTTATATTAACTTATAATATTAATGCAATTAGTATTGAAGGAAATGAAATTAACTCTATAATTATATACAATATACATCTAATATATTAGTATTTTGCTTTACATTTGCAGATAGGCTTATAACAAAGACAAAAATGTGGTAATGCTTTGTATAGATATATAAGAGATTTGAATTGACAGGCTTGATACTCTTGGAATGTGTGTAAATATGAAAGTATCATTTGTGATGATTGTCATGATAAAGACTCACTTTGTAATCCAGTCATATAATAAAGAAAAAATGCTAGCCAGGCGGTGGCTCATGTCTGTAATACTAGTTAGTCAGGAGGATGAAATCTGAGGATCAAGGTTCGAAGCCAAGCAGGGCACAAAAAGACCTGAGACTCTTATTTCCAATTAACCTCTAGAAAACGGCAAGCGGGGCTTGGCTCAAGGGTAGGGTGGTAGCTTTGAGCTAAAGAGCTCAAGAACAGTGCCCAGGCCAAGTTTAAGCTCCATGACTGACCAAAAAAAAAAGAAAGAAAGAAAAGAAAAGAAAAAATGCTACATGTATACAAATCATGGTTTTTGATTACACCTGTGGTAGATTTCAACACTGTAACTAATAACAGTGAAGTCTGCCACTGTACATTCAAAAATAAATCCACTGGAAAGATGGAGTCACTCTGAAACCCACAGACATCTACCAGTTAGAGGTATTAGAATTGATCCTAAGCAGTAGAGCTATGAAGAGAAAACAATCTTATAGTGCTTAGGAAGTTAAGATAGGTCCTGATGGGGGTGGGGGGGTATTTTTCTGTATTTTTATTATCTCTAAGTAGTTTTACAAAGGGTTTGTCATTCCCTGAAGCAGTTTATGAATATAGTGTATCTTGATCAATGTCACACCTTTTTGCATTCTCACCCATTTTTGCCAAGAATCAAATAATCTCAAATAAAAGAAATAGTTTAACTTCTTTGAAATATTTAAAGATTGTGTCTGAAAATCTTAATTTTAGATTATGCATTAAATATTTTTCCATTTCAGTAATTCATGTGAACAATGCGTCTTGATCTATATCATCACTTCAATACCATTACTCCCCCTTCAATCTACCCTTTTACTTATATTTCTCAACTTTGTGCTATATACAATGAATTCTTACCTGCATTCTTCCCCTTCTCCCTTCAATCAGCTATTCTTCTCCTCTTGACCCTACATTTCCCTTTTGTAAGTACCCATTTCCTGGTACTTATTTTGTTGGACTCTTAGTCTTTTTAAAGGATTATACTATTTGTACTCTCCATGGAGTCTATTACACTTCAGTTAATTCATTTGCAATGCCAACTTTACCACCCTATGTTTACTTGTAGATTTACAGTATAGGCACATTCTAGCTACCACAAATGGGGGAAACCATGCAACTTATGTTTCTCTAGGTCAGACTTACTTTGCTTAATATAAATTTTCCAAGTCTTTCCATATCATTATGAATTGTATAATACCATAATTTCTAATGGATGAGTAGAATTCCATTGCATGTGTATACCACATTTTCTTGATCCCTTCATCTGTTGAGGGGTATCTGGCCTGGTTGCATATCTTGGCCCTGGTAAATAATACAGCAATAATGTGGTTGTGTTGATAACTTTAGTCTTAGCTTGTTTTTGCTCTAGTATATACATAGAGCTATCCTATAACCCAGCAATTCTACTCCTGATCATAAGTGTTCTTAAAAAATTATTTTATTTTATTTTATTTTAGTCAGGATAATGTATAGCGTAGTTAGAGTTACATTCATCAGGTAATGGATACATTAGTTCTTGGACCTTGATACCCCTTCTTATGTTTTTGTCCCCCTTTCCCTCCCTCCGAATCATCTTGTTTTCCCTCTTTTCCTTCCCTAAACAAATAAATGTATATAAAATACACCAGGTAACAAAGTCAGATACAATAACCACATGAGATTAACCATAAGTGGAAAAAAAAGAAGAAAGAAATAACTTCACATAGTACAATAAGAACAACAATCACAGATAAACCTCTTGTATCATTAACCTAGAGTTCACTTTGTTTAGACTCATCCAGTACACAGCTTTTGAGCTATTGTGATCCTCTGTTAGGAGAATCCTAAATGTGTATTAATTATTACAAATGATGGAAGCCATGGAGTTCCTTTGGAACTGGCTTATTTCACTTGATACAATTTTTTCCGAGTCTTTCCATTTCCTTACTAATGGGGCTATGTCATTCTTTCTGAAGGCAAGATAGAATTCCATTGTGTATAAGTACCATGTCCTCTTGATCCAATCATCTACTGAGGGGCATCTCAGTTGATTCCATATCTTAGCTATGGTAAATTGTGCTGCAATGAACATTGTTGTGCTAGTGGCTTTGGTATGTCCTTTTTTCTGGATATTTGGGTAAATACCAAGTAGTGGAATTGCTAGGTCATAGGAGAGCTCTATGTCTAATCTTTTGAGGAATTGCCAAACTGCTTTCCATAGCAGTTCAATGAGTTTACACTCCCACCAACAGCATAGTAGTGATCCTTCCTGGCTACATCTCAAAGAGCATCTGTTGTTATTAGACTTCTTGATAATGGCCATTCTAACTAGAATGAGGTGGAATTTTTTTTTTTTTGGCCAGTCCTAGTGCTTGAGCTCAGGGCCTGGGGACTGTTCTTGACACTTTTTGCTAGGCCCAAATTCTTCATCTTGAGCTACAGTGCCACTTCTGGATATTTCTGTGTACATGGTATCAAGGAATTGAACCCAGGGCCTCCTGCATTCTAGGTGTGCACTCCACAACCAGGCTACACTCCTGGTCATAAATGTTTTTATAAAATAGTTATCAGTAAGAATTAATGTCTCTGCCCAGCACAATGGCTCATGTCCTAGCTACTCAGGAGGGTGGGGATCAAGATTAAAAGCCAGCCAGGGTGTAAAAGGACATTAGATTATTATCTCCAATTAACCTCTAGAAAATGAGAAGTGGGGCTGTGGCTCAAGGGTAGGGTGACAGCTTTGAGCTAAAGAGCTCAAGGACTCAGGGACAGTACCCAGGCCCAGGGGTAGGGTGGTAGCCTTGAGCTGAAGAGCTCAGGGACAGCACCCAGGCCGAGTTCAAGCTCCATGATGCCCCCCCCAAAAAAGAATTAATATCACTGTATATAAGAATAGATTATTTATTCCCAAGTGAACACAACTCTTTTTCTGACTGAATTAAACTATAGAAACTCATCCACAAGTGAAAAAAAATAGTATATTAAAGTACTTACTTTAAATATATGAATTAAATTTGAAGTTTTAATTTATTCATTTATTCTACTTGAGTTCCTACTATCTGTCTGCATTATGAATGATATTAGGAATATTAAAATGTGAGGATATCTTAAGTTCTCATAAGGAACTGAGGAAAAAAAACTACCCAAGTCCATGACATTTCTGCTTCTATGTGTTAGCCTATCTTCAAACAAATTAGTCATGATATTTCACTCTAATTACCAAATAAGATACTTACAAAGGGTAAAATATATAAATTAATTAAATATAAAATTCATATACTTCCTGGTACATAAAATACTGATGCATCCCTAGAACTGAATTTAGTCACTCCATCACACATGTGTGCACACCTGTCAGCCCCTCTGTGCATTTCTTATTTCATATAATATAATGACATAAAGTGTACTTTGGTACATTGAGTTTATCATTATATAAAGGATTTATGCCATTTAAGTAATTATACTTAAAAAACTAATAAGTTAAATTAACAACCTCAGGAAATTAATGTGGCCGTTTAACTAAGTAATGTATTTTATGTCTTATATGCCTATGTCAGAATAACCACCAAATTGACCTTAAAGTATAAAACACTTGAATAAGGGACAATATAATATTTCTTTTTAAATATATTTTATTGTAATTAATAGAAAGGTGACATTATATTTGCCAGATAGAAGGTGCATTAATTCACATACATTGATACCCTTCCTCATGTCTTGGTCCCCATTTCCCTCCCCCTATTCCCACCCCTCATCTTGTTTTCCCCCTTCCCTATCCAATTTCAAATAACCAAATACAAATATATCCAATATATCAGATAACAAAGTGAGATACTGTAACAATATGAGATAACCAAAGGACAGCAAAAGAGATGAGAGGTAACATAGTACATTAAGGACAACAATCACTCATTATATGGCTTTTGTTTCTATATCCTAGAGGTCCTTTCATTTAGCGTCATACTATATGGCCTTATATATGTAGGTTTTGCTTTATTGCAAATCTCTGCTAGGAGAGCCCAAGGTTTCTACTGATTATGACAAATGAGGGAGACCATTGAGCCTATGTTCATTTGAATGTGGCTTACTTCATTTAATATGAATTTTTCTAAGTCTTTCCATTTCCTATAAATGGTATGGTATCATTATTTCTAATGGATGAGTAGAATTCCATTGTTTATGTATGCCACATTTTCTTGAACCATTTGTCCCTGAGGGCCAACTAAGCTGATTCTATGCATTGGCTACAGTAATAAGGTTTTTGTTGTTGTTGGTCACCAGGCTTGAACTCATAGGCTTTGCATTGTCCCTGAGCTTCTCTCTGTTCAAGGATATTACTCTACCACTTGAGCCATAGATCCACTTCCAGCTTTTTCTGTGATTAACTAGAAATTAGAGTCTCATAGACTTTCCTACCATGGCTGGCTTTGAACCATGATCCTCAGATCTCAGCCTACTGAATAGCTAGGATTATATATGTGAGCCACTGGCACTTGTGAAGATATATTTAAAAAATATTAAGACAAAAATAACTTAGAATATTTTAATTGAGGTAAAATATTTGATAAACTGAGTGAAATACTTCATAAAATTTTTGAGGCAAAAATAAGTAAAATTTTTTCACACCCAAAGTCTATAACCTCAATGACAGAAAACTTGTTGCTTATTGATAGAAAAAATGTTCATGTTATATAAAGACTATAGGCTTGGTGAAAGAAGCAATCTATTCCTTTCTTCAGTCCTATGGAATTAAAAACCCATCTAACCTAGTTTAACCAATTTCTATAAAGGCTTTTTTCCTAAGCACTGTGCAACTGGAAACCAGGCCTTCAATACACAAATTTAGAAAGTGACACAATGAATCCTGTAATATTCCTCACCATCAAAAGTTAATGACACCATCTTATGAAGCTTCCCTCAGCTTCATGTTTTTCTATCATCTTAAAGGCAAATGTAAATAGAAAAGGATTTGTGGTTGCACAGCACTCATACAAATGAGAATAATAAGAAAAATGTATTTTTGTTTGGTTCTCTCTCTGAGCAGCTTTCCCCTTTGTCAACCACTTGAATTATCCTATCCTGCCCATTTTTCTATTAGATAACCAGCTAATTGTTATTTATCACATTACAGAATTCACATGAAACCAAAACCTATAATTTAGAAACCTGTCCCATCACAGGACTGAGAAGAAATGTGACCCTTTCCACAGAAAGAAGCATTTTAAACCACTTCAACAAAGCCTTGAAAGATAACTAAGCAATGACAGGGTGATGTACAATTGCAAACAATTTTTCTTAATTATAGGCTTCCCCAGTATTCAATAGAAATTGCAGATGGACCATTTAATGCATTTATAAGTAAGATCAAATTTTAATACTCCCATTAAACATACCAGTGGAATTTCCTGTTAACTTCTTGCTTGGGTCTTTTTTATTTCCTTACCTTTGGACAAACCTTACTATTAAAACAGACAAAATGGTTTCAGGCTCTTAATGCTAAACCATAATTCATATTTTTAAACTACCTAAATAATGAAATAATCATTTGCACTTTTGAAGCCTACATTTGCTGGTATAAGTCAGTTTATAAGAGACTTGCTCCACTAAATTTACATGTCATTATTAGTATCATTTATGAAATAAAGACCCAAGATGCACTAGCTTGATTAAAACATAATCATATATGATTCAAATATGAATGATAGAGATCTATATGCCATTTCATCCTCGATTCCAATAAATGAAATATGGAAAGAGGCATTCCTTCTTGTTGAGGGAAGAGAAAAAATTCAGTCTAATTCTTAGACTTAAAATCTTTTGTGTGATCTGCCACAGTGATGTTATTTACTGAGCAAAGACCCAGAATGATTATTCCAATCCCAGATAAATAGTCTGAACCCTTGTTAGCAAGGCACCCATAGCTTGGCACGTCTATCATACTTTCCTCAATCTTGAGCAGCACAGCAAGGATCACGGTACGTACAACAATGAAGTGAGGATATCCTATTACTGAGAGATCAGTGCCAGATGCACCAAACTGAAACCCAGCACCAGGCAGAAAGCCAACGGTTCCTAATGTCCAGAAAGTGTTCACAGACAGAGCCTTTAAATCTGCCTCAATAGCAACTGGTAATCTTTTGTGTTTTGACCTCATCACCATTTGCTATGTAGTGGGCCTGGATCACTACTTTAATACAGGAAATTGTTAAGTTTGTGTGACAGGAAATAAGAAAGAAAAGATCATCCAGGTGATGGAATTCCATGAATTTAGGGTAAAGTTCCTGTCTGCACATTAAAATAATTGACATATCAGGAAATGATCACAACTACTTATGCTTTGCCAAGGTATGGCAGTATCAATTCAGGCCACTTGGTGTTGATCAGTTAGATGCTAATTGGTCTTCCTGAATAGCCTTACACAAAAGTCTGGTATCTTGGCAAGAATAGCCAGAATAGTACATTTAGTTAGCCCCTTCTCTCTAGCAATGTATTGTCATTCCATCTGGCCTTCTCATTTGGAAACCTTCCTTGGTGATAAAGAGATTTCCCCACATCATACTGGCAATATTCTACTATCTAAAAGTATCTTTACCTAATATAAGGAAGAACACATTTCTGTCACTTTTCTTACTCAACATATGATTGAATAGTGATCAGTGCAGTAAGACAATGAATGACATACTATGACACAAAACCAACATGGCTCTGTTTTCAAGACACATGATCATGTACTGGAAAATTGCAAAGGAAGCTGCAAAAATAATCTCCTAGGTTGAAAGATACATGACAAACATACAAAACTATTGTATGTCCCTGAATAATACAAACTACAATAATTGTACTAGAACACCTAAGTTAGCGTAAAACAAAATTGGAAGTTTCTAAAATAAATGGGCATAAATGTAACAACACATGGGCAGGATTTGTATACAATAAAATACAATACATTGATAGGAATAAAAAAAACTTTAAATGAATGGAGCCACAATAAAATAAAATAAAATATAGAAGTCTTGTCTTGATTGGTCAAGGAATCAGCAAGCAATACAGGGAAGAAGGGAAGCAGATTGAAATATATACAAGCAAATCCTGTCCTTTTTAATCTGCTACAGATATTCTGACTTGTTATTCAAGGGTAGTAAGGAGAAGGCAACACTTGCATAGCGATCTTAAGTAAGTAGAAGAAAATAAACAAACTGGACATAGGAGCATGCAAAGTAATACATTACAAAGATGGCATTGTAAATTATTAGGCATGAGAGGCTCTATTTACTAAACAGTGTGAAAACTGAAATTGGCTCTCAACTTCACACCCTATATAAAATGAATCTCAGAGAAATAGACTTATCTATGAAATAAGAAACTTTTAGAAAATTTTTAGTAAAATGTAAGAAACACATATCGTGATTGGGTAGGGGAAACAAGCTGAAAAAACAAGCAAGAAAAAAAAAACATTCGTTGAGCTGGGAATTCTACTCATCAAGATTTCAAAAGAAATGAACTTTACAAGTTGGAAGGGGAAGGGAATTGGAGTGGGGAGAGCAAGAGAAAAATGAAGGAGTAACAGTGTTCACCAATAGACTGTGCAGCTGGAACTGCTAGCCAGGAAGTCAAGACAATGCCACTATCACCATTATCTACTACTTGTGGTGGCAGAGTAGAGACTCAGACTTCATCCACTGTGGCTTTCTGGGCAACTGTTCATACAACCACCATGTTTTTCTATTTGAAATTATCTAACTGAGCATCATATTCTGGATACCAGATTCTCCTCAAAGATAATTTAAAAAAAACATGAAAATTGTCTGAAAAATAAGTGACTTTTTCACTTGGTCTCTTAAAACTACTTCTGTTACAAAGATGTATTATGTTTTTCTTTATTTAATTTAAAAAACTGATAGGTAAGTGGAATCTTGCATTTGCTAACTAGTCTCGAATGCTGTAAAGTTCACCCCAAACTAATGAACAGCCTGCTCAGTCTTTTAGCAGAATCCTTTTTGTTAATTTGTTTTACTGTTCCAGTAATCTATTTATTACCTGAGGTATTCATTATTTGTACACCTTGCCTCTTCAGAAAATTTACTAGAAATAAAACTTTTAAATTTAATTATAAAGTAAACTAAAAGATAGATTCTAGAAATCTTTTTCTCTCTCCTGACAATAATATAAAATACCTTTTGACTCTAGAATATATATTTTTATTCATCAAACAATGGTTACAAAGTAGGTGTATTCCATAATTCAAATAATTATTCAGACAAAAATGACACTTGTGGTTTTAATTCATGTTTCAAATTATTAATGTAGATCATAAAAGTTAAAAAATAAAGAAAATGGGGCTGTGATGTAACTCAGTGGCAAAGCACTTGCCTAGCAAATACAACATCCTGGATTTGATCCCCAGTACCAAACAGAAAAGACAAAAATAATTTTATGACTAATGTTTCTGATTTTCACTGTCATATTGCCACATAATCTGTTGTCTAAGTTCATTTCTTTTTTCTAAAGTAAATGTTACTATTTAGATGTTAAAATTATGTGTTCTTTTCATTTCTTTTCTATTATGTTCATCATTTCCTTTTCCTTTCCCTTCTAACAATGCATAAAAACTACATATTACTACAGCTTGTTCAAGAATATTGTCCACAAAATTCGGACACATTTCTAGAGGAGCTATGGGATCATTTAGGATTTTTATTATGTACATATTAATTTCATGCAATAGAAGTACTCAATTGTTTTTAGCATAAAGATGTTAAATACTAGAGAATTAGGTCTGCAGAAACTGAAAAAAAACTTAATTGACCAAGATCCTTCTTTTGTTATCAGATATACTGTTTAGTTTCTTGTAATAAGGGCTGTCTTTATTCCAGTAATCACCACTCATCTGAGACAATATTCTTGATTGCAAAAAATAAACATGAAATAAAATCAATTTCAAATTTCCCAGTATTTCTGTGTATCAATAGCTCCAGTAACACAGTCTTATTAAGATATCATGAAAACAGCAGTTCTTATTCTCTTTATCTATCATGGTTAGGGAAACTAGGATGAATCAAAGTTCTTGTCCTCATTAATGATTTTGCTGACAGTTGTTCACTATTAATAAGTATTATCCAAAGTTAGTCTTTTTACATATGAAATACAAATCACATGCTTCATTATGATGGGTCCTTGTAAAGAAACTAAAGGAAGTGATCACTTAGAAGCCAAGTGTGATGGCTCATGCTTGCAATTCTAGCTACTTAAAGGGTGAGAACTGGAAGATTGTGATTCAAAGCCAACAAAAGGATGTGAGACTGTGTCCAAAACAGCAAAATGCTAGAATGAAGGTATGATTCAAATGATAGAATACTATCCATGAGCAAGGAAGATAAGAGAGACCAAAATGCACTGACTTTATGTCCTGGCCCTGATACCAGCATAACAAAAGAAAAGGAAAGGAAATGATATCTTAGGGAAAAAAATGATTTGATAAAAGTAAGACCTTTTTGACAGTGAGGAATTTTTAAGGAAAACTATTAATAATCTAAAATAAAACCTCCAATTAAAAAGTGACTTTGTTTCCAAAACTTTATCCAGAAAGTATAGCTGGGCCTCTTACTTTTATTTAAGATAATTTTTCCTTTTAAATAAGCCTGTATAGATAAATCATTTACATTTCATATAATGTCTGATAAAATTAGTTTTTAAGGGTCAGGAGTTTGGCCTAGTGGTAGAGTGCTTGCCTAGCATGCATGAAGACCTGGGTTCGATTCCTCAGTACCACATACATAGAGAAAAAGCCAGAAGTAGTGCTGTGGCTCAAGTGGTAGAGCTCTAGCCTTGAGAAAGCCCAACCACAATACTCAGGCCCTGAGCTCAAGCCCAGAACTGGCAGAAAAATAGAAAAAAGATTAGGTTTTTAAACATCAGCTTCTAACAGTACAACTATGTCCGTTTCACCTTATTTATCATGGCTAAGATATAGAACCAATCCAGATGCTCCTCAGTAGATGAATGGATCAAGAAAATGGGTATATAGGTACTATTATAACCTCCTAACTCTTAGTTTCAAAGTCTTCATATAAAATTTTACTAAATAAAAATGTCCTGGTTTTTTTGCTGCCAAAAAAAGAAAATGTGGATATACACACAAGGAAATTATATACTTCCATCAGAAAGAATGACATCATCACATTCGTGAGGAAATAGAAAGGCTTAGAAAAAATCATATTAAGTGAAGTAAGCCAAACTCAAAGAAACATAGGCTCCACGGTTAGTAATTAGTTTGTATCTAGGATAGTACCAGCAGAGGATCACAATAGCTCAATAGCTATGATATATGACCATATAAAATGATACTAATTGACAAGAACTCCAAGATAGGGAAACAAGAGGGCTTTTGTTTGTTTATTTTAATGCACTGTGTGAAGTCATTTCTTTATTCTTTTGGGTATTCTCCTTCGATTTATCTTCTGTTGTCACTGTTTTTGATTTTAGCACTATGTGTCTTGTATATATGTTCAACTGATTTGGGGAAGGGAAGGGAAATAACAAAACAGTGAGACAAAGGACAAAAGGTGAACAATGCAGCACAAATACTCACAACTTGGTGGGGTGGGGAGTTGTGGAAGGGAAGGAAAGTGAGAGAAAACAAAGGAAGGGGTAACAATGTCAACAAGAAATGTACTCATTACATTACTTATATTACTGTAACCCCTCTGCACAGCAGCTTTACAATGAAATAAAATATTACTTAAAAAAAAAAACAGCTTCTGGAGGCCAGTCAGAAGGCCTCCTGGTAGAATATCTGCCTAGAATGCACAAAGCCCTGGGTTCGATTCCTCCCTACCACATACACACACACAAAAAACAGAAGTGGTTCTGTGGCTCAAGGGCAGGGGGGCCCTGAGTTCGAGCCCCAGGACTGGCAAAATAAATAAATTTAAAAATCAATTTCCAACTGGAGTTTTCTCTTTGATTCATCTGTTCTTTACTCCCTTTTCCCCTTTGTCTTTATTCTGGATTAACTGATTATATCTAATAATTTTATTTTTACTTTTTTGTCATAATCCCTTGATATTTTAGCTATTGCTCTCAAATACATTAAATAAATAATAGTTTGATATGAATACCAAATTTATACTTAATCATTTCCCTCCAGTGATACAATAGTGCTTCATACCCAAGCTAACAAATTTCTACCTTCTTGCTTCAGTAATGCTGTCCTTTATATTATTTTTACAAAATATTAAACCATATGAATTTTATATATCTATCTATAAATGTTAAACATATGTATCCTATATAAAAATGGTGGGAAATTTTACTCTTCTCTATTTGAAATTAAGTTATGTTAATTTTTATGAGGAAAGAACACTAATAAAATTTGCCTTTGACTCATAAACAAAGGTAAAAATGATTTCTAAGCTCATGGTAAGTTTAAAAATATTTAGGACATAAAATTTTAAATGAAAAGAAAATAAAAAAGCTATGTTCTGTGGTCATAATTACTATTAAACAGTGATCATGAAAAAAGTATTTTATGAGGAAAATCTGGCAGTCATTAATTTACCCAGTTGCTACAGCCAGGGGTAGGGAGAGATGATGTATACAAACCATATCATATAATCTGTTCCTGACACAAAATATTGAAAATGTTTCATTTTTTAATCACACTCTTCTCCCTCCCTCTCTGTCTCTGCCGCTCCGTCTCACTGTCTCTCTGTCTCTCTGTCTTTCTGTCTGTCTCTCTCTTTCTCGTGCACACACAGAAATTCACACAGACAACTTGAGAAGGAAACAAAGTGGCACTGAAGTGAGATGTTTCAAAACAAGATGCAGTAGACAGCATTCTATAAGATGTAGTAAAGGAGGAACATTTATTTAACTAAATAGAGATGCCTTGAGTAAAGTTTGATTATAAACTGCTTGAAGCTGAAGAACACAACATGGTTTTTTTCTAATATGTGTACAAAAGTATAAATAAGTGTGGCACAATTGAGCATGAAGCATCTCTATGTGTTCCTTGCTGACAAGGATTTTGAAATCCATAGAAAACCCTTAGTGCAGTTTTTGCTGCTTACAAAATACATTTCTACCAGTGTGTTTACACAATGAACTGCATGTCAATCATTTCCATGTTTGTGTTCAGCTATCTAAGCATATTGTTTTTAAAAGTTCCATGAGGAAGAAGTTTTTATCAAAATTATAAGATGTTTCCAGAGGACTGTGTGCAGTAGGGAGAAAAAATAATGGAAACCTTTTGCCCTATGTGGTACGGTTTTAACAGCATGTACTTCTTCAACATAACCCCACACCCCCAAAATATTAGGAGACGGTCCAAAATATTAACTAGATTATTCTTTTTTTATTAAAGAATTTATTAACATTGATTTTTACATCATATTTTAAATGACAAATTTAACAAACAAGTGTTCAAGGAGGGTATCTCTATTTACAATCTCTGGGACTTAGTATTTAGAACTTAATCAAAATTAGGCTAAGGGTTTGTATGTCATAGAAATGTATTAATTTATGAAATAAGACATTATGTCTATAGAGTCATAGGTTTTTATGCCTATATAGTTATGTTTATATTTCCATGACCACGTCCATGGCATTGGGTACGCAGATATTGAATCCTAGCTCTTGTACTCTTTGGACTTAATAGCCACATATTAAGGATACCATGTGCCTTTTGTTCCTTAGGTCTTGACTTGCCTCACTCAACATGATTCGCTCTAGCTTCATCCACTTCCCTGCGAATGCCATTATTTTATCTTGCCTGTTGGCTATGTAGAATTCCATTGTGTATATATACCACATTTTCTGTATCCATTCATCTGCAGTAGGGCATCTGGATTGTTTCCATCGCCTGGCTATTGTGAATAGTGCAGACATGAACATAGCTGAGCAGGTGTCCTTATAATATCTTGGGTCATGATGTTCAGGATGGATGCCCAGAAGTGGTGTAGCAGGATCGTAGGGAAGGTCTATTTTCAGTTCTTTAAGAAACCTCCACACTGCTTTCCAGAGTAGGTGAACTAGTCTACATTCGCTTTTAGATGATTTTATCCCAATCTTATCTGATTCTGCACTGCAACCAATTTAAAGGAATCATCATTTGTATTATGTAGATTCTAAAGCTCCATGACTGTTTTTTAAAGGATATTAGAAGTCTCTATGCTTTTCCAACTATGAATATACATGTGTTCAGAATCAAAATTTTTGCATTATTATTTAATCTAACAATTATATAAAAACCATTTGAATAAAGAAACAGATGAGAGTCTAGACTTTAAGATTACCCCCCTCAATAAAAGAATAGCACAATCTAATTGTATAAAACACTAATTATGGAAATTCATTTCAATACATTTCCAGGAAAAGGAAATAATTTCTCTGTTCTTTATTGCTGCTTTTGTTTTCTTTTCCTAGTGTCTTGTTTGTTCATTTACTGTCTTTGGGAGAGTAAAGGGGGCACAGAAATGGTAGACCAACGGTGAACAAACAGAGCAGTGGTACTCACTAGACATTATGTTAAAAATGAACTATACAACTCCTGTGTGGGAACAGGAGGGGAAAACTAGGAAAGAGTGAGGAAAGGGGTGACATTGTCCAAAAAGAAACATATTCGTTACCTGACTTGTATAGCTGTAACTCCCTTACATTATCTTTATACTAACAATAAAGAAATTTTAAAAATAGCACAATGTGCCATGGCCTGGCACATTTTCCCTTCTCACTGCATTATATCAAAGTAATTACAGAGGCTACCTAGATTCAATGGAAGAAGTCAATTTAATTGCTATGTGAAAGAAAGATCAAGTGTTTCCAACCATCTTTAATTGGCAGGGGGAATAAATTAGTGATAAAAATCAAGAACTTAATTGATCCATTGGCCTTTGCCCTAAGTCCTCCATAATTATTTACACAATACTTCAGTGTCAAGAAATCTCCTGAATTTATAGAAAAATTAAAACAGAATGCAAACAGGAAAAGTCACTGGTTACAGGCTCCATCAGAAAAGTGATAGGACAAACAATCTTGAAACAGGTGCCTTAATTCAACCAGTAAACTGGACAAGGACTGAAAATACAGCTTGTACTGAACATTTCTCTTTCCTCTGTGAGGTATAAAATTTTCTTTGGTTTTGCATCTGATCATTTATTAACAAATGGGGGGAGCTCTAACAGCCTGTTTTCTGACCTTCACATTCTGACTTAAAATGGATTTCCAACCCCAGGCTCATTAAGATCAATTGATAAATAAAGTTAAAGGTCTTAAGAAGTGTATCGTGATAACATTCAATCTGCAGTATATTTTCCTTACTCTACAAAAATATGTACGTTTATTAAAGACTTGCTATGACTCTGAAATTAGGCAACTTACTGAGGTAACAAACACAGACTTTCCTCTCAGAGAAAAATCAGATCACTGGAGAGCTACAAGAGAGAAAAGTGCAAGGATTAGTGATAATACAGAGTGTGTTTCCAAGCTCTGCATCCTGGGGAAGGAGAATAGATGGGTGGGTTATGGGCAAATTTTTTATCTAGTTTTGTTTTATTATTAGAAGGATGTATAGAGGGGTTACAGTTACATTCATAAGGTAGTGAGTACAGTACTTCTTGAACATTGCTACCCCTTCCCATGTTTTTCTGCCACTTTCCCTCCCCACATCCAAAGTAGAAGAGTACATTTCCAACATATTGTCATATGAAAATCGCTGTTTCGCTGATTCATCCTTTGTCCTTTGTCTTATCACTTTGTTTTTCCCCGTGGGTATGGGCAAATTTTTATGACTAATTGGGGAACCAGGTACTGGTGGCTCATGCCTGTAATTCTAACTACTCAGGAGGCTGAGATCTAAAGACTGTGTTTCAAAGCTATCTCAGGCAAGTTCATGAGACTCTAACTCCAATTATATATGTGAGGGGGGGAGAGGGAGGGAGAGGGAGAGGGAGAAAGAGGAAGGAGAAAAGGAGGAAGGAAGGAAGGAAGGAAGGAAGGAAGGAAGGAAGGAAGGAAGGAAGGGCCAGAAATGGAGCTATGACTCAGGTGGTACAGTGCTCGTCTTGAGCAAAAATAAATAAAAATAAAGGACAGCACCCAGGACCTGAGTTCAAGACCCAGGACCAGCACAAAACAAAGGGAGAGTAGTGGAGACAGGGAAAACTCAATGTTAATAATATATACATATATGTATATACATATATGGGAAAGTTCATTTAAATATGCTTAAATTTGGTCTAAGATGTGGACAGAACTACATAAGATAATACTACATAAAGATAATAAAAACATAAATATTGGAAAAGAAAAAGAAGAAGCAACATTCCTGCAGGTATACATTCCTAATTCTCTACTAGCTTCCCTAACATGGAGCCTACTTCCTACCATGTAAGTATGCAGTAGATACTCACTTGAAAAGAAAAAAAAAGGGGGGTCCTGAGAATTGTTGTGCAATATTCCAGTGCGCCTCTCTCTCTCTCTCTCTCTCTCTCTCTCTCTCTCTCTCTCTCTCTCTCTCTCTCTCTCTCTCTCTCTCTCTCTCTCTCTCTCTTTCTCTCTCTCTCTCTCTCTCTTTCTCTCTCTCTCTCTCTCTCTTTTGCCTTTGGTGGGTCTTGAACTCAAGGTTTTGGCATCCACAGCACCACTTCTGGCTTTTTCTGTTTATGTGGTACTGAGTAATTAAACCCAGGGCTTCCTGCATGCTAGGTAAAGACTCTACCACTAGGCCACATTCCCAGCTTCCAATGACTTTCAATGTCATGATCCAGAGCAGAGTGAAATTTAAGTATAGGTAATGTTACTCATTTTCTGTTTCTCTGCCATTTATCTGACCATACTTTGAGAAGAGATTCGAAGGGAATCAAATATTTAATTCCCATTGGGGGAACAGTTAAGACTTTATCACAGTTTGCCAAATTTCACACAGATGAAATTAGGTGTGACCTAAACCAGAGGACTCTGAAAGCTGCTTCCACGTCTGCCTTGAGAATGAAATTTTGTCATGGGTCATAGAAGCAGTCAGAACAGGGCATATTTCAATTGACCCTTCTGGGTGATTTCTCTATTAAGAAAACTGCCTGATAGAGTGACAATTTTGCTTTGAAGCACATCTTGGCTGTGAGAACACGTGTGTAAGTACAAGCCTGTTGAAAGTATCTTGTTTTGTCGAATCTATTATTTCCATGGGTTTTTATTTCAGCTTCTTTTTGGATTGTACTCTAAGCTGCAACTATCAGTCATCTCTCACACTCAAAAGTTCAATCAAAGAAAACTCTTATTTGTACATGATTCTCATCATAGCAAAATGGCATTATCTGCTTGAGGCTGTAAGATTGTAGATAAAAGGGGCTTGAACATCAAACCACTAGTGTATGTTTCTGGCTACCGGGCAGGAAAGGGCAAGTGGTCAGCTGGATGAAATGACTCATAAATCTCCCTCACAAAGTCAAATATTTATCTAAAGGGGGTCAAAAACTAGTCTTGACACACCTGACTTATCCCTGCTGTTCACATGATTGGATTTGCATTGTCATTGAACAAATGTTTCTTAAGAAGTACTTTTATACAAGGATGAACACCAAATATAAGAAATAAAATGAGATAAAGATAAACCCTGGGTGTGTGGCACTGACCCCAGGTGATTCACAAACCATATTCCTCAGGAATCCTATAATATAGTCTAATTAGTTTTATTTCCATATTTACCTTGTGCCCTCCCTCTTAGGATAAATACTTCTATCCTTTAAAGATATATTCTTCGGTTTATCTATGGTTTTCTCCCATTATTCTGTTTCCAAATAATTTTATAACAATTTCATGAAGCATCCTATTTCATGATTGACTTATTATTGATAGACGTTGATACACTAATGTATAGATAATACAGAGTAGGATGTGAGTTCCAAACACTCACTTTGCCAAAAATAAAGATGTTTACAGTTAGTTGGTAATGTATTTGAAACACATTGACCATGACTAAATTCTAACTAGTTCATACAAACTTCATGTAGTGTTTTTATTCTTCAAGTAGAATGACTAATCATGTCTCACATTCAACAGGAAGGTGATGGTAGCTCATGATGTGACAAGTGACTATTTTTTTTCTTTTTCTTTCTTTCTTGTCATTTTCTTTCTTTTTTGTCATTTGTGGGACTTGAACTCTGGGCCTGGGCACTACCCCTGAGCTCTTCAGTTCAAGGCTATCATTCTACCAGTAGAGCCACAGTACTACTTCTGGTTCTCTGGTGGTTAACTGGAGATTAGAGACTCATGGACTTTCATACTGACTTTGAACTGTGATCCTCAGATCTCAGTCTCATGAGTAACTAGGATTACAGATGAGAGGCACCGGTATTTGACTACAAGTGATATTTTTTTTTGCCAGTTGTAGGGAACTCAGGGCCTGAGCACTATCCTTGGACTTTTCTCAAGGCTAGAGCTCTACTACTTGAGCCACAGCACCACTTCCAGCTTTTTCTTTCTATGTATGTGGTGCCGAGGAATCGAAACTGGGTCTTCGTGCATGCTAGGAAAGCATTCTACCACCAGGCCAAACTCCCGGCCCTACAAGTGATATTTTTTAACTAATTTTTTTAAGTCCACAAATAAAGAACAGCTGGGTAGTTCATGCCCTTTATCCTAGCTACTCAGGAGACTGAGTCAGATCTGATGATCTTCGTTCAAAACCAGCCTTGGCAAGAAAATCTGTAAGATTCATATCTCCAATTAGCCACAAGAATGCCAGAAGTAGAGCTTTGGCTCAAAGTGATAGAACACTAGTCTTGATCAAAAGAGTTCAGGGACAGTACCCAGGCCCTGAGTTCAAGTGCCACAACCAACAAAAACAGCCTAAACAATAAAGGGAACTGTGGATTAAGTGCTAGAATGTTAGCCTTTAGCACAAAAGCTCAGGGACAGCACCCAGGCTTTGAGTTCAGTTCCTGTGGGAACACATGAACATAGGAACATAGGAACACACACACACACACACACACACACACACACACACACACACGAAGAAGGAGGAGGAGGAGGGGGGGGGAGGAGGGGGAAAGAGACAGGAAAAATAATTAGCTACTCAGGAGGCTGAGATCATGTAACTCCATCACAGAAGATAGCAAGACAGCAAAAGAATTGTTCTCTACCCTCCAGATGAAATTTTCTAGAATAAGACAGCAGTTTTATTAGTTTCCCCATGTGGTAAGTAAGCTGTGAATATTAAGACAGCAGGGTCAAATTTAGGGAAATGTCTCCAAACGTTAGCCATCATAATCACAATAAAATAATAAGCCTAAGACAAGATATACAAGGATATGTAACTCACTAAACATTTGGATTTTCACAATGTAAAAATTGTTTTTTCTGCATCTCAGCTACCCATCCATCATCAGAATCCCCAAGGCTCTACTAAAGCTTGAAAACATTTCAGTATTTACCAGACATCATTTTCCATCTCTTTCCCTTTTGTACCCAAATATCAAAGAAAATTCTGTCTTTCTACATTGTGCTGTCACATAACACTCAAAAGGAATAAAGAACTCTATTTTCTTTTAAGTAGTGAGTGAATTCCCCTCAGTTCTTTCACAGTTGAGAAAAGGATATTTGAAGATTGTCCAAAGGTCAAATATTACTGAGATTTTCTGTGATGTATAAGCCAATACATTTCATTTAATCTAAACATTTGCAATCACAAAACTATCAATTAAGTCAATTAAATGTTTTTTAATATAACACCAGCTCTGGAAAATAGAGCAAATTCTGATAATTTATAAACTTCACTCTAGGAACTTTTGTGTTGTACCTTCTCAAAATTGGTGGTAATTAATAATGAAAATTTTGTCAGATGCCAGTTGCTCATGACTATAATCCTAGGCTGAGATCTGAGGGTCTTGCTACATAGCCAGCCAGGGCAGGAAAGTCTGTGAGACTCTTATTTCCAATTAACCACCACATGTGCTAGAGCATCCAAATACAAAAGCTCAGGGACAATGCCCAGGCCCTGAGTTCAAACCCCAGAACTAGCACACAAATAAATAAACAAAAATAATACAGAATTTGAAATAAGAAATAAAACATTAGAATGATCTGTTCTAACTTTCATAACACATGTTGATAATTTTGATCTGATACTACTATCTTTTTTTTTTTGTCAGTCCTGGGCCTTAAACTCAGGACCTGAACACTGACCTTGGGCCTTTTCAAGGCTAGAGCCATAGCACCACTCTGGCTTTTTTCTATGTATATGTGGTACCGAGGAATCGAACCGTGGTCTTTGTGCATGCTAGGCAAGCACTCTACCACTAGGCCAAACTCCCAGCCCCAGCATACAACACTTTCTTAAGACTCTGATTTTTGTCCTCTTTCTTCCTTTTCCCTGGATTCCAGCTAGTACATTAAAGATCATGTTTTGTCTGTACCCAGAGGTACAGTCTCCAGAGGTGAATGTCCCATTGTGACATTTTGTAGATTCCCCAGTTTAAAAGCTGGTGATCTTCCTCTCACTATGGAGTTAATCAATCAATCAATCAATGAGCTCACTCTCCCCGCAGGAACTCATTGGCTTCCAGAGAGTATGTCTCCCACCAATGAAGGCCAACCATTATCTGATACTGTTTCCACTGTAAAAACAGAAGAAAAAAAAAAGCTCAACTAACAAAACTCAAACTGAAATTAAAAAAAAATACTATGGGAGAAAAGTAGCTGAAAATTTTTTAGATTGACATTGCATATGTATGTACAGAATCAATGGAATGCCTTCAAAATATACATAAGTATAAGGGCCATTAAAAAGAAAATAATAAGACATAGACCTGCAAAGGAAAATATATCAAATTTAAAAAGTAAAAAAAAAAATCCTGCTACAGAAAGCCAAGTGAAATACAGAAAGACATTGGAAATATAAGACATTCTCCTATACTGGTTATTGAAGGACAATCTAGGTTTTAGATCTAACTATTCTGTAATTTTATCACCATCTCACTTTCAAAATAATGAGCTGAAGACAGGGAAATGAATTATGCATATGAAATTTCAGAGATGACTAAGCTAATGACTGGGATAAAAACCTCAGAACACCAAGCATAATATGAAACTCTGAAAGCTTCCAGAAAATAATGCAAAAGCAAACACAAAAAGGAATACAAAAGAAAAGGAATCATGACACATTTCAAATTCTCATCATCCATACTGGATGCTAAAAGACTATGGGATGGTGCATTCTAATATCTAAGGGAAAATAATTTTCAACACGAAATTATGTTATTGCTCAAACTGTCAGGGAGGGAGGAGGCCAAATGTTTTTCAAAAGTCAAATTATTTAAATATTTATTACTCATTTCCCCCTTCTTGGGAGGTTACTAGAGGACACATTTCATGAACCACATAAAAGAAAGTATTACATTATGCAGGAAACCAGCAATCTACTGCAGATTTACTAAAAACTCAGCAGTTGCAGGACCACTAAAGGAAAATATGAGAGAATGAGATAAAATTTGGGGCATAATTTTCAGTAATAATATGAAATAGAACTATATATAAGTCACCTGATGTCTTAAAGTATGTATAGGAAATGGTAACAAGGCATTTGCTTAATCTGTTGGAACATTTAGTAAAGCTTATTAAGGAATGTAGCTCAATGGTAGAACATCTGTCTAGTGTGCAAAGGACTCTGGGTTTCCTAGATTGATCTTCAACACAAAGACAGGTAAGAAGGCAGGCAGGAAGGGAAAGGAAAGGAAGGGAAGGGAAAGGAAGGGGAAAGGAATGAAAGGAAGGGAAGGGAAAGGGAAAGGAAGGGAAATGGAAAAGAAGGAAGAGAAAGGAAATGAAAAGAAGGGAATGAGGAGGAAAGGGAGAGAAAGGGAGGGGAAGGGGAAGGGAGGGGGAGGGGAGAGGAGAGGAAGGGGAGGGGAGAGGATGAGAGGGAAGGAAAGGGAAGGGAAGGGAGGGGAAGGGAGGGGAAGCAAAGGGAAGGGAAGGGAAGGGAAGTAGCAGTTATTATTGATAGGCATATTGAAAGCTAAGCAAAATGAAAAGCAGTTGTCAACTCCAGTACAAATTAATGATATATGCACTACTGAAGTAGTTCATTCTTTGGCTCAATTATATTCAATATTTACACAATCAGAGCATGAATAATGACTGTTGATTTAAAAGTTCAAAAATTGTGACAAAGCCAATATTGAAAGGAAAGATGACAGTAGTCACCAAAATCTCAACTACAAAACTAAAGGGTCAACAATTCAAATTTAAAATAAATAGTAGTATAAAAATATCACTAACATGGAAGTCGATGAAAGAGTTTAGAATTGAAGAGTCCCTGATAATAGAACTGTGTGGAAGGAGGGGAGTGGAGGGAAGGATCATGAATGACTAATACAGTCCTTTAATGCCACTTTCTTTTAATTGGATGTTTGTACCACTTTATCTTTTTAAAACCAGTTTTGAAGAAGGATGCTTAAATATGAGAAAAAAAAGATATAATCAAAAACAATTGGAAAACAGAAAAATGCATGCTGTCCATTGTAAACAGAGATGACACAAAGTTTTAACAAATTCACCCTTATGTATATTCTCATGATTTTTTAACCAAAAAGGTTTTTATAAAAATACTAATATTAAATCTCCAGGCCAAAAATAAACCATAAGGCCTTTTGGATTTTCAAAAGTAAAAGTTATGGTTTGATCCTACTGAAAAAATACACATTTTTCATTAATGTTAACATGTTCAAGCCTAAAGTGTAAGCTATCTATTTCAGCATGCAAAGGGCCAATGTTTTCTCTCCTATCTGGAAGTGAGTCTAAAATATAACATACACATATAATGTATAACATATATGGAAACATATACAAGGCCCTGTATAACAGGGGTGAAGTCTCTTGGTATCACTGCTTTGAACAATTAACTGAAAGTTTAACAGAATGAATATTGAGAAGCTGGAAGAGAGTTAAGGGATTAGATGTGGCTGAATGGAGAGAGGAATGGCGGGTGATTTCTGCCATAATATTCAATGCACATATGTGAAAATCCTACCCAGTGTCTTTTTTTTTAATTGTCAGGATAATGTATAGAGGGATGACAGTCACATTCATCACATAGTAGGTACATCATACCCAGGATCTTCAGGGAAGGACTGAGGATTGGGATAAACGAGGAGAGAAGGTGATGAAAGAAGCAACCTTGATCAAGATGCATTGAACTCATAAATTCATATGCTGAAGTGAAATCTTTCTGTACAACTCTTAAAAGAAAAATAAAAGAAATTATCTGAATTTTTCAAATAATCAGGGATGAGTGAATATTAATACAAGCTACATGGTGGTAGTATGATTCATTTAAAAAAAAGGCATGGGGGAGTCAATACATAAAAACAGAAATTAATTGTAAAATTCCTGAGGAAAGAAAACTTCCTATAAACACATCCTACTGAAAAGAAAATGAAATTGAAAAAAAAAGACAGAAGTTTAACTTTTCCTTAGGATATCTGTCTGAAACTTAAAAGCAAATGGTGTCATTATGACATTTTAGTAATTATAAGAATCCTGTGGTTAGGGCAAGAAATCTCCAGGGAAACACGTTTGAATTCCAACCAAAAATATTTTTCACCTTTTCTACAAAGAAAGAGAGAAGGAGAAAAAGAGAAAGAGAGAAAGAGAGAAATACATACATATATATGTAGATATATAACATATGGGATGCAGGTTCATTATTTTCATTCATCTTATTTATATTCTTTCAATCTTTTTAATAATAAAAATTGCTTTTGTTAATAAAAGAAATATAGAGCAAAAAGAAAAATTCCACATATAGAAATAAGAATTACTAATCAAAGCAGAATTTCACTCCATATAAAAATATTATTGCTCAATAATACTAATTTAAATACTTAGGGATAACTACCATGCCACAGGCAACGTAGGTACAACAGAAAGATAAATAGATAATAGACAGATAGATAGATAGATAGATAATCTTCCTTCATTTTCTGAAATGTTTTGTCTACTGAGAAATATTGACATTGATATATAAATATATAAGTATATATATTATCATAAAAATCATCAAAGTTTAAAATTTATTTAATGTTCTCTGATCAATTATGATAAAAAACAGTTTGTTAAAGTGGTTGTCTTGCTTCTACTTTTAGTTAATTTTTTGATGAGAACTGTTTTAATAAAACTTCACTGCTACCCCAGAGAAGGACAAATTAGAACACTTATTTTCCTAAGTTTATTTGCCCGATAAGAAGGAAATTTTTGGCCATCCTGGCTATTTTTATGCAATATAAAAACATGAAGAAACCCAATAACCAATATGAATTTGAGGTTCCTCTATGAAATGGGAATGCTATCTTACTCATGAGACTGATGGTAGAACAAAATATAACAAAGCTTCCTCATCTAGTGCTAAAAATTATACTTAGAGGCCTAGGAGTGTGGCCTAGTGATAGAGTGTTCGCCCAGCATGCACGAATCCAGAGGTTCAATTCCTCAGTACCACATACACAGAATAAGTTAGAAGTGGTGCTGTGGCTCAAGTGGTGAGAACTAACGTAGAGAAAGCTCAAGGACAGAGTCCAGGCCTTGAGTTCAAGTTTTGCCACAGGACTGGCAAAAAACCCCAAAGAACAACAACAACAAAAACAAACAAAACTATACTTAGTAACTTTACATGGCCTGTATTATTTATACCTCATTCCTATCTGCAGAAGAGGAAATTCAGGCCTAGAATAAATTTCTGTAATATTGCAATTTGCTGAGAGCACTGGTGGCTCATAACTGTAATCCAAACTACTCAAGCACCTGAGATCTAAGGATCACAGTTCAAAGCTATCTGGGACAGGGAAGTCTATGAAATTGTTATCTAAAATACATTACTCAAAAAAATGAATGAATGAATAGAAATGGAGCTGTTATTCAAGTGGTACAATGATTCAGAGACAATTGCCACGCCTTGAATTGGAGCTCAAGCCTCAGGACGGGCACACACACACACACACACACACACACACACACACACACACACCAGAAAAAGAGAAAAGGCCTGTGAGACTTTTATCTCCAATTAGCCACCAAAAAGCTGGAAATAGAGCTGTGGACTCAAGTAATCAAATGCTAGCCTTGAGCAATAAAGCTTTTAGGATATTACCTAGTCTTTGAGTTCAATCTCCAATTGCAGCACTCTGTATTTATGTATATATGTTTATAAAAATTTGAAAACAAGGTGAAAGAAGAAAGTAGGACAAGAAATTCTTGACCCTTGATCCTATTCTCTTCCTGATATTAACTCAAGGTGATTAATATTTTTAAATGGCACCTTTAGAGATTACACATAATCCAAAAGATGACACTGGTATAGTGAAATGGATCCTGTCATTGTGCCTGAAGAAAGGGAAATTCTACTTGCAAATAGGCAGGAAACACTGGACTATTATCAGACCTTCCTCAGGCTTACATATCTGACTACACTAATTTCAGAAGTAACGTCTTCTTTCCATGGTAAAATTCTCCAGTATTTCTTTTCAAGAAGGCAAACCAGTAACTGCTCACAAGGAAATAGGCTGCATTGTTTCTGATGTAGATGACAAGCTTCAGTTAGGCTCAAGTACAAAGGCAATATATATTGGAAAGCTCCTATGTCTGTCAAGATATATCAGAGGCTGCATCAACAGCAAGCTGCTTAAATTGTCACAATGACTTTCTTAGCTATTTACAAACTCTTTGAAAGTACCAACTGGAAAAGCCCAAACAATTTGTGAAATTTCAAAAAATAAAGTATGAATCTTGAATATACATAGTGATTTTCATTCCAATTCATGGTTTTTAAAATCAAAGCAATCATATGAATATGCTGAAGTATAGATACTTTGATCCAAATCACCAGGAGATTTAGTTTCACATTACCTTCCTATTGGACTGAATTTGAATATGAAGTTTAAGATAATGGCCAGCATTCTGCCATTTAGAAACTCTGTTCCTCCTTCTATCTGGTGAATATAATGTAACCCTTCTATTAATTACAATAAAAATATGAAAAAAAGAAACTGTTCCTTCACAATTTATCTTTGATTCAACTCATACACAATGATGACACTGAACAAGATGCTCTGTGCTTAGAATCATACTTATGGAATTGCAACTTCTTTGTACAACTACATAAAAAAAATCAAAACATTATATAACAGGTTATATTTAAAACCATTTCCTCTTACAACCTTCCAATGTAACCAGCTCTGTCAAGCAAAGGGTTGAGAACTTTTCCCCTCTTTCCTTCCTATTACACTTACTTGGATCTTGTGCTTTCTTGAATTTCCTGCATTTGTTAAAAATCCAAGAAGAAAGCAAACAGACTAAACAAAAGGCATCAATAGCATGTCTACTTTCCGAGCATCTTCTTTTGCCTCCAACATGACTCGCCTATTTGGAGTCATTGCCGAATTTAAGGCTTCAGTTTCTCTGTCTCAAAAGCTGGGGATATTTGCCCATTTTCTAATTTACAATTTAATTAAAAATATCTATAATGTTCCATCCCCTAAATCCCTTTGAAAGAATAGCATTTGCAAAAGCCTCACCATTATCAGACAAAAGAACGGAACAGGATCCATTTGTCTCAATAGTCAGCATTTAAACTTAATTGAAGAAGGAAAGATACTGAAACGACTTTTAAATGTCAGGTGCCAATCAAATCCTGTGTGTCTCTTCTTCCTATTTGTCCAGTTGCAGAGAGGAGCATTTTGTTTGCATTGTGTGTATGCGTGCATGCTTTAATGCTAAGTAAAACTAAAAACCAAAGTTACTGATTGCAATCCACACAGGGATGATCTTTTGGGGGACTTCACTGTATTTAAGTAACACATAAGAACTGGCCCCAGCCCCCCATTTGCCTTATGCTGCAACCTTACCTGTGCCTTTATTTATCATGCAGCCCATGTGTGCTCGGGGGTCAGTTTCTAATCTAGATTACTGAACAATCATTGCAGGAGACATAGTTTCAGTTTCAAGGTGTTGAAAGCCAGGGCAGAGACCAGGTTTTATATTTATCTTTTATTCCCTTCCAACACCTAGTACAATGTCTGGCACTCAATAAAGGAAATTAAATACTAAACAGAGACGGAGACTGAGTTTGGAGGGCAGAGGTGGAACGTGGCCACATTGATGGCTGGGTCCCGAGTTCCTACCAGAAAAATTGTTTGTGTATGCAGGTGTGTTTTCATTCCATTTCTGTCCCCCAAACAGAAGATCTACTGACAGCTCACTTACAAAATGTGACCAAAATGAGATCCCTTTTGCTGCTTTTCCATTAGGTTGAAACCCCAAACCCCTGAGACTTCTTTCATGAAGCCTGATCATGGAGATTCCAGAACAAAGGAACTGTGACATTGTCTCTTCTGTTTAGTCCCAAATCCCCTGTAGTTATCAAAGGTGTACGTTCAAAATCTCCTCCGAACCTGCTGCTACTACCTCCTGTTAGTGCTAATCACCCTATCATCCATCCAAATTTTTTTTTAATTTCTTTAAAATAGTCCACTCTGCTAAAATATATAAAAATCCTAAACAAAGCAAAAGTAGTTAATACCATGTCTTATTAAATTGAATCCTCCCTTACCTGAGCGATAAAAGGTGATAAGATCTGTGGGACTGAATCCATTTTACACACCACTATTCAAACTAATCCTCCCTGTGGTTCAGGGAACAAAGAATTCTGCCATGGGGAAAACAGGGGTCCTGTTTTGGGTGTTTTTTTTTTTTTTTCATTTCTTAGCAATCCTGTTCTTTCTGGTCAAAGCAAAAGCTATTTAATCTAATACTCTGCACTTGTATTCAAGCCACCACATCTGAGAGCAATTGGTGGTCTCACCAATGAGCTATTAAAAAGCAAATCGTCTTTCTCACTTTAGAATCTCCTCCCCCAGACAGAGTAACTACAACAGCAAAAGGTGGGTTGGCAGAACATCAATATTTTAGACCTGTGGCTTAGTCTGCTTTTCAACTCAAAATCTTGAAGACATTTGTACACTGTTAACTGTGAATATTCTGTCGTGTGAAACTATCCAGCAACTATTATTTTAAATTGCTATATTTTGAAATATTGCAACAAAAGTGACAAGAAATAAGTCTACTACAGGAAAGTCAAAACTCTTTTCTTTAATATTCACCAATATATCCCAAGAATATGATTAAAAGACTGAGAATCACTACAGTTCTCAAAAGGAAAACATCGGGATTGTTCCAGATTGTGAATTTGGTAAGGACACACTGAATGATCGATGACTTTTTAAGAAGTTTTACAACTTCTTATATTTTAGTATTCAAATACTAGGTTCCTTTGGTTAGTATAATGAAACATAAAACTTTTCAAGTGTTAAGATTGATATTTCAGGCTGGGAGTTTGGCCTAGTGGTTGAGTGCTTGCCTAGCATGCATGAAGACCCAGGTTCTATTCCTCTGTATCATATACATAGAAAAAGCTGGAAGTGGTGCTGTGGCTCAAGTGGCAGAGTACTAGCCTTGAGAAATGGCCCTGAGTTCAAGCCCCATGACTAGCAAAAAACGTAAGATTGGTATTTTAAGTATATCATCAGAAAAACAGAGGAAGCCACACATATTACATAAATTATAAAGCCAGTGGGTACTGATGCTAAGAAAGAGCCATAATTTGATGTCTTTATATTTATTAATGATTTACCTTTAACTTACAGTTGTATGTAAAATTAATGTAAAAATTTAGGGGCTGGAAATGTGGTTTAGTGATAGAGTGTTTGCCTAACATGCAATACCACATAAACAGAAAAAGCCAGAAGTGGTGCTTCTGCTCAAGCCTCAGGACTGAGGGGAAAAAAAAGTTTTATGATGGCCAGAAAAAAGAGACAAAGACAGAGAGATAGAAAATTGGAGAAAAGGAAATTATTTTGCAACAGTTATTTGTCACAGTTTTAAACAGTAGTAAAAGATAATTCTGAGGGAAAGCTCTTGTTTATTGGAAAAATTTTAAATTAACTAATAAAAGTGCTTTAGAGACAGATCACAATAAGAAAGGAGAATTAAAATAAATAGCAATAGATTACTATTTAAGAATAAGGATATAAGAATTTAAAGAGGGCCAGGAGTTTGGCCTAGTGGTAGAGTACTTGCCTAGCATGCACGAAGATCTTTGTACCTCATACATTGAAAAAGCTGGAAATGAGCAATTCCACTACTTGGCATTTACCTGTTGTCCAGAAACAAGGACATACTAAATCAACTAGCACAACAATGTTCATTGCAGCACTATTTACCATAGCAAAGATATGGAACCAACCCAGATGCCCCTCAGTTGATGAGCAGATCAAGATGTGGTATTTATACACAGTGGAGTTCTATGTTGCTGTCAGAAAGAACAACATCACCACATTTGTAAGGAAATGGAAAGACTTAGAAAAAATCATATTACGTGAAGTAAGCTAGACTCAAAGGAACATAGGCTCAATAGTTTCCCTCATTTGTCACAATCAGCAGAAATGTTGGGCTCTCCTAGAAGAGAGTTACAATACAGCAAAACCTAGATACATAAGGCCATATAGGATGAGGCTAAATGAAAGGACCTCCAGGGTATAGGAAAAAAAAAGCCATATAATGAGTGATTGTTGTCCTTAATGTACTATATTATCTCTGTCTCTTTTGCTGTCCCTTGGTTATCTCATATTGCTACAGTATTTTACCTTATTATCTGATTTATTGTATATATGCTTATTTGGTTATTTGAAATAAAATAGGGAAGGGAGGAAACAAGTTGAGGGGTGGAGGTGTGGGGAGGGAAATCGGGACCAAGACATGAGAAAGGGTATCAATGTTTGTGAAGTAATGCACCTTCTATCTGGTGAATATAATATAATCCTTCTATTAATTACAATAAAAATATATTAAAAAGTTAAAAAAAGAAAAAGCTGGAAATTGTGCTGTGGCTCAAGTAGTAGAGTGCTAGCCTTGAGAAAGCCCAAGGACAGTGCTCAGGCCCTGGGTTCAAGCCCCAGGACTAGCAAAAAAATAAAGAATTTAAAGAGGAATGATGTATTTACATAATATATGCCCTGGGTTCAAGCCCCAGGACTAGCAAAAAACAAAAAGAATTTAAAGAGGAATGATGCATTTACTTGATATATGCTAACAAAAAAGTAAAGAGGAATAATAGAATTTAAAGAAATTATTATCAAAAAATTATATCAGATTTGTATTTGATTTCTGCAATGAGAAAGTGTAGCATAACAGATTGGGACTGAAGGATGACAAGGCCATGGCTGGGAAAATAAAAATCCATTTCCCAAGTGGGAAATGTCCAGCCAAATACTGGAGAAAAATAAAGAAAAGCAAAAAAAAATATCAAGGAAGTAAATGCAAGCAAAAAGAGAAAAGAAAAACAAAATGAGTAACATGAAAGGAGATGAAATTCACATCTACAAAACTGGCTTTATCCACTTAAAGATGAGAAGAAAGTTTATTACAGTAATCAGTGTAAGACTGCAGAAGAGAGTTAAAAATCTGGATTCCAAAAGTGGTTAGACTGTGTCTTTTTCTAATCACTTCTAATGCTATTCCTTTATGTTCTGTTCAAAAGCATTTACTACATTCGGTGGAACCAAGGGGAAAACATTGGAGAGATATGAATAAGTCCCCAAGGAATTTCCAGAATGGTGGTAAAATCCCATTTTAGTGGGGAGTGGGGTGGAGAGCAATGTACTGCTATAATTGTTTTTCATGTGTTACATTTTTTAATTGAACTTGGATTTCTTTTATTTACATACCATATTCTTTTTTTATTATTGTATTTTATTGTCAGGATAATGTATAAAGGGGTTACAGTTACACTCATTATGTAGTTAGTGCATTACTTCTCAAACATTGATAGCACTTCTCATGTTTTTGTCCCCCTTTCCTTCTCCCCCACCCTCCCAAATCATCTTGTTTTCCTCCTTCCCTTCCCTATTTCAAATAAAGAAATAAATGTCCATGCAATATACCATGTAACAAAGTCAGATAAAGTAAGCATATGAGATTAAACATGAAGGGAAAAAAGAGAAAAGAAATAACTGCACATAGTACATTAAGAATAACAATCACAAAGATAAACCTTTTGTTTCTATATCCTAAAGTTCATTTGATTTAGACTCATCCTATACGACCATATGTACATAGCTTTTAAGCTACTGTGATCCTCTGCTAGGAGGGTCCTAGATGTGTATTAATTATTACAGGTGAGGGAAGTCATGCAGGGTCTGCTTCTTTGGGTCTGGCTTACTTCACCTAATATGATTTTTTTCCAAGTCTTTCCATTTTCTTACAAATGGACCAATGTCATCCTTTCTGAATGCAGCCTAGAATTTCATTGTGTATAAGTACCACATCTTCTTGATCCACTCATCTATTGAGGGGCATCTGGGTTAGTTCCATATCTTAGCTATGGAATGAACATCTTTGTAGCTACTAGCGCAACAGTGTTTCGTGGTTTAATGAAAGAAATAATAGAGAAGGTGAATTGCTAAGGACCTTGAGAAGTTCCTTAAGTGAATGAGAAGTTCAAATGAGGCAAAACGTGAAAATCTCAGTGATAGAAACACACCTTACTGAAAATTTGCTCACATGCTATCTTTAATATATGAACCATAGATTTGATTGCTACTTTATGTTTAAACAAGATATTGCACGTTTAAGACTTTCTTAAATACTCTCTTCATTCTAGATAACAACTCTTTGGTGTCATACAAATGGGACAATAAATAACAAATAGGCTCTTAAATACTTGCTAATATATTTTTAAAAAATTATTGTTATCCTAGTGAATCTATTTACATATAAAAGCATTTTGCTGGTTCATACCTTGAGACAGGAAGGCTAGCAGGAAGGCAGGAAGACTGGCAGAAAGGGGAGAAGGAAGAAAGGAAGGAAGGAAGGAAGGAAGGAAGGAAGGAAGGAAGGAAGGAAGGAAGGAAGACAGAAAGGAAGAGAGAAAGGGAAGGAAGGAAG
Organism: Megascapheus bottae; assembly: GCF_031878675.1. Lineage (NCBI taxonomy): Eukaryota > Metazoa > Chordata > Mammalia > Rodentia > Geomyidae > Megascapheus > Megascapheus bottae. The sequence continues at coordinate 67,109,662 of NC_143509.1, forward strand.
AAAGGAAGGTGGAAAGGAGAGAGGGACATAGGGAGAAGACAAAGCGTAAAAAAGAGCAAAGACAAGTGAATTCAGTTCCACCAAGGACTTTCTGAGGAATATCATAAACTGTGCCTAATGATGTCTTTAGAGTGTTTAGGGCATTCATCTTCACCTCTGTTGCCTGTAAGCTGCTGGCTGCTAAAAGGAAACATCCCCTCCCCAAACTTCCACTTCCCTTCATGCTGCCTGAGGACCAGCTGAGCTGTGGCTGCCTGGAGAGATCACAAGAAGTCCTGAGGCAAACAAGAAGACAGGAAGAAATGAGAAAAACAAGGCTGACATCTTCCATGGAGCTGTTCACCAAGTCATGGCTGCATTTCTTGGTAGACCACTGCAGGGGCTTTGAGATGTCAAAATAAAGCAAACTCAAGCTACCAGTTTCTCCTTAGGTTCATTTTGTGGGGAATTTTTCACCTTCCCAGCCCTCCACCTAGATTAGCTCAATTATGCATATTTAATAATCAGAAAAAAAGGACTGATTCCTTGGATCCTGTTTTATAAATATCTACACTCAAAAAGATAATAATTATGCCATAGGAGAAAAGTTTTTTTCTTTTTTACTCAAGCACACAATGGATTTTTTGTCTTAAAATTATTAAACAAAGAACTTGAGATTTTTTTTCTTTTCCGTCGCATAGAGATATCTACAGTAACTATTTAAGGTGATATTGTATTTGATATTTCCTAAATTTACTAAAATATTTGCATCTGTATATTGAATGAGATAAAAAATAACTTGTTTCTTATGGCATACGAGGAAGGAAATTCTGAATGCTATCTAATGGATTATTGGGTTTGCTAAAAGTATTCTCGGAAAACTTGATATTGAATTATTTGTGATCATCTGAAAGGAAGGTAGCTCTCTGCTTCCATGTTGGATATAAACAAAGTGTGAGAGAACTGGAGAAAGTATACATAGGTGCTACTGCTATCTTCTCATCCTGCATTTCCCCTTCAACTCAACAATGCAGACTATAGTCCCCAAATTTTGACCTCACCAGAATTTTTGAATTCTGTGGGAATCAGACTGGCTTTACCTTAAGGAATTCAGTTTTTCATGTATTTTGATTGTAATTAATAGAAGGGTTACATTATATTCACTAGATAGAAGGTGCATTACTTCACATACTTCGATACCCTTTCTCATGTCTTGGTCCCCATTTCCCTCCCCATAACCCCATCACTCATCTTGGTTTCCCCCCTTCCCTATCTTACTTCAAATAACCAAATAAGATAACAAGGTGAAATACAGTAACAATATGAGATAGCCAAGGGACAGCAAAAAAGGTGAGATAACATCCTACATTAAGGACAACAATCACCCTTACATGGTGTTTGTTTCTATATCCTGGAGGTCCTTTCATTTAGCGTCACACTATATGGCCTTATATATCTAGGTTTTGCTCTATTGTAAATCTCTGCTAGAAGAGCCCAAGGTTTCTACTGATTATGACAAATGAGGGAAACCATTGAGCCTATGTTCCTTTGAGTCTGACTTACTTCATTTAATATAATTTTTCCTAAGTCTTTCCATTTTCTTACCAATTAGGCAATGTCCTTCTTTCTGACAGCAGCATAGAATTCCACTGTGTATAAATACCACATCTTGTTGATCTTCTCATCAACTGAGGGACATCTGGGTTGGTTCCATATCTTTTCTATGGTAAATAGTACAGCAATGAACATCTTTGTGCTAGTTGGTTTAGTATGTCCTTGTTTCTGGACAATTGGGTAAATGCCAAGTAGTGGAATTGCTGAGTCATAAGGGAGTTCTATGTTTAGCCTTTTGAGGCACTGCCATGCTGCTTTCCATAGTGGTTGAAGGAGTTTGCACTCCCACCAACAGTGTAGTAGTGATCCCTCCTGGCCACATCCCCTCCAGCATCTATTGTTATTAGAGTTCTTGATCCTGGACATTCTAACTGGAGTGAGGTGGAATCTTAGCTTTAGCGTTGTTTTGATTTGTATTTCTTTTATGGCCAGAGATGTTGAGCATTTCTTCATGTGTCTATTGGCCATTCTTATTTCTTCTTCAGAGAAGACTCTCTTTAAGTGTTTGGCCCATCTTTTAATGGGATGATTGTTTCTTTGGAGATTTGTTTTGGAGTGATTCAATTTTTTGAGCTGTTGATATATTTTAGATATGAGACCTTTGTCTGTTGTATGGTTAGTGAAGATCTTCTCCCTCTCTGTAGCTTTCTAGTTAATTTGTTAGCTATGTCTCTTGCCATGCATAAGCTCTGCAGTTTAATGTAGTCCCACTTATCCAGACTTTCTCTGATTTGTTGTGTTTCTGGGTCGTTATGAAGAAAGTTTTGACCTGTGCCAAGGAGACCTAGTGTATCTCCTATTTCTTCTTGTAAAGTTTTCAGTGTATATGCTCTTACCTCGAGGTCTTTGATCCATTTGGAATTAATCCTGATGCAGGGTGACAAAGAAGGATCCAACTTTAGTTTCCTGCAGGTGCTTAACCAGTTCTGCCAGCACAACTTGTTGAAGAGTCTGTCTTTCTCCCATTCTATTTTTTTTGACTCTCTTATCAAAGATTAGGTGGCCATAGGTCTGTGGTTTAATATCTGGGTCCTCAGTTTTATTCCATTGGTCTTCAGGCTTGTTCTTGTGCCACTACCAAGCTGTTTTGGTCACTATAGCTCTGTAATAGAGTCTGAAGTTTGGTATTGAAATTCCTCCTGCGCTGTTCTTTCTGCTAAGAATTGTTTTTGCTATACGGGGTCTTTTATTATTCCATATGAAATTTTGAATTGCCTCTTCTATTTCTTTAAAGAATGACATTGGGATATTGATGGGTATTGCATTGAATTTGTAGATAGCCCTTGGCAAGATTGTCATTTTCACAATGTTAATTCTTCCAAAAAAATCAGGAACATGGGAGGTTTTTCGATTTCCTCAATTCTGCTTTAATTTCCTTTTTCAGCGGTTTAAAGTATTCATCAAAAAGATCATTTCCAGTCTTAGTTAATTCCTAGGTACTTTATTTTCTTTGAGGCTATTACAAAAGGAGTTTCTTTCCTGATTGTTGCTTCATTCTCTCATTGTTGGCATATAGGAAGGTGGTTGATTTTTGAGGGTTAATTGTATACCCTGTTACCATGCCAAAGTTTTGAATCAGCTCAAGCAGCTTGGGCGTGGAGTCTATAGAGTTCTTTAAATACAAAATCATGTCATCTGCAAAGAGGGAAAGTTTCGCTTCCTCTTCAGAATTCAATTTTTAAACAACAATTTTTCTTTGTTGTCTGTCATGGGCCTTGAACTCTGGGCCTGGACTCTGGACTCAGTCCCTGCACTCGTCAGCTCAAGGCTACCACTCTACCCCTGGAGCCACAGCACCATTTCTGATTTTCTAGTGGTGAATTGGAGATAAGAGTCTCATGGTTTTTAGTGCCAGGGCTGGCTTTGAACCACAACCCTCAGATCTCAGCCTCCTGAGTAGCTAGGATTATAGGTGTGAGCCACCGTGCCCAGCTAACAGCAATTCTGAAATAAATTTAATAAGCTTGAAAAAATTATACAAAATAGAAAGGGAGACAGAACTATAAAGACAGGAAGACTCTGACAAAGCCTAGGATGATTTTTAAATGTGATTCATCCAGAGAATGGGAAATTAATATAATGAATAGAAAACAGAACTAAATGCCAAGTTTTCAAATGTCAAGAGAACCTTTGTGATCAATAAAATTAAAAAGATACGTGTGTGCACAGCAAAAGAAAAGTATAAGGAGTCTACAACACATTAGAATTTAGTGCCCAGGTTACTTTGACCACTGTAAAAAGAATAATGAAATGAGGAACATTTGTGTCCCCAGGAACTCCAGTTTAAATGATCAAGAGAGTTGGTCAAGCTGAATAGTCACAGGTCTTAGAGCCATGTGTAATTACAGTAGACAGATCAGTCTCAAACTATTAGTGCTCAACACTCCATTCACTTTCCAACTTCATGTTGCTTTTTTTGTAACACAAAAACAATGACATCTGATGCACAGGGATTATGTGAAATTAAATGAGATAATAAATACATAGAAAACTATTCTGTTATGTAAAACATTCTATAGATGTTAGAGCTGCTTAATTATTATTACAGTTAAGAAATACCTGCTATTACATTGACAGAAAAATACCCTGAAAACCCGAAAAGTGAAATAGAAGCTAAGATGTCTTCCCTCTTCCTCAGGATAGTGACAGGCTAGGCCTGCTCCCAGTCAGATCCTCATCCACATCATCTCCACATCTTGGTCCCACTGTTACTGATAGGATGAAGTCTGAAGAAATCACTTTTCTCACCAGAGTCAAAAGTTTTTTATTTTTTGTGGGTCATGGGGCTTGAACTGGGCCTGAGCCCTGTCCTTGAGCATTTCAGCTCAAGGGTATGGAAGTACCCTACCGCCCTACCCTTGAGTCAAACCCCACTTCCTGTTTTCTAGAGGCTAATTAGACATAAGAGTCTCAGGTCCTTTTGTGCCTGGGTTGGCTTTGAAACTTGATCCTCAGATCTCAGCTTCCTGAGTAGCTAGGATTACAGGCGTGACTCACTATGCGTGGCTCAGGGTCAAACTTCTTTGTTAGGATGCACATGATAATCATTTTGTGCTTAATAATTTTTACAGTACCTCTAGTGACATTACTTTTCATTGCATATATTTTCCTTGTCTATTCTTGACCTACCTTGAGAGGATGGAATACAGACGTAATTGAGTGATGGCACTGTACTATCGAATTCAATCATCTTCCCAGCATCCAACATGTTTCCCTGAACTCTTTTGGTTCAAATCATGGGATACTCCTGGCACAGGCCAGCGAAAGCCATAGAGCATGGAATAAGAATCTGTCTGTGTTTTAAGGTACAAACTGCCACTTGACAAATGACGTCAGGGTGAACACTGCCAATACACTCCTATGTTTGCACACATTCTAAATGAGTTCATAACCTGCTCTCTAAGTTATCTCTGTATAAGTAGTTTGTTTTCCATCATGAAACCATTAGAGAAATAAACATTCATCGGACATTTGTCACTTCGATTGCAAAGTAGAAATATGTCAGTTAATCTGGTGGCATTTTCATGTCCTTTTCTCTAAAATGAGTTTATTTCTATTCATAATTTTACACAATTCTTTACAAAATCAAAAGGAATATTAAAAAGGAAGACTGGAAAATATGTCAGCCTAGTAGAAGAGGAGGAACGTCAAACTTCAGGTCAGAATAACCCACGATGATAGTGACATTCCTCCTCCTGGTTATAAGGCACAATTGAAACTGGGCATCTTTCCAAGTCATGAACTTTCGCTACAAAAGGGGACTGAGATCTGCTCCTTTCAGAGGCAGCCTGTGGATCACACGATCAGGAATAAAGCCTCTGGCAATCTTCTTGTGATACGAAAACATACTCACTAGTCACTAATTGTGACTTTGTCTGTTTTTATCAAAACAGATTTTTTAAATATATATAAACATCATATTGATTATTCTTTAATAAATATACCAATAAGACAAAAATGCATAGTACTCACAGAATGTGTTTTATTCTATCATGTCCTTTGAAATATGTATCTTCTGGGATTCTTCCTTTCTTAAAGCCATAAGAGATCAAATTTAGCTTTTGAGGCTTGTTTTCTGTAAACACATTTTAAATCATTCTGCCTATTATAACTTTTTTATTTCTATGATACTTTCCATATCACTATTTCTTTACTCATAAAACAGAGCATTCAACACAGTACCTTAAAGTCTGTGCCTACTCATTCGTAAGGACCCCTTGACTTAATGTCAAAGTTCTCCTTTTTCAATTGCAACCCACATTTCTTTCTTTTACGTTTTTGACATTGGAATTTTTATGTTATTTAGAGATTCTTTCTTATAATTATGGATAAAGGAAGGCAAAATTTAACATGTTGTTGAATAAGTCTTTTTAAATTTGACATGTGAAATTAGACAAATGTATTGCATTTTTCTTATAAAGCTTTTCAAGGTAGAAGTTACATTCTATCTTTGGTGCAAAAAGCAAAGTGGAATTTTTTTAAGGTTTTAAATGAATAATAGCACTGATGCATGCTGGGCACTATAAAAAAAGAATCACGGTATCAATTTAAATTATTCTGTGGGTTTTGAATATAGATTTAAAAGAAGTTGATCACAATATATGTGATTGTGTATTCAGTACATACAATAATGCTTTTCACAACATCTCTTTTGTTCCATAGCTAACCTTGTTGCTGTCATGTATGGCACACCAGGAATAATGTTTTGTCTCTCCATATGAACTCTTTTCTTATTACTTCAGGAGCTATGAACATCAGGTAGGCAAAATACCTTGAAAATAAGCTATTTAGTAGAAAGTTCTATGTCATTCTATTCTGCACGTCTTGCTCTCTTTGAAAAGTTTCATTTAAATGACTGTATTAATCATGTTTGTATGTGGGCGTCTTTTTCAATTTCAGGGCAGCTGAATGCACTTCCTGAAAGGAACTAAAATTCAAGTGCAACTGAGTTAAGGACACAGCATGAATAGAGTTTATGAAAAGGTTGTCATTCAGACACTAGTTGAAAACTGTAATTTTGATGCAGGATGTTTAATCATGAAGATATTTTTCTATGATACAAAGAGAGCCCAAGGTTTTTATCTCCCACTATGAAGTAAGCCAAATTTCATTTATACATGTTGCTGGGCATATAGCACATAGGTGCCCTATACATATTAGTTTCCCCCAAAATATGTAAAGAGGTCTTTCCTCGCATTGGGAAAGACTTTTAGGCTTAAATGTGACCCTTCTGTCACATTTACAGTCACTAGTAGTAAGCAGGAGATTTAAAATTTCAAAGCTAAGCTTTGACAAAACCACATGATTAGACATACACAGAAAAGTAGATGCAGCCATAACTGGATAGTATATTTTTATACAAGCTTGCAGTAATTGTCACAAAATGATTCATGTTTTCCAAGCTCTTAGAAAGTTCATGGTCTGTTGCATTCCAAACTTGAGGTTAACATAATTTGCTTTATATACACCAATGCAAAGCAATGGAATTCAAAGACAGGGAACAAATTTGCTTAAAGTAAATACAACTAACTTCTAAAGCATTCATATTTAGAATATTTTTATATTTAATGTTAGCTTGGGAGACTTACTGAAAACAAGAATAAGGTCTTATGTCCATGTGGATATTTTTTTGGCTAAGTAATGTCAGTCGGCCTGAATTTCATTGAGCTTCTTTATTATATAATTATAACCCACTGCAAAAGCCTATAATGCACCCAAGCACATGATCAGAGTATCAGATTTAATTAACTACCAAGTATAAAGAAAATATACTATGACTTTTTTTAAGTCTATAGTTTGTTCCTACTCAGGAGGCTGAGATCTGAGGATCAAGGTTCAAAGCCAGGCCAAGTAATACAAAGCCACCAAGAGACTCTTATCTTCAATTAATCACTAGAAAATAGGAAGTGGGGCTATGGCTCAAGGGTAGGGCAGTAGCCTTGAATTGAATAGTTCAAGGACAGAGCCCAGGCCAAAGTTCAAGCCCCATGATCCTCCACCCCCCCAAAAAAAAGAAAGAAAAAGAAAATGGATATTACCTAGAACAATAAACTTGTAACCAGTTATGTGATAACCCTCATCTAGTGCTTAAATTGCCAGTAATTTCTGTTATTGGTATTGTGTTTGGACAACCTTCCTAAGTAAAGACCACTCTTTCCAACTGCAGTTGACCTCAGCCAATACATAATAGTGAAATTTCTATATGTTTGTAGTGAGGAAATATGATAAACTTTGCAAAATAATTCTGGTATAATTTGGCCTACCTTTTCTACAGCACAGACAAAAGCAAACATCAAAGGGTATTATATTGTGTGACTGATTTGCTCAGCTGATTGACACAATCTTAATAAGGCCTGGAAATGTTTAAAATCCTTTATGGTCTAAAAAACGTTCACTCTTACCTGACAGCCTGCCTGTTACAAGATAAAGTATCAAAGATAAAGTGCACAGGCCACACAAGAGTAGATAATCTCCTCCTGAAACTTTTCTGTAAACATCAGGAACAGGTACATGCATGCATACACACTCACAAACACACACACACACACACACACACACACACACACCATATACATATGCACATCAAACATTCCCACAAAAAGTGAAGCAAGGCAATTGTATTTTTTGTTCTCCCTGGACTTCATGTCTACAGAAAATTGTTGACATTAAACTAATAATATTCTATATATTTGAGGATGAGCAGCTATAGAACTTCAAAACATATTGAACTTTTGAAGATTTAGTTCACTCTAGTCAGCTCAATTGTATTGACATTTTTATGCTGAACCTCTATTTGTTACTGAAAGTATGAACAAATAGAATATGCCAGTAGGATTTTTCTAGTTATGAAATGATTTTTGATCTGGCCAAGCAGGCCAATTGGGATTTCTTTGTAGTTAATCATAGTTATAAAAACAATAATAAAAGCAATGTAAATTCAGTAAACTAATGTTTGGGCTAACCTAAAACTTCATAGGTTTTTAAAAAAAATTATGCCAGGTCGGGAGTTTGGCCTAGGGGTAGAGTGCTTGCCTAGCATGCATGAAGACCTGGGTTCGATTCCTCGTACCACATACATAAGAAAAAGCCAGAAGTGGTGCTGAGGCTCAAGTGGTAGAGTTCTAGCCTTGAGAAAGTCCAAGGACAGTGCTCAGGCCCTGAGCTCAAGCCCAGGACTGGCAAAAAAAAAAATTATTCCATCCCATGCATTAAAATCTATTTTTATTTTTTTGCTTGTTAGCATGAAAATTTGGGATGGTTTTTATGGTTTGAACTTGGGGCCTCATGCTTGCTGGACTAGTACCATACTACTTTGAATCATGTCTTTAGACCATTTGCTGTGTGTGTGTGTGTGTGTGTGTGTGTGTGTGTGTGTGTGTGTGTGTGTCCTAGGCCTTGAGCTTAGAGCCTGAGGTTCTGTCCCTGAGCATTTTTTCTTTTTCAGTCAGTTGTAGGGTTTGAGCTGTAGGCCTGGCTGGGCTCTGTCCCTCAGTGCTTCAGCTCAAGGCTAGCACACTATCCCCTTGAGCCACAGTGCCACTTCCGGTTTTCTGGTAATTAATTAGAGATAAATTTCACGGTCTTTCCTGTCTTGGCTAGTTTTGAACCTTGGTCCTCAGATCTCAGCCTCCTGAATAGCTAGGATTACAGTCATGAGTCACTGGCGCCTGGCTCCTGAACACTTTTTTAACTCAAGGCTAGCACTGTAGCACTTGAGCCACAGCTTCACCTTAGCTTTTTGATGGCTAATTATAAGAGTCTCATAGACTTTCTTGCCTGTGCTGTCTTTGAATTGAAATTCTCAGACCTCAGCCTCCTGGGTAGCTAGTACTGTAGGTGTGAACCACTGAATCCCACTTTATTTTTCACCTAGTTACTCATGCTTTTGCTTGGGACTGGTCATGGAATGCAGTCTTCATATTTTCATCTCCCAATTAGCTGGAATTACAGACATGTGTATCTACACCCAACTTATTTATTGAAGTAGGGTATGTTTATGTATTGTATTACTTTTGTGGATTTGCTTATGTTTGTACAGCATTGTATCTCAGAAATAAAACAAAACTGCTCAAGGCGCATGATTTTTTTAATATACTGTTGGATTCAGATTGCAAGTATTTTATTGAGGAGTTTATTTGAATCAATTTAGTATGCTACATGAAATGGGTTTCATCATGATGTTTTCATTAATATACACAGTGCACTTTGAATACTTCACTCTCAAGGAAATTGATCCATAATTCCTCATTATATTCTGGTATCAGGAAAACATTGGCTCATAGAACAAGATTAGTAACATTGCTTCTTTTCTATTTTGTGGAGTAGATTGAGGCGTATTGGTGTTAGATTTTCTTTAAAGGCTTAGCAGAATTTTTCAGTGAAGCCAAATTGAAGCTCCTGTCTTACTCCTGAGATTAGGGGAAATGGCATCCATTTTTCAGATATTGGCATTGGCTTGTCACTTTATTATGTTGCAGCACATTCTTTTCTATTCCTGCATTCTTTATTGCTTTTATAAAAATCATATGGAATTTTGTTGTAAGTTCTTTTTCTGCATCCCCTGTGGGATTTTCTAGATGGATCTATATGTTGTGGTAAAGTGATTTTTCTCAGCTAAGCTGGGTCTTTTCCCTCATTGGGGTCTCTGTGAAGCAGTTTGCCTGATTCCTTTCATCTTCAGTGTGGGCAAAGCCTGTCTGGAGCAGACTAGCTCCTTCTCTCATCCAACTCTGTCCTTACTAGTTTCAGATTCCATGAAGAGTATGCCATGCTACCCACAAGTTTGTGCTACCCCAATGCTTCAGCAAGATCATGAGATACTAATGGAATCAATTCCAACATGCCACCAGTTCTGTTTTCCTTTGCAATTCTACAGGGAGTTGGGTGTGAGAATTGCTGTTCTTAACACATGGCCATGATGAAAGATGCTGGGGGTTGTCTCTCAGCCTCCAGCTTCCCTAAAATAAAACATAACTGAGGGTCCTTTTCTGCTGTAAATACCCACTGACATTGTCACAATGGATGAGTACACTATTGAAGATGACTCGGGCTTTCAGGTGACTGTACTAGATAGCCATGGAATGTATTTCAAGAGAATTCATCAGAAATTTATTTATCACAATATTATGGTACAGCCCTGAATTTTATATTGCACACTTACGATAAGAGATCTAGAGGAAACAAAATCAAGTTATGAGCATGTTTGAATGTTCTCCAATTTGCCATTAAGAACTTTTCTCGCTCTATTCATTCAGGAAGCATTACTGCATCTCATTTATATTTCATAGAGTTTTTAGTTTCCTTATAAGCTCCCAAACTTTCTGTTGCAAAATAGTTATACTTATTCTTTCTGGTATTGTATCCACTCTCCATTATTTATATCTCATTCTTGGTCCTCATGGTTTCTGTTAGAGAAAATTTGAGATAGTCTAGGAACTTCAAATAGTAAACAAAATAACACTTTGTTTACAGCAAAGCTTTAAAGAAGATTGATAAAACGTAGGTAGTTACAAAACTTACTTTCTTGATAATACTTAATTAGCAGAGGGATTTTTTTAACGTACCTGGAGAAAGAGTTCATAACAAAGATTTGCAGCCCTAGTCGTAGTTACTAGAGAATGACAAGGTGTAGAACACTGTATGTTGTATCAGTGCTACAGTGACCAGTAATGTCATCAAATAAATTCCTCCTGCACATCCAGTAGGGAAGATGCTTTGTCCACAAACTCCTCTAACAGGCACCTTACCCAAACCTTATTCAAGTAGAAGACCTGCTGAGGAAAGTGTTACACAAAGTCAAAATGAAACAAAACAGCTACTGATTCTGCAGTAGGCTGGCTAGCATGGGGAGAGAAACAGCTACACGAAAGCCAGAGGCCAGTGCAACAGCCAGAGCTACCTTGCAATAGGGCATCAGACAGCAAATCATAAGATCTTGCTAGAACTAGCTGGGACCAACATGGCTGACCATGACAATGACTCCTATCTTCAACATAACAGCATCTGTCTAACATTGGTACTAGTATATTTCTAGTCCCTCAGAGAACTCCTAAAGCAACAACACTAACCACAATTTGTTGTTGTTGTTTTATTTTTCTATAGTTATTGTTTTATTTTTTTAACTTTCTTTTGTCTTGAGTATTTGAAATGAGGTCTTATTGAGTATCTCAAGTTGGCCTCAAATTCAGTTGTCTTGCTTCTTCCTCAGGATATTTTATACAAATAATAAAGAATGTCTTCAAATATTATGTAAAAAACATCTGACCCACCAGTTCAAGAAAGTGTGAGGAAAAAGTAAAATCAATTCTGAATTCTAAGCTGTGATGCCATAATTCTGGAAATGATCATGCATGAACCTCTACATAGAATTCGTAAATTTTGCAGGAAATTACAGAAAAATAGGACCATTTGAGCCAAAGATGTTCTCTGTTCTCTCTGGCTTTAGGAACCACTCGCTCTTCTGCCAAGATGTCTCTGTATTACCAAGGGCTAAGAACAAAGGAGCCAGCTGAGAGCAGAGTGACATGTCTGGAACCATAACAGAGAGGAATAAAAGACTCTATTTCTTTAGGACATTGTCACTGTGACAACAAAAAATTGTTACCTGAAGAAAATGAACTGATTTTATACTATGAAGCCTAATAGAGAATATATAAAATATTTTATCTGAAATAATATAAGTAGCTCAAAAATAAAATATTTGGGGGCTGGGAGGTTGGGCTAATAGTAGAATGCTTTCCTAGAGTGCATGAAGACCAGGGTTTGATTCCTTGAAACCACATACATAGAAAAAACTGGAAGTGGTAGTGTGGTGCAAGTGGTAGAACTCTGGCCTTGAGAAACCCCAAGAACAATGCTCAGGACCTGAGTTCAAGCCCCAGGACTGGCAAAAAGTAAAAAGAAAAGAAAATTATTTTTTGCTTAACCATTGCAAAAAGTTCTCATCTCAGTAATACCTTGAGATTAATATGTTGAATGCTAGATATTGAATAAAATCATTTTACATCCATATCTCAAAAACAGAATAATTCTACTGAAAAAGCCTCAATAAGCTGCTGCAGCTGTTAAGACTGCTGTCATCTCCTTCTTCTCCTTCTTTTCCTCCTCCTTTTCCTCCTTCTCTTCCTCCTCCTCTTCCTTTTCCTCTTCCTCTTCTTGTTCTTCCTCCTTCTCCTCATCTACTTCCTCCTTTCCTTTTTCCTTTATTCTCCTTCACCTAGACTAGATTCAGAGAATGGATATATTTTAAAATTTCATAGTATGAATTTGACCAAACAGAAGAGTTAAATAAACTCAGGAAGAGTCAAAGGTTTCTTCTCTTTTTCCATGTATTTTTATTATTATTAATAGAAGTGTTACATTATATTCACCAGATAGAAGGTACATTACTTCATAAACATTGATACCCTTTCTCATGTCTTCATCCCCACAAAGGTTTATTCTTTACTTATTAGCTTATTTTGAGGCATCACTTACAGTCTCTGACCTTATTCACAATGTTTGAGCACAATTTTTTTACCTACTGAATGCCAATACTGAGAGGGAAAACTTCTTTGAGGAGTAAAGCTCACAGTGGTTTCAATTGTGAAAAGTTTCACCTTAGCTGACATTGAATACATAAAGGCTCCTATCCTTGTAGGAGGTAGAACTTTTATGGAGAAGAGGGATTTGAAATCAGCCTTGAGTTTGAATTCCAACTTTATCTTATAAACTTGAAGTGTGTGTGTGTGTGTGTGTGTGTGTGTGTGTGTGTGTGTGTTGGTTGGGTCATGGGACTTGAACTCACAGCTTAAGTGTTGTCCCTGAGCTCATTGTTTGCTCAAGGCTAGTGCTCTACCACTTAGAGCCACAATGGCATTTCCAAAACTGAAATACCTTAATTCAGAAAATTAATAAATAAAATACTTCTCTTGTTTATTTTTAATTGTAAATACAGATGACAATAGCAACTATTCAAAGCTTTTTAATAAGTTGCAAATAGATATATTATTATGTGTGACTATCCATAATTCTTTTTATGATTTAGGATGAACAAATGAATATAAGAAATTAATGGGAACATTTCATTATCATTTCTGAGCCTAAATACAATTTAAGGCATCATTATTAAAGAATACCACTCTCTTTCTTGAGAAAATATTTTTAAACATTAAGCTCAGATTTGACCTTGTGATATTATTCATGTGAACTAGAGATTTATAAGCAATTAGGTTCCTTAGACCACGTTTTAGAGTTTAAAAAACACCTAACATCCTTTGGTATCTAGCTGTTCCTGTATGGGGGAAAAAGTCACTCATTGGACAGCAAAATGCCTATGTTTTTTGTATGCTTAAAATATACCACTCTATCAGTCCATCTCTCTCAGCTGAGTTACTTAAAGGACTAATAATTCTGTTAATATTCATACATCATTTTTCAGATGTTAAATATTTTACAACTGAAAGGTCATTTTCTCAAGTATACAAATTAAGGTAGTCTATTATGGAAATGCCAGACTTTATAAGTGTCCTGAACACATGAAAAACTGTTCCACCTCATCTTAAACACAGTGGTTCTTATCTCTTACATTCTTTCATTTTGAGAATTATATTCATTCTGGACCATGTGTACATCTATTCTACTAATACTTTGACTCTAGAAAAAGGGACAATATTTGGAAGAAAAATATGATTTAGAGTTCTCTTGATTAAAACAGCCAACTGAAATATTTAATATTTAGCTTGGTTTTTGCATTTACATTGAGTGGAATATGTATGTATGACTTCAAGCTTTATTACAGACTGGTTTTTCCATTTATTAGTTGAGGAATTTACGGCAGACATATTGTGATGCATAGATTTTTAAAACTGTTTTGTTTTAGCAGGACATAGTGACTCACACCTGTATTCATAGCTACTCAGGAGGCTGAGATCTGAGAATCATGGTTCAAAGCCAGGCCATGAACTAAAAACCATGAGGCTCTTATCTCCAATTAACCACTAGAAAACGAGGTGATACTGTGGTTCAAGGGGTAGGGTGGTAGCCTTGAGCTGAAGAGCTCAGGACAGCACCCAGACTCAGAGCTTAAGCCCCACAACCTACAAAACAAAACAAAACAAAACAAACAAAAAAAAAAACTTTTGTTTTCCATTCCATAGACTCTTATAGCCACTGTGCCTTTAGGACTTCATTTATATGTGAGGCTCAATGCAACTTTTTCTTGCTCTCTTTGGCTCCCCTCTAAGCCAGTATATATTTATGTACAACTTGCTCAATTCAAGAAGTGTAGAATAAAGAATATGTCCTCGTTTGTATTTTCTCAAGAGGAATAATATCAGAGTGATTTCCTTACTACATGCCCTCATAGTGTCTTGTAGAAGCCATTATTTTATTTTATTTCTTTTCCTGGAACTTCCTTCAGCCTAGACAGTCTTCCCAAATCAAAGTTCTTAATTATTTATGGTAAGTGTTTCTAAGTAGGATTAATGTATCAGCACTCAAAGTCAATTCCTGGCTCCCTAAGGAAACAACTTCTCATACATGGTACTTAGCTTTCATAAACTCAGAATGTCTGTAGCTAACTGCACTTGGCTCCTCAACTTCTTGTGATCTTTTTGGCCTTACTTACATTAGGTAGTAAGGAAATGAGCTTAATGTTTCTGAAGTTCATTCTTCTTTCCTATTTGATCGACCTGTTGGAAGAGATTCCATGGAACACTGAATTGAGGCAATCACTCTACTGAAAAACAAAACAACTTTGTACAACAAGCACATCCTTTCTTAATAGGGCTTAACTTTTTTGCGTTCTATATATTGTTTCCAACATGTACAAAGGCATTATCTATTTAGGGTGACATTTGGAAGCGGTATCTTAACCTAGTTTCATACTTCCTTCACAGAATTTCTTTGGGGACTGCTGAAATCTGAAGGATTTGCCAACTGTGAAAAGAATAGCACCTCCATTCTGGTTTCCAATATTCTCCTTTCTCCAACTTTCAAACAAGACTTGAGCATTTCATTACCTCCTATCATTTAAGCCAGAGCAAGTATCAATGTTACATGATTCAGAAATTTTCTTAAAGCAGCACTCTCTTTCTGGAAAAAAAAATTCTTTCTTGTTAGCTACCAATCATCCCAAACTTAATGGTTTAAAGCAAATATCATCTGTCATCTTTTATATTCGATTGGTTACTTGATTCAACTGCACACAGATCTGAATCATCTGGAAGTGAATCATGTCGAGATTGTTCGGGGCTTGAATATCCTTGGAGACTTTGTCACCTAGCTGGCAGTTGATGAAGGTTGTTACCTGAGAATTTACCAGGACTCTCCACCAGGACTCTGGAAGACTGAGCACAAAATTATGAGTGTTCTTTCTACAATATTCTTCTCAGAGTCCATGCACAAGTATGAGATAGTGATACGGATTTCGTCACTTATTTGTGAAGTGACAAAATCTTGAAGAAATTGAATAGAAGTAATATTGTGAATGAAAAGCCAGTCACATTAAGGATTGTGGTGTGGGGCTAGGGTGTGACTAAAGGGGTAGAATGCCTGCCTACAAAAAGCATGTAGGTATAAACAATAACAAAAAGAATAAAAGAACTTTGTCATTCAGCTTACTATGGGATTACATCTTAATAAACCCATTGCAAGTTGAAAGTACCATAAGCCAAAAATGCATTTAATATATGTAACTACTTCATTAGTCTAGGTTTGTTTGGTTTCTACTGAATGTATAGCATTTTTGCACCAATGAATGTACAGTTAAATTTTTTTCTAGTTCAACTTTTATAAGTCAGGAACCATTATCACAGCATATCAGTAGATGAGTTTCTAGCCTATAGGCACATTTGTGGGGAGAGAAGTGGGCATTATGTATTGATTAGGACTACAGCCAGCCACCAAAACAACCTGCAAGGACCTTAGCATGTCATACAGGCCTTTCTATAGCTACTCTTTCAGTGAGTGAAAGCTAGTTCTGTGTGCTCAAAAGAGCAGCAATGAGAGTTCATGATTTCCTCAGTTAGGTCATAGAAAGGCATTATGGCTTTTCTATCGGTGTCTTGAGCTTCTTTCTCTGTCACAGCTGTCCTCTGTGTCATGAGAACACTTGGTCATCCCTATGAATAGGTTCGGAAAAAGAAACCAAGGCCTCTGAAAAATAGCCAGTTTCACGTTGCTAGTTATCTGAAGTGCTACCTTAAATTCTAAAAATTTTTCAGCCCCTGTCAAGTCAAGACTAAAAGTTCCTTCAAATACCTGTAGCCACAGCTATCCGACAGTAACTTTATGAAAACTGTTCAGTCAGAACTGGGCAATGAAAGTAATCTTGAAAGATAAGCCTCTAAAACATTAAAGGTCAGTAACTATTGCTAGTTCAAGCAACTTAAGTAGTAAGGCAGTTTTAGAAAATTTAAAGTACTTATGTTTTATTCATGAGGAACTGGGTACTCCTATAGGCTATAGCAAAAACATATCTGGGGTTGGAAAGATCTCAAGGGGAGCATTAGTAAATATTTGAGGATCCTGATGAAGGAATGTAAATAGAAATCAGTGGCTTTTTTTTGTCAGTAATGGGGCTTGAACTCTGGGCCTGGGGGCTGTCCCTGAACTGCTAACACTCTACTACTTGAGACACAGTGCCACTTCCACCCTCTAACTGGCGAATATAAATGTAACCCCTCTGTACACTGAAATAAAAATAATAAAATAAAAGAAGAATGGGAAGAAGGGGAGATTGTTGCTATGTAGCAACAGAGAGTTTAGTATGGTCACCTAACATATAAAGCTTGAAGTGGGATAATTAAGTATATTTGCAGGCAGACTTTAAAAGTAATCAAATAGAGGCCTATACAATTAAGATGAAGAATTTATTTATTTATTTTTTTGCCAGTCCTGGGCTTGAGCTCAGGGCCTGAGCGTTGTCCTTGGACTTTCTCAAGGTTAGAGCTCTACCACTTGAGCCTCAGCACCATTTCTGGCTTTTTTTCTATGTATGTGGTACTGAGGAATCGAACCCAGGTCTTCATGCATGCTAGGCAAGCACTCTACCACTAGGCCAAACTCCTGGGCAAGATGAAGAATTTAAATAAAATAATTAAATATAAATGATTAAATACATAAATTATCTATAAATTTCTATATTCAAAATAAAGCTGTTTCTAGTTCCTAGGCAGGAACTAGATAGTAATGTTAAAAATAAAAAATTTGCTTCCAAGAAATTATGAAAGCCAAGGCATTGTCAGGAAACATGTCTGTGGATGAAAAGCATTGCCTTAAAGCTCTTTGTAAAGACTTCAGAATCTCTAAAGCAATAGAGTGAACAAGAAACTCTCCCTCCTAAGAATGCTAGAGGCTGATTCATAGATCTCCTCAATTACATAACAGGACTGCTAAGAATCCTAGATGCTTTCCATGGCAACTATGCAGGAAGTCTGAGGTGAAGAAGAGTTTCTTGTTGACAGTTTTGTTCATTAGTGTGGCTTTTGTTCTAGCGTGCAAGCCTTCACTAAAGTTGTAAGGGAATCAGAGTTGTTGTTTGGTTTTTTTAAGGAATTGTATTTATAGAAATACTCCTGGCTTGAACTAAAGTTGAGGAAATACTAGAAAAGACAGCCTGGAAGCAGGTGGCTCCACATCTGTAATCCTAGCTACTCAGGAGACTGAGATCTGAGGATTATGGTTCCAAGCCAGTCAGCATGGGCAAGAAAGTCCCTGAGACGCTATTTCCAATTAACCGCCAGAAAACTGGAAGTGGTGCTGTAGCTGAAAATGATAGAGCACTAGCCTTTAGAAAAAAAAAGAAAGAAGGAAGGAAGGAAGGAAGGAAGGAAGGAAGGAAGGAAAGAAGGAAGGAAGGAAGGAAAGAAGGAAGGAAGGAAGGAAGGAAGGAAGGAAGGAAGGAAGGAAGGAAGGAGGGAAGAAAGGAAGGAAGGAAAGATGGCTTTGGTCTTGAAATTACCATTGGCTGGAAATAGGCTGAAAAACTACCCGGTTACCAATGCCAGTCATCTTTTATGGAAAATGAAGATGGAAAAGGAAGGTTTGGAAAATGATATAAATTTCTTTAATGACCAAGTTTAGTGTCAGAAAGAAAAATCCCTCAACACTAAAGATGTACCTTAATCAAGAGTTTGGCAACAGTGCCCTGACTGATTTCAGGATTGCTTGAGGGCAATTGCTCCCGTCGCCTCATGTTCCTGTTTTTTTGCTTTGTTTTGTTTTGTTTTGCTGGTTTTTGGTTTTTTGGCTGAGCTCAGGGCCTGAACACTGTCCTTGGGCATTCTCGAGGCTAGTACTCTACCACTAGAGACACAGCACCACTTCCAGCATTTTTCTATGTATGTGGTACTGAGGAATCCAGCCCGGGTCTTCCTGCATGCTAGGCAAGCACTCTACCACTAAGCCAAACTCCCGGCCCTATTCCTGTGTTTTTGAAGTAGAGGCTTTGGCGTAGTTAACTTTTGTCTTTGCTGCCATGGATGTTGAATGCATTGGGATAATTTTGTCTCCAGTTTTAAAGATCTTTGGAGCAATAGAAATTTTACTTGAAGAGGTGAACTCTAAATTTAACTTGAGGAGCCTGGGAAACTGATAAACAGAAATATCTCATGGCTCTATAGTCCATGATGAAGACTGGGCTGTCCAAAAGCAAGGCTCTGGCAGTCACTGCTCACTGGGGGGCCCACGATTTGACTCACAAATGGTGACTTCTTTCCTAATCTTCACTTGATGAAAGGGTGAGGAGTTTCTCTCGTGCCTCCTCCAAATGGAACTGGTTCCACTTATGAGCATTCTTCCGCATCACCTCATCACCTAAAAAGACTCCACCTCCTAATACCAACCCCGCCCCGCGAAAGGATTTCAATATGTGAATTCTGAGAGGACTCAAACACCTAGAGGTAAGTAGACTATTATATGCTTGAGCCATTGGCTTTAGCTAAGGCATTAGTGATGAGATGTTGAACAGTACAGGTAAAGCCTGGATGTGATTCACAGGCAGGAGATCTATGGACTATATGGACTGGAGAGTTAATGGCCCCAGTAGGTTAAGCTTCCGAGATGTTATGTCTTTATGTAGTCTGTGGTCATGATGAATGAGAGATAGCCCTGTGTGATCAATGGTGAAAATGTGGGTGGATGACTTGCTACTTAGAAAAGACCATGTGGAGATTAATGAAAAATCCAGATACTGTCAGTGGCAACTTGCCTACTGTGTAAGTGAGAAAACACATGGGAAAGGATCCTCTGACTTGCATTGAATATGAAATGCCTGCCACATCTGCTGACATCTGACTGCCACTGAGAAAGATGTCTCAATCCACAGACTCTCAGCTGAGAAGATGTGAAAGAAAAGAAATGACTATTATTACTATCATCACCACCACTGTCATAAACCACCAATATTGGATCCACTTTCCTATAAAAAGATAAAGGAGACAAAGCGAGGGATATGCAGGAGAAAATGAGAGAGGGGTAACAGTGTTTAAACAGAAATGCACTCAATACCTTACTTTTGCTAACTGTAACCCCCTGTTCATCACCCTTCCAATAAAAAATAAATTTTAAAAAATTAAAAGAATAAATAAGCCAGGTGTGGAGAGTCACGCCTGTAATCCTAGCTACTCAGGAGGCTGAGATATGAGGATCAAGGTTAAAGCCAAAGGAGAAATAAAAGGACCTGAGACTCTTATCTCCAATTAACCTCTAGAAAATGAGAAGTGGGGCTTGGCTCAAGGATAGGGTGGTAGCCTGGAGCTGAAGAGCTCAGGGACAACACCCAGGCCCAGGGCTAGGGTGATATCCTTGAGCTGAAGAGCTCAAGGACATAGCCCAGGCAGAGTTCAAGTCCCATGACCCACAAAAAAAAAAAGGAATACATTATTGTTGGGTGCAGTGGCTCACGCCTGAAATCCTAAATACTCAGAAGGCTGAGGTCTGAGGATTGAGGTTCAAAGCCAGCCTGGACACTAAAGACAGACTGACTCTTATCTCCAATTTAACCACTATAAAAAGGGAAGTGGGGCTATGGCTCAAGGGGTAGGGTGATAGCCTTGAGCTGAAGAGCTCAGGGACAGAGCCCAGGCCCAGAGTTCAAGCCCCATGACTCACAGAAAATAAATAAATAAATAAATAAATAATTCAACACAAAGAATTTGAAGTCAATGCATACATATACTTGTATGCATTTGTTAGATTGTGACAGGAAGGTAGAAAGTTCAACAACCTAGCGTGATAGAGATGCTCTGGCTCAAACAAAGCAAACAAAACAAAACAAAAATGATAGCTTAGGAAAATCTAAGTTGTGAAAATAACTGTAAAGGAGTTTCATTGTTTAAAAAAAAAGTGCAGAGCTGAGAGTGTAGCCTAATGATAGAGTGCTTGGAAAGCAGGGAGAAAGGCCTGGACTCGATTCCTTGGTACCATATACACAGAAAATTCTAGAAATGGTGCTGTGGCTCATGTGATAGAGTGCTAGCCTTGAGAAAGCCCAGGCTCTGAGTTTAAGCCCTAGGGCTGGCAAATAAAAAGTACAAGAAGGCAGATGAATACAGCTAGACATTCAGCAAAGATAGTTCCTAAACAACACAGGCCTGAGGAGAAATACACATTACGGTTGGGGCAAAAATGGACATTTACCCTATCACTCAAAGAAATTTACAAGTTCAACAATATCCTGGAAAAAAAAAAAGAAGAACTGTGAAATTAACATATGCTCCATATTTGAAAAGCTAAGTGGCTGAGACCAACGGAACAACAAACGTAGTAAAGCATCCAAACATCCATATGATTTCCTAAATGAGGTACTTGATCATCCACGGCTGTGGATTCACATCATTACATATTCTCCATAATAAACAAAAGCACAGCTGAAGATTCTCAGAAAGCACATGATGAATGTGTGTTCGTATTGTGTTGGACAACTACTCTTTTGCTTCTCCTGATCATTACAGAACTAAATAGTAAGTGGAAAAAAAATGATACATAGATCCCAGGCAAGAACAGTTCTCTGTTTCTCTGCCTTCTTTGCCACATGATAGATGATTGTCAGGCATTTTGAATATTTTGGCACAAGCACATATCATATTATTATTGGTAAATAATGAGAGCGAAACAGGAAACTAGAGAATTTAGTATTGAATCATCTGAGTTGATTTTGTCCTGATGGAAACGAAAAGTTAAGACATCTATGCCATGGTGTAGTGTTATTAGCGGAGATTACAGAGTTCTAATTCTGGCTTGACCCTTAATAGCTACTGTATCTCAAGAAAATTCCTTAAGCTCCCTTTGTTAATTTAAATGCTTTGAAATTGGAATAAAGACACAACTGGCTGCTTTGTGGGATTATGGAAGCCACAAAAAAAAGTTTAGAGGAAACACCATGTTACCTTCCAATTGGATGGCTTAGTGGTCAGCTTCTACTGTCATGACAAAATACTACAGACTATGGGGCTTACGAAAGATTCATTTTTTTCTATACTTTTGAAGTCTACCCAGGTGAGACCAGATGACAAGGGTCCTACAAAGACTGTCTTCCTGTGCTGATGTCTACATTCTTACTCTTCAGCCTTTATTGCTACCCACCTTCATGGCCTCATCTAACCCAATTAATCTCCTTAAAATTCCATCTCTAACTTTGACAGAGAATAAGAATTTATCTCATTTTTAAAAAAATGGGGAATCTAATTGAGAAGAACACAATATGAGTATAGCAATTGTTGTCACAATTCTAATTAAATGCACTAATAATAATAACCTGAACCCAAGAATTTTAGTTGTGGGGCTTTATTCTATTTTTACTAAACAAAATCCTACAATAGTTTCCATTCTTTATAGTAATTTTTTGGTACTTCTTTATCAAGATGATTTGTGCTCAGGATAGGAAGGCCTAGTCTATAATTATTTTTAGAACAATACTTTATCACATTCAAGTTTAAGTCTTGACACCTAACACAACCTGGAACATGATACATATTTCATAAGATGTCTGATGTGTAGATAACTAGACTTACACTCCATGTGGCCATATGTTTAATTTCTGTGTCAACAATGGACACATAGAATCTGAAAAGGTACCCAATACTATAACTTTATGATACTAAATTATAATATGTGATGCAATGTTTAAAAGTCTATGTGTTGGGGAAGGCTTAAACTTCTTGCACTATATCTATGTAGCCTGCAGAGAAAAGTTGTTTTTCTATGCAGTGAACTGGCCACACACACACACACACACACACACACACACACACACAAAACCTGTTATTGGCAGGGAAATTAGCAGACAGCCTTGGCTCTGGTCTTAAATGGAAATGTAATCAGCAGTCTGTCTTTATGAGGGTGCATGGCTATCATCAGATTCCCACTTAGGTGGTGTAGCCAAGACAGCAGGCTGCAGTCCAAGAGCATTAACCTCCCCCAGGTGACAATAAAAGGATGAAAAATGCTCATGGGAAGAGGATCCATTTCAGTTTTCCTCATCTTTTAAAAGTAAAAGAGAAGGTTGGTCATTTTACATCAATTTCGTCTGCAGAGGTTCTCTAATTTGCCAATAAAAGACTTTACCACCATCCATCCAACGAGCACTTGCAGCGCAGCTCCTCGTTGAAGAATCCATTTCTCTCACAGCCATGCAAAATGAATCAACCAACTCCCAGTGAAGGACTTCACAGAAATTCCACATCTTTCCCATGACACAAAATAACCACTCCAATCCAACATCTTACTTTCTGATACTGGTGTTTCTTACTTTTTTTTCTTCTCAAAATGTATCTGCTAAGATTACATAATTGCTTGTTGTTTCTAATTATGTATATAAGGAAATACTTCTGTGTCCTTGAGTAGTCTTCTCCATCCTGGGAGGGCTTTGTTCTCTCTCCAACTTATCTGAAACAATGCTGTTAATACCATTCCAGACCAGGGTCAAGTATCACTTGGACTTGCATAGGGATCACCCATGAAGATGCCAGAATAGCATTGTTCTATTTTTTTCCTTCCTGAAATTATTGCTTTAGACCTGTCTATATTTCTCTAAGTATTTCCTTAAGTTACAGTCATTAAAAAAGTCTATCTCCTGTACTAGTTTCTGCAGTCCCTAAGAGCTAGATATGTACCTGTGTTGCATTGTATCTCAAGAGACAGAATTTTGAATTTATATGCCCATGTTATGCTGACTTCTAAGGGCATAAAGCACTCAAAGATACTTTCAAAAAGTACTACGATCCCACCATACCACTCCTGGGCATCTATCCTGAACATCATAAGCCAGGATATGATAAGGACACCTGCTCAGCTATGTTCATGTCTGCACTATTCACAATAACCAGGTGATAGAAACAATCCAGATGCCCTACTGTAGATGAATGGATACAAAAAATGTGGTATACATATACAGTGGAATTCTACATAGCCAACAGACAAGATAAAATAATGGCATTCACAGGGAAGTGGATGAATCTAAAGTCAATCATGTTGAGTGAGACAAGTCCAGACCAAAGGAACAAAAGGCACATTGTATCCTTAATATGTGGTTATTAAATCCAAACCGTACAAGAACAAGGACTCAATATTTGCATACCCAATGCAATACCAATGGACATGGTATTGGAAATAAACACAACTACATAGACATAAAAATTTGTGACTCTATAGATATAATGTTGTAATACATAGATTTAATATGTATCTATGACATACAAACCCTCAGCCTAATTTCAATTATGTTCTAAAACCTAAGTGCCAGTGATTTTATATAGATTCCCTTCTTGAATACTTGTTTATTAAATATGTCATTTGAAATATGATGTAAAAATCAATGTTAATAAATTCTTTAATAAAAATTCTCATAGACTAAAAAAAGGTAATAAATCCAAACAGCTACAAATTGCAATAAATGCACAGTATTAGTATATTAATTCTTTATATTATAATTTTTATGAATTAGGGAAAAGCATCACATTTTGTGAGATGCCCTAACATTGCAATTTTTACTATTTAACCTTAAATTTTTTCCTAACATATCCTATGGATCAAGGAAAATAGTGAGTCCTGGGAATTCGGTGCCAAATTAGCCCTTAATTCCAAGGAATTCACCATCTAATAAATAATATAGATGATATCCTGTTTGCTAAATATTGAATAGGAATATGAACAAATATCTTTGGAAACAAATGAGGGTACCATCAATCCTATGGGGAAATGGAATTAATCACCTAATTGAAAGTGACTCTTAATGATTGAATTGTAATTTACTTGAAGAAAAGGTAAGAGATACTAATGTAAAGGAGAAAGTTAAAGTTATGTTTATGTGAGAGACAAATTCCCACTGTTTCTCAGTGCCAACTTTGGCTCAAATTTCATTAGTCAGTACTTCAAAAGGAATCAAAGTCTCCCCCTAGTCATGTTGGTAATGCCTTTGGGCAAACAAAAAGAAAAGGCATGAGATGAAATCCTAGGTGCTTGGCCAAGAAGAACAATCTTAGGACTCCAGGAAATTTGAAAGCTATGTAAAACAGAGAACCTCCTTTGTAGTGTCTGAAGAAACATAATTGTAGAGCTGATTTGTTTAGCTTGCAATCAGAGAGAGAAAAGAACCCAATGATGAGGCAGGATGAGAAAAGAGAGATTCTGGCTTTGCAAATCATGGTGCCATTGAATTTACCAGCCATAGAAACATGTTTTTATGAAATAATCATTCTGAGTTTACCTAAGATACTAACACCACATTTTCGGGAAACATTCTAAGTGGCATGTAAAGATGCATGATATATATGAAAAACATTCCAGATGTCCTTTATATCTTAGGGCATGTATAGAAGGGAAAATGTTTGGATGCATGGTAAGAGAAAACAAACCTATCTCTGAAAATATGGGTTACTATTTGAAGAACCGTTTTGCTAAGGAATTGACTTTTATACTGTATTGACTGTATTCATACTGCTTTCCAGAGTGGTAAAACAAGTTTACTCTCCTACCAACAATGTATTAGCGGTTACTTCTGGCCACATCCTCGCCAGCATCTGTTGTTATTAGATTTCTTGATCATGGCCATTCTAACTGAAGTAAGGTAGAATCTCAAAGTTGTTTTGATTTGCATGTCTTTTCTTTCTTTTCCATATATTTTATTGTAATTGTAATTGCTAGGAGGGTTACATTATATTCACCAGATAGAAGGTACATTACATCACATACATTAATACCCTTTCTCATATTTTGGTCCCCATTTCCCTCCCCCCACCCTCACCCCTCATCTTGTTTTTCTCCTTTCCCTATCCCATTTCAAATAACCAAAACACATATATACAATATATCAGATAACAAGGTGAAATACTGTAACAATATGAGATAGACAAGGGACAGCAAAAGAGGTGAGAGATAACATACTACATTAAGTACAACAATCATTCATTATATGGCTTTTGTTTCTATATCCTGGAGGTCCTTTCATTTAGCAACATTCTATATGGCCTTAAGTATATAGGTTTTGTTCTGTTGAAAATCTCTGCTAGGAGAGCCCAAAGTTTCTACTGATTATGACAAATGAGGGAAACCATTGAGCCTATGTTCCTTTGAGTCTGGCTTACTTCACTTAATATGATTTTTTTCTAAGTGTTTCCATTTCCTTACAAATGGGGTGATGTCATTCTTTCTGACAGCAGCATAGAATTCCACTGTGTATAAATACTACATCTTGTTTATCCACTCATCAACTGAGGGGCATCTGGGTTGGTCTATTAGCCATTCTTATTTCTTCTTCACAGAAGTCTTTCTCTCACCTTCTTGTACTCATACATACCTTCAAAAACTCCTCTATAAGAAAATGAAATTAGATTTAAATAACAAAACCAACATATGGAGGTCAGCAGCAACAAGTCAATACACTAACAATGAGCCATCCAAAAAAAACATTAAAAATAATCTTGCTAAAAAATTAAGTTAAAAAACTAAGTAAGTACTTGTATAGGAACTGTACCATTAGTGGAAGAAGAGGATTGGAAGGGAAAAAACTAGGAGAACGTGATGGAAGAGGTGACACTGTTCTAAAAAATATACTCATTTACTTGACTTATATAATGGTAACCCCTCTGTGTAACACCTTTCCAGTAACAATTTTAAAAAATAATAAAATGAACAGGAAGTTGGTCTCATTTTAGAGTGCTAGAGTGTTTGCCTAGCATGAACAAAGCCCTGAGTTTGATTCCTAGGTACCACATGAACAGAAAAAGCCAGAAGTGATGCTGTGGCTCGAGTGATAGAGAGCTAGCCTTGAAAAAGTTTGAGGACAGTACTCAGATCCTGAGTTCAAGGACTGGCAAAAATTAAAAAAAAAACTGAAGAAATTTTTCATAGAAATAGAAAAAAATTCAAAAATTCTTGTGGAACAATTAAAAAATGTACAGCAATCTTAAGAGAAAAAAAGAGAGAAAAGAAATGAAGGACCTTTGATATCTTAAAGTTTAGATGTAATCAACGTAGTATGGTTCTGACAAAACACACACACACATACACACACACACACACACACTTCTGTGGAACAAAATAGAAAGCTCAGAAATAAATTCATGCATTTACAACCAATTGCTCAACTGATTTTTTTGTGTGTGTTGGGGGGGGTGGCATTATGGGGCTTGAACTCAGTCTGGGCACTGTTTCTGCTCTTCAGCTTTTCAGCTCAAGGCTACCACCCTACCCCTACCCCACTTCCTGTTTTCTAGAGGTTAATTGGAGATAAGAGTCTCTTGTCCTCACTGTAAGACTCTAATCATTAATTTTAAACCATAAAAAAAAAAAAAACAGGGAGCTAGAGGAAGGCTTCAGGCTCCTGGTGACCCAAAACTATCTCCAGAGTCCAGTCTCCTTTTCTGTGTTTTTCATGACATGGTTGTTCAAGGTGCAGGGGGAGGGGAGGGGATGAGAGAGAGCCTGGGAGCCTTTTCTTCCTGCAGAATGCAATGGGAGTGGGAGAAAATGAGGAGGGGGATGGTACTGTTCAAAAAGAAATGTACTCACTACCTGACATGTAAATATAACCCTCCACATATCACATTTACAATAAAAAATAAAATTAAAGAAAAAAGAGTCTCGCATCCTTTTGTGCCCCGGCTGGCTTTGAACCTTGATCCTCAGATCTCAGCCTCCTGAGCAGGATTACAGGCATGAGACTGTCCAATATACAAGGGACAGTCTCTTCACTAATGATGTTCAGAAAACTACAAGCAGAAAATTTAATTATATATATTTTTTATTGTAGTTAGTAAAAGGGTTACATGATATTTGCCAGATAGAAGGTGCATTAATTCACATATATTGATACCCTTTCACATGTCTTGGTACCCATTTCCCTCCCCCCCCACCCTCCCACCCGTCTTGGTTTTCCCCCCTTCCCTATCAAATTTCAAATATCCAAATACAAATAAATTCAATATATCAGATAACAAAGTGAGATACTATACCAATATGAGATAACCAAGGGACAGCAAAGGAGATGAGAGACAACATAGTATATTAAGGACAACAATCATTCATTATATGGCTTTTGTTTCACTATCCTGGAGGTCCTTTCAATTAGCTTCACATTATATGGCCTTATGTATCAAGATTTTGCTCTATTGCAGATCTCTGCTAGTAGAGCCCAAGGTTTCTACTGATTATGACAAATGAGGGAAACCATTGAGCCTATGTTCCTTTGAGTCTGGCTTACTTCACTTAATATGGTTTTTTTCTAAGTCTTTCCATTTCCTAACAAATGGGGCGATGTCATTCTTTCTGACAGCAGCATAGAATTCCATTGTGTACAAATACCACAACGTGTTGATCCACTCATCAACTGAGGGACATCTAGGTTGGTTCCATATCTTTGCTATGGTGAATAGTGCTGCAATGAACATTGTTGTGCTAGTGGGTTTAATATGTCCTTGTTTCTGGATGGTTGGGTAAATGCTAAGTAGTGGAATTGCTGGGTCATAGGGGAGTTCTATGTTTAGCCTTTTGAGGCACTGCCACACTGCTTTCCATATATATTTATTTTATAACATATAGAAAAAACAACTCAAAGTGGATTGCATAGTTTAATATAAAATATAAAACTATAAAGCTACTAGGGGAAAAAATGGAGAAACTTCCATGACATTTTTCTAGATAACAACTTTTTTGGATAGAATCTTGTAAGGATGGGAAAAATGAAAAATCTAAAACCCATTGCATAGAAAAGAAGTGAAATAGAGCTCACAGAGTAACAAAAAACTTAATTTCAAACCATATACCTGGAAATGAGCTAATGTCTAAATATACAAATAATTCAAACAACTCAATAGCAAGAAAAAGACACAGTTTAAATTGAAAAAAAAAAACAGCTCACACTTATAATTTTAGCTTGTTGGGAGGATGAAACCTAGGAGATTGTAGTTTGAAGGCAAACAGAACATAAAAGTCCTTGAAACTCTATCTGCAATATAACTAAAAATATGCCAGAATTGTGGTATAACTCAAGTGCTAGAGTAACAGTACTCAGCAAGAAAATGATTAAAAGTTTGAGGGCTTGAGTTCAAGCCCTGGTACCAGTATGAGAGAGAGACACAGTTAGAAAAATATCAAAGAACTGGAATAGCTATTTCTTAAAAGAAGATACATGGTAGCCAATAGTTACATGAGAAAAATATTTGACATCACTAACCAAAGAAATGAAAACTAAACTTATATTGACTATGACCACACATTGTTACAGTAGTTATTTTTTAAAAATTACATTAAAATTAACTAATAAAAGTGCTTTAGATACAGATCACAATAAGAAAGGAGAATTAAAATAAATAGCAATAGATTACTATTTAAGAAAAAGGATACAAGAATTTAAAGAGGGCCGGGAGTTTGGCCTAGTGGTAAAGTGCTTGCCTAACATGCACGAAGATTTGGGTTTGATTCCTTTGTACCTCATACATTGAAAAAGCTAGAAATGAGCAACTCCACTAATTGGCATTTACCCAATCGTCCAGAAACAAGGACATACTAAATCTACTAGCACAACGATGTTCATTGCAGCACTATTTACCATAGCAAAGATATGGAAACAACCCAGATGCCCCTCAGTTGATGAGTAGATAAACAAGATGTGGTATTTATACACAGTGGAATTCTATGCTGCTGTCAGAAAGAATAACATCACCCCATTTGTAAGGAAATGGAAACACTTAGAAAAAATCATATTAAGTGAAGTAAGCCAGACTCAAAGGAACATAGGCTCAATGGTTTCCCTCATTTGTCATAATCAGTAGAAACCTTGGGCTCTCCTAGCAGAGATTCACAATAGAACAAAATCTAGATAAATAAGGCCATATAGTATGACACTAAATGTAAGGACCTCCAGGATAAAGAAACAAAAGCCATATAATGAGTGATTGTTGTCTTTAATGTACTATGTTACCTCTCATCTCTTTTACTGTCCCTTGGTTATCTCATATTGTTACAATATTTCACCTTGTTATCTTATATATTTTATATATGCTTAATTGGTTATTTGAAATAGGAGAGGGTAGGGGGGAAATCAAGTTGTGCGGGGGGAAAGGGGGAACGAAATGGGGACCATGACATGAGAAAGGGTATCAATATTTGTGAAGTAATGTTCCTTCTATCTGGGGAATATAATGTAACCCTTCCATTAATTACAATAAAAATATATGAAAAAAAATTAAAACTTTATAGCTATAAAAAATATGGAGATGCAGAAAACAGTAATGTAAATTTGTATACACATTAAAATAGGGGGCCAGGAGTTTGGTCTAGTGGTAGAGTGCTTGCCTAGCATGCATGAGGACCTGGGTTTGATTCCTCGGCATCACATACTTAGAGAAAAGCTGGAAGTGGTGCTATGGCCCAACGGTAGAGCTCTAACCTTGGGAAAAGTCCATGGACAGTGCTCAGGCCCTGAGTTAAAGCCCCACAACTAGCACAAAAAAATAGAACTACCAGATTCACCTGTTGATATACATGTGTACAATAAGATTCGGAGGTCAAAGGAATATTTGCATTATACATTCTTTACATCCTTATTCATAACAGCCAAGATACAGATATTGCTAAGTTCCCATTAATAACAAAAGAAAATATAGTTTATATGTATACCCATACAGAATGTAACATTTTAATGTTTTTTTGAGTGAAGGATATTCTACCATTTATGACAACATAGATGAACCCAGAGGGCAATATATTAAGTGAATTATTTCTGGCACAAGAAAGCAAATATTACTTCATCTCACTTACCTGAAAATCCTGAAATAATTGTACTTATGCAATGGAAAGTAGAAAGGAACTAGGAAAAGTCAACAACAGGAAAAGTTGGACAATGGTGGTCACAGGTTACAAAACTCCAATTAAATAGAATAAATAAATTCGGTAAATAAATTTCATGTGACTATAGTAACTTGTATTACATTCTTGAAAATTATAGAGAATAGATTTTTAAAGTTCTCATCATAATAAAATATAGGAAGTAATATTAATTAGCCCTATTAGTTATTTACAATGTCTCCATATTTCAAAATACATTATAATGATAAATATATAGGATTTATATGTGTCATTTAAAATTAACTTTTAAAACAACAAAAACTGAAAAGTGGCAAGAAATCATGAGTCAAACGAAATGACATGCTGGCTATTATTGTAGTGGTCATTATATTTAATTACCTTTACAAAGTGTTATTTAATTATAGCCCTCTCATGACAGATAAAACTACACTGGAAAACTCAGGCATGTAAATGAGCAGTGGGTCATACTACAGAGTGCTAATACCTGCTACATTGTGGCTTCCAGACAGAGAACAATCTTCTACTTAATTAATTAACTGTGCTCATCATAGTAAATTAAGTAACATTTGTGAGTTAATGACTGTCTATCCAATATTGAAGAAGTACTGATTAACAGTTATTTGGCTCTTCTGAGCACTTTCCATTTTAAGCTGTGGTGGGCTTTTAGCTATATGATATTTATTATTTTATTTTCAAGTATAAGTATCTTGTCTACATCCACTTATTTAGCACAAATGTTCATTGAGTGCTTGCTATCAGCTAGTAATTTGCTACACTTTGGAGAAAGAGTTGTCCACAAAACAGGACACTGCCCTTGCTTTACTTATCCTAAAGGTTTCACTGTTAAATTTCTGCTAAGAATCACCTGGAAAGATATTAAACTTCAAGGATACCCAACTGCAGGATAGAATTTTTACACGTAAGTATGAATTAAACTAAATCTGGTAATTTCTCCCTATGAAAAGGAGCACAGGCAACTTTCCCAGCATTGCTGGTCAAGTAGGAAGCCATGAGATATTTGCGTATGTCCCTCTCTCTTCTTTTACCTGCTTTCATATGAGAAAAAGAAAAGGCAACAACTCCACAAGATGCAACTAATATTCTTTTTCACCCTCCTTGACCGCTTTTTATTCAGCAGGCATTCCTTTGCCAGCAATTTTCTCCTTATTCCCTCCCTACCCAGTGTCAGTATCCATAAATTCGAAAACAATTCCCTTTGGCTATGAGTCTTTTTAGTTTAAAAGCTTCACTATAGAATTAAGAAGGTAGCTCTGTGTAAACTCTTTGTGTAGAGTTTTTGAGACCTTGGGTTCGATTCTCAGCACAGAAAGAAAAACGTTTGATTATAAATACAAGCTACTGATTTTTTAAGACCATAATCTGTCTCCCAGTTTAGTAACACTATTTTAAAAATACCTTATGACCAAATCATAGACTTGAAACAAATAGGTGGATAATTAATGATTGATTTCCTACAGTGTGAAGATAATGATAATTCTCCAAGGCAAAAATTCAATTCTGGGTAATAGGCATTTCCAAATTTTATTTGCAATGGTTTAATCTTTATTGCATTTTTTCTGATGATTGAATCTTACCTTTCCAAGTCTCCCACTGGGTTTTTAACACTTTTTCTGTTCATTTATATGATGAAATTTCAGGGAGCTGATAAACAAATGGGAAATGACTGTACTTGCTGCCTTGCCTGAAGTTAGCAAGAGTATGAGAGAAGTTCTAGCTAATGATTTGTGCTGTGCATCTCCTCTAAGTCAAAGCATTTTAGTGGATGGTGGTCTAACATTTTCCTCTCAGCTTTAATTACACTGCCTGAAAAACTTGATAAACATGTGCTGATCATGTAGCTCTCAGGCTAGTAGTATTTAGAGCTGTCAAACATCTGGGTCCCTGAGTGAGTGATGGTAGACCAGTAATTCCTGTCAATCTTTATAAGTTGTTACTATGAATTAAAAGAGATTTGTGAATTATTTATAATATCAACCTACCCTACCCTGATCAATAATACCTTGTAGCTTTTCTATCAAACAAAACTTGCGATCAAATCAGATTATTCATGATTGAGTTTAAAAAAAAATACCTAAAAAAGGATAAGAAGTTATCTCCTGTTGAGATCATAGATACAAAAGTGTGTTGTTTCTTTTTAACTTATTTCCAAAGTAATATGAGGGAGTATCATCTGTGTTGACTGGAAGGTATAATAGTTATCTTCAAGGCTGCTTGGCAATGGCATTTTTTTCATCCAGTTTCCCAGTCTTGGATTTACTTTATTTTTTCCAAATGTTCTGCTTTGTCTTCTTATGCAGAACTAATCCATGACTCTTCAGAATTATCTCTCTGGAATAATGGTTCAAACTTAAAGATGTTATATGCAAAGAGTATGAATCAAAAATTAGCCAATTATAATCACATACATTGTAGTTAGTCATCATATCTGTATTTCCAAAGAAAGTAAATTGGATTTACTTTTTCCATGCCATTTCATTTATAGTTGTCATTCAGCCTGCTGGGAATGCTTTATCTGTGTGTTCAAAGGTCAGGCTGAATGCCAAACTTTCACCTTGAAGTACAATGGAAGAATGGTAGGAAAGGAAATAGAAATAGATGCCAAATTCCCTCCAAGCATCATATGAAGATTTCAAATTTAATTCCATTGTGTTTAAACTATTTTAACTTTTAAATGAAGATTCCACTTTTCCTCTGAAGGAAATGAAATTGCTTTTGTATTTCTAAGACCACACTGTGCCAAACTAATACTTGTAGTAATAATTAATCTTTTGGCTGTGGTGAAAAAAATCCATTACTTCTGAATTATCTCCTAGGTGAGTGGGTATTCTTGAGAAAACGTAGTGATATTTTAAGCAAAATGTACTGATAGATTCATATTGGCATAGACGCTACTAGCTAAAATATTGTTTTACCAAGAACACTGCATGTGAATGTAACCTGGTAAGAAAGAAGAGTAGACCAACTTATGCTGAATTATGCTTCAGTGATAAACTATCCAAACATCACAATGTTCTTTTTTGTTCATTCCATAAAACAGCTTTTTAAAATTTTTGTTTATATGTATGTCCATTACTTTTCGGCTTTCCTTTTGGTCTGTTTGGGGTCCCAAATTGTCAGAGCGGAACATGTTCTCATAGCAGAGGGGAAGAAACAGTCATAAGGCCATGGGAAGGCTTCTAAATCTTCCTGCTTTCAAGGGTCACACACCCGTTAAACTACATTTCCTTAATCTTAGCAGCACACATGGTCAAACCTCATGACAACAGAGTGGTAGGGATAAAAACTTGGAGCAACTTGGTTGTTCCAACAACTTGGGTTTCTTTGGAAACCCAAATTTCTCAGTTGTCCATGTGCAGGTTACACGCTGGTACGCCTGATAAGAAGTCTCTGTATATGTGATTAGACCTACCCAGACTTTCCTCTGTCAAGCTACATTTCCTTTGAGATAGGCTAAGCTAATTTCAGCTCACAGGTGAAGCTGTGGTTCATGTGAAGTCGCTAATACATTCTCTCTCATCCTAGAAGCCTGTATAAATTGAGAGATGTAAACATCAACAATTAAAGCTATTTTAAAGCTTTTCACTGCACTGAGAAGAGCTGGTGTTCTACTATACGCATCAAACCAAGACAATTTTCATCATACAGGCTCAATTTTGAAACACTAGGCAGCTGAGAAACAATTAGTTCCTAGGTCAGGACTCGCTATCATCTCAAAAATACCCAATGTTTTATGATTGTGGTACCTTTTTGATATTTAGATATTTTGGTAATACAATGAATTACCCTCAATACCATCTCAATTCAGTTATTACATAGGACTTTATATTTGACTTGAGTTCTCTCAACACTCTGCACACAATGTACTCTCAAAATCCATAGATCAGCAAATCATAGATCTCTTTAAAACTCTATTAAAACTCAGACTATAGAGACCTTTACTGTAGACTAATGATAAGAAACTAAGTTGTTGCAATTAATAACCTCATTTGAAAATTAAATTCAGACCATCTAATAACTTTGATACTTCTATTCTATCTCAATTATGATTAATTACTTTCCTTTGGGTCCCAGGAGAAACATCACTGGGTACAGAAAATCCTGGCAGAACATAAACTAGAGAAAACAGAAGCTGTTGTATGGTTTCTCTGTTTTAAAATCAGAATCTTAATCTGCATTAGGATCTCTTCTCTACTACTGTACATTGTAGATATCATTACTCAGATGACAATTTATTTATTAGCCTACGTCTACAAAATCCAGCTCTTTTGTTCCAAAATTGTTCTATTAGATAAACAATTTTATTAATGATTTTAATTTCATATGAATTCAAATTTATACTAATTATTGCATTTGAAATCAGTATTCCTTCATGACATATGTTATTTCCTGTTATCATTTGCTAAGGATTTCCCAAGTGATTACTTTTTAATTTTAAGTTTTTATTGTTATCATAAAGGTGGTGTGCAGAGGGTTGCAGTTACATAAGTCAGGTCATTGTTTGGACAATATTGTCCTTTCCCTCTGTTCTACAGATTTTACTTAGCTTAAGTGAATTGTATAAAGCAACTTCATTTCAATATGTACTGTATTTTATAATGCACTTTGGCCACATTCATCCTATCTACATTACTTTGTTAAGCATATTCCTTTCCCATCTCCCAATTCAGTCCTTTCTTGATTGTCATAAAACTACACCAAGATACTGGCAGCATAGGCTGGGCAGTAAGTATAGGAGTAATAAACTCATTCCACCTTATAATAGACCAAAAGGGCACTGAGGTGTCCCATGAGGAAACTAAGTCATAGAGAGAGAAATTGCCAGCAAAAAGCCTCACAGTTAGAAAATGGCAAAGCTAAATCTAAACTGCAGTTAGTATAACTGCAGAAATTAGCCCTTCACCATTTCCTTCACTCTATTCAGCTACTAAACCAAAGTCTTCATTGTTCTAAATTACAAAAACTTGGTAAAGCTTCTTGTTTAAAGCAAAACTTCCAGCAGAATAAATAGAAAATTTATTTCTTATCTTCATTTTATGACATTATGGGAATCAAATTACAGGGCAAAATAAACCCACAGATTTGGAGTCAAAATGATTAATATGCTTTGAAAAATATGCTGTTTTCTTTCATATAAATTGCCATATAATATCCTTTTATATGTAGTCACAAATATCATTTTCTTTTAAAACAATATAGTCTATTTTTAACTCAATTATGATCATCGAGTTTCTAATATTTGTTCAAATGAAATCTTTTAAAGTAGAGTTATAACTGTGATAGATGATAATTATAGATTGATTTTATATAAAGACTTTAATGAGAGAGATAGATAGACAGACCGATAGACAATTTTATAAAGTTGATTTGAGGAGCCAGAGATTCATGCAAGAGTCAGCACCAGTCTTCAAGCAGCCAAGCTCCACAGAAGAAGGTATGGAAAGTATGAGGGAAAACATTTCACAAAATGTTATAGGAAGGGCTGGGAGTTTGGCCTAGTGGTAGAGTGTTTGCCTAGCATGCATGAAGACCCAGGTTTGATTCCTCAGTACCACATACATAGAAAAAGCTGGAAGTCATGCTGAAGCTCAAGTGGTAGAGCTCTAGCTTTGAAAGCCCAAGGACAGTGCTCAGGCCCTGAGTTCAAGTCCCAGAACTGGTAAAAAAAAAAATGTTATAGGAAACCAGATACTCCCTGTGCCCAATTTTTTTGCTTGGTTAAGCAAAAAAGAAAAAAAGCCTACTTAAAAGCTGCTTACTTATTTCTGGTTGGTGAAGTCTCCAGTTACTTGTTTCAATTCCCTGGTAAGATGTTAATTGACAGGCTCTAATTGTCTTTTTTATTTTTTACAGTGAATTAAGTTTCAGTTCACTAAAATAGGAACCCAAAGCTGCTGGAGCTATTTTCCTAATAACCTCCTAATAAGTTTTATTTTTGGAAAAACTTTAATAATTTATATAGTAATTTAATAAATAATTTAAATTTAAATAGATAATACTTACTTTGGTAGCTACAATTACATTTTTATCATTTACAACCCATACTCCCAGATCATACTCAAATTTCTGAGCAAATTCTGTGATTCTTAGACCTTTTTTCAGGCAGAATAAAGTACAATATACAAATGTTACCAAAAATAAAACTCCATAAAGGAAGGTTATAACATAATTTAGAAATATATATGAAATCATGCAACTAAAAAGTTAGTGATTTAGGGATCATAATAAAATTTTAAGGTGGGAACTTTCTCAAAAGCTCATTACATTTGCAAACAACAAGCACATTGATTTTAACCATCATTTCTACTCCAATATTCCTGTATCTCTTGTTACAGAGTAATACTTCTATATTGTTAGTAGTCTATGAAAGTATTTTCAAGTGTTTGGATCCTTTTGAAGCATATCCATATGCCTTCAAAATGCTGCTTGCATTTCTAATTTAACAACAAAAAAGAAGAATAAACTCAAGATATTGGTATATGAGGGAATATTGTATGATATATAATACAGATTATAATCTATCAGCCCCCTATCTATTTTTCTTCTTAGTCTGTCTCGGCATTTCTTGGAACTTGGCATGATTTAAACTAAAGTACTTCCAAAGTGCTTAATAGATGTATGTTTTACTTTTCATCTTGGGATCAAATACTATGTTTTACTCCTCTTGGAATTCCTAATATCTAGTATGATGTATATGTGTTCTTCCTTTTATAATGGTCTTGTTCAACTAGTGAAAGAAGTATATTTAAAAAGGAAAAAAAATAGTGAATTTTTGGAAACTTGAATACTTGGTGAAAAAAATCCCTATACTTCAAGACTCATTAAATTTTATGCTCTGAAGAATATACTGAAGTCATTTAGTAAATCGTTTGGGGAAAAATAGAGTTTTATGTAAAATTCCAGAATTTTCTTTACATTGAGTAGCAGGGATAATCTGAAGTGCAAACCAAACAATCAGAAACACATCATAGTTTATGGGACTATAAAGTATATTATGGTATTTTGTTGGGGTTCTTTGTTTGGAAGTACTTGGGTTTGAACTCAGTGTTTAGCAATCGGTGAGCTGATACTTAACTACTGGAGCCACAGCTCTGTCACTTTTTGCTCTGATTATTTTTGAAACATTTTTTCAGATTAATCTGAAAAGGTCAACCTGATCCATACTGAAATCTTCCTACTTATGCTTCCTACCATAGCTGAGATGACACACAAACACATGCCATTCTGTCCAGATATTCGCTGAGATTGGATCTCATGTACTTATTCCCCCAGCAAGCCCTGAAAGCTGATCCTCCCAAATCTCTGCTTCAAAAGTGGCTAGAATTTGTGTGTGTGTGTGTGTGTGTGTGTGTGTGTGTGTGTGTGTGTGTGTGTGGCTTGAACTCAGGATCTGGGTGCTGTGACTATGACTGATATTTTCTGCTCAAGGCTAGAGTTCTATTACTTTGAGCCACGGCACCTCTTCTGAATTACTGAAAATTCACTGGAGACTTTCCAGCTTCGGCTGGCTTTGAACCACTGTCTTCAGATCTCTTCCTCCTGGGTAGCTAGGAGTATAGGTGTGAGCCCAGCTCAAAGTAGCTAGGATTCCAAGCAGGACTCACTAATGTCTGGCTTTAGATTTTTGTAAAGTTTAAATTCTAATATTATATCCAGAAAATCAAGGTGGAAATTCGTATTACTAATGTAACTAAAATATTTGGTGCTCATTTATTATGGGTAATTGTTAATATAGCCCCCTTGTTTTATTATTTTACTGTATATTAGACTAGACAGTGTCGGGGGGGGGAAGAGACACATCATAACTTTCTAAATCTCAAGAACTTATAATACTGTGTCCCACAGCACAAAAACATTAAGCTCAGTGCCATGACTAATATGTGGATATAAACCCATACTTCAAGAAATGTTTGTAATTTTATTCATTAAAGGAGCTTCCTGACACACACAGTTGGAGTGATCATTGCTTTACTTCTGAATGTGGCTGATGAATAAGGTGTTGGACTAGGGAGAAGCATTGTTTTCTAACATCTACTTTACTTCTACTTATCTGCAGTGCGAACTTATTCACAGGAGTCTTTTAGGAATTTCTTTTTGTGTACATATCCTGGCCCTGGGGCTTGAACTAGGCCTGGGTGCTGACCCTGAGATTTGTTCCTGCTTAAGTGTAACCACTTAAGCCATGCCTCTACTTCCAGCTTTTTGGTAATTAATTGGAGATAAGAGTTTCACACGGAGCCTAGTGGTAAGAGTGCTCACCTAGCATACACGAAGCCCTGAGTTTGATTCCTCGGTACCACATACACAGAAAAAGCCAGAAGTGGCACTGTGGCTCAGGTGACAGAGCACTAACCTTGAGCAAAAAATGTCTAAGGACAATGCTTAGGTCCTGATTTCAAGCTCCAGGACTGACAAAACAAAACAAAACAAAACAAAAATAGAATTTCACAGACTTTCCTGCTTCGGCTAGAAAGAACTACATTCTTCAGATTTCAGACTGGACTACCAAGGATTACCAACATGAGCCACATGTGCCTGACTTTATTTTTTTTAGCAATTTGTTAATATTATTCCTTGTTTAAATGGGTAAGGCATTATCTTCCTACTTGCAAAGAGTTAAGAAAAATAATAGAAATTCTTAAATTTTCTTTTTGGCCTGATTGTTTTGAATAACCCTATCTTCACATACCCTACATTTCCCAAGATTATCCTCTTTGATTATGTAATATATGAAACAATGCACATATATAACCATATATATGGTTCATTCTAGGCCCATATGTTACCTATTTAATATTATCTCACCTTAAAAGATTGTGTTTTAGTTTGGTATGTGGTTCTTCAGTGATTAAGCATTTACTTATCAGAAGACATAAATATACTAGTACTTATCAAAAAGTTAGAGGGAAGTTTTCTTAGTTGATAAGACTTTCAAAAGCATTTTTTTAGTAAATGTAGCAGCAAAACATTTGTATAAAATAAGATTTGCAACCTTTTAATTGAGCTAAATCAATATGAAAGAATTGAAATAAATATTTAATCTAGGTTTTCAAGCAATTTTTGGTGCAAACTTAGTACAAAGATACATGGACTAGAACTCCACTCTAAGTTATATGAAAGTTATGATTGTGAGTCCTCATACATAAAAATGAGCATATGTCCTGAAAAATGTTGTTACAATAAATAACTACAAGTATTTAAAATCTTATTGGTAGGCAGTCAACCCAATTAGGCAAAAATAGAACTTACTTTTCTATTCTACAGAGAAAAAAAGACACTGTATATCATTGTCCTTATGAAAAGGTAAATGAAAAGATATAAATTATATAATTCCTTAAACTTCTTCAGTATTATACTGCTCTTCCTGCAAGCTATTTCATTCTAACAGAGAGTTTCTTTGATATTAGAAGTCCCCTGATGTCTCTGAATTAATATTGATTGCAACTAGCACTTAAGCTAGTTACATGGTTTAATGTCATATATAACTTATATAGGAAGGAAGACCACCAGACAAATTATAAATCTAACTCTGAACAATCGAGAGAATATTTAAAATACTGTATTTATTTTGTATTATATTAAATGAAATATAGCAAAACAATGCTAAAATAAGACTTATTATTTAGTCATGTGCCTGTATGCTTTAAATGCAATTACATTTTTAAAGAAAACACACATGTAAAAGTGGTAAACAAGAACTAGATAGACAGAGAGATAGATTATATAGAGTAGATAGATAGATAGTGATTTCTTTATGATAGGACTACCCTGTGACAAATACATTTGTTTGATTAATCTTGTGTAGTCTTGTGCCATCTTAATAATTCAATGTCCAATGTAATGAAAATATTACCTGTGCCATGAAGTGACTATTGAAATTGAATATATATATATGAGGTGACTATTAAAATTGAATATATGCATATATATCATATGGGAAATATGAACACAAATAAATCATATGCATATATACTCATATAGAAATTTACAAATACATATACATATATATGTTATGCACCTTTCTTGAGTTTAGTAACGGTTGAACATACTTGTCAGTCATTTATTAACTAATGCAGTGGAAATCAAAGAAGGATAGAATTTTTGCTTCTTATTTTCATTTCTATATCACCAATGTCTATTATTAAGTACCTTAGAATGTGTGTTCAGCAAAATCTTAGCACATGGATGGTCTCAGATAGATATGGCATTTGGCTCCTGTTACTTTGTTCTGTTGCTGTCATTAATCATCAGAACAATTTATATGTTATTTTTTAAGCCTTAATTTTCAAAGGTTCTACCTTTCCTGCAAATTTTGCTTTATCTAACCTTCTGCCTCAACTAGTGAGGCATCTTAGTCCTATTTAGGTGCATTTAACCTTATCAAAATTTTAATCTTCCTTATATACTAGGTATTAAACTTATATGAAAAACTTAACCTGTCTAACACTCTCAACCTAAGTGTTTTTCCTGAGGATTAGCAATAACCCTCTTATCCCACAAAAGCTTCATGAATGGTAGCAATTTGCAAAGTCAAAAGAATTCCTCTTTGATCATCTACCCCTCAAGGTCACATTTCTACCTTTCCCTCATTTGTTCCTGTAGACCAGCATTCTAACAACCGTGGAAGACTGCACATCCCACCTACCTACTTGAAAATATCACAAATGAAAACTCCAAAACCAATGTTCTTGAAACCAATTAAGAAATTCAGCACAATTTTTGCTTGTTTTTAGTAGAATCCATTATAATCATCCTGTATTTTCTCTTTGCTCTCACAACCACCTAAAATGGTTTCTTGAGAGATAGTACTTTTCTTACATTTGTATTGTCTTTAAGTAGTTGCACAAAAGGATTAACCACTCCCTTCATCCCAATTCTCCGTCCATCCCAGCCCAACTCTTCCATCCAATTGTCCTAGTTTTTTTGGCTACACATTGAATATGGCTGTTTTCTCCACTTACTTCCTCTCTTGAGAAGTGATTATTTGCTTATCACCAGTGTATGCTGTAAACATTCATTGTTTTCTCTTAGCCACTTCATTCTCTATCATTTCTCTGCATTCCCAGGAAAACAGGTTTTCCTAAAAAGACTCCAATAATGGAACAAATAACTGACAAGCTGCATCTTCGAGTGGGAAACATTTCAGACATTAGCAACCTGAGTATCCAACGAAAGGTAACTTTTTATAATACAATCATGGATTTCAGAGAAAAGGTGGATTTTGATGAGCTGGCCATCACGAAGGTAGACATCACTCTGGCATGTGAACAGATGCACATGCTTTTTCCTTAAGAGCCACTGGCTGTCTTACTTCTTTGGCTGAACAGATGGACTCTCCCCATGTGCTGGGTTCCTCCGTGCTGCTTCCAGCTTGCTTCACCCCAGAAACTCTGTCTGCTGCTTAGGGGAAAATCTGCTCTTACAGGAGTTACCCAGATCAACACAAACCAACCAAGGTGCTTATTCTATAAATCAAATATATGCATTGAGGGATTTAAAGGATTAAACTAAAGAAAATTCCACTTATCCCATGGATTATTATCTCTATTATAGGTAATTAGCAGAGAAACATACTTACATAAACTCAAGTTATCATTAATGGAAGGTGCTAATTATAGTTTACAAGAGTGTTAGTATAATCTTTTATAATCCTTAGCATCCTTTGAATAGATGGCAATTATCTCCATTTACATAAACATAAGGTAGGTTTAACGCAGGTGATTGCATTCTTTTATTTATAAATTAAAGGTAACATTTATTTTACAACCACTTAGCAGATTATACTGACTATCAAGTCTTTTGCTTTCCTTTGCAGAATTGTTTGCTCTGTTAATATGCTCATTTGTGCTATATATAAATATTCCTCCATTTATAAAACAAGCAACAGGCATCCACAGTGGTTAGTTTGTATTCTCTTGTTTAGAGAAAGTTTGGTTAAATATAAATGAGATTTACTGTATGTGATATTACCCAGGGCAATTTTTTTTTCATCTTCAAACACTTATACTTAGATAGATAATGATGTTACTTTTATTGTTTGTGT
The DNA here is from genome assembly GCF_031878675.1 of Megascapheus bottae. Taxonomy (NCBI): domain Eukaryota; kingdom Metazoa; phylum Chordata; class Mammalia; order Rodentia; family Geomyidae; genus Megascapheus; species Megascapheus bottae. The sequence goes on from NC_143509.1 coordinate 67,152,602, forward strand.
AAGAACAGGTTAGTAGCCGGGCAAGATGGCTCATGCCTGTACTCCTAGCTACTCAGGAGGCTGAGATCTGAGGACTGCAGTTCAAAGCCAGTCCCAGCAATACAAAGCCGAGAGACTCTTATCTCCAATTAACCACTAGAAAAAATGAGAAGTGGGACTGTAGCCCAAGGGTAAGGCGGTAGCCTTGGGCTAAAGAGCTCAGGGACAGTGCCCAGGCCAGAGTTCAAGCCCATAACCCCCTCCGCCCCTCCTCCAAAAAAAGAACAGGTTAGTAGATAGGAGGGGAAAAATAACATTAAGAATAAGATAGAAGCTAATTGTTGAACCTTTTTGTTCTGATTTCCACTTTAACATTTTAAATTGTTTTGTAACAATCTGACTTTTCATCAGATCTTAAGCATTCAGGAACATGAAGAACATATCTGTTTCATTACAGTCCCTGAAATTTTACACCCAGTCAAATAAGGGCACATTTATTTATTTATTGAGTATAAAAATTATATATTGTACGCCTGTGATGCCTCCATCATTGCTCCACTTGATCTATTTTTTTTATTTTCAGGGGTTTTGTTGTTGTTTTGATTAATATAGTGTCAATTATAAAGCAAAATCTTATTCCTTCATTCAAAAGATAGTTTGATGTATTGCTTTGGGGGTGATTTCTTTTTAATCCATCCAAGGAGAACCTATTGTCACTAAGGAAGAAGAAGTCTATGCCCAAAGCATTGGACACATAACAGGTTGATTCTATTTCTACAGTATAATGAACAACAGTTTTCTCCAGATCATTTGTTTGTTGGTATGGATGAAATGTAATTAATAGTCCCAACAAGAGAACAAACCATGTGCAAGTTGAGATGGAAACCTTCATATTTTCCTAGTTATTTATCTGAAGAGTAAATTCATGCATGAACAAACAATAAATACAAGGATACTCAGAGAAGCTTTTGGGTGATAATAATTTTTAAAATTGTAAACGCGCTAAGTGTTTGCCAGTGGAATAATAGCCAGCAGTGAAAAGGCAAAAGAATACATAAGGTTCAAAGCATTGTGTATAAAATAAACCTATAAAATTATATTGTTTTTACTTGAGGAAAAAATAAAGGACTGGCATGAATAAATCACAAAAACATTATGCTGAACAAAAAAAAAGATTTCAAAAACACTGAAGGCTTCTGCATCCATTCCACGGCTCAGTTGATGTGGAACTCAGTCTCCTGTTATTGCCTGCTGTGTTTAAATCATGTGTTCTGTTTCCCTCGCTTTCATTTAATGAAAATCTGCCTCCCAAAAATCAGAGTAAAGCTGGTGATCCTTTTAGTCTAAAAAGGGCACTTTGTGTGTTTCCTTTAAGCAATGAGGTGAAAATGCTGGATTTGTTTTAAGGAAGTGTGTCTTCAACAGCATTTCGACAGTGGTATAAGGAAAAAAATCAAGCATCCACAATACTGTGCTGGGGTCTAAGCACCTTGAAGTATGCAGAGTTTACCCACAAATTCAGACTTTGGAATCATTGTGCATATGGCAAAGGCATAACATTTATGCTTGCAGTGAGCCACTTAGCAAAATCCCTAGAGAGTCCCAGGGGACTTGATATATTCATCAACTTCTATGGGCATCAGATTGAGGAGAAATTCTTTCTGAAAATGAAGCAAAAGTTCTTTTAAGAAAGAGAAAGAAAGAAGGAAAGAAAGAAAGAGAAAGAAAGAAAGAGAAAGAAAGAAAGAAAGAAAGAAAGAAAGAAAGAAAGAAAAAGAAGAAAAGGAAGAAAATCACACTGTACAATAGTGAAACCTACAGCAGCTTTATTGTGGCACAAAGTAAATTCCCCAAAAGAAAGACCATATGTTGCATTTAGCTTTTCTCAGAATTAATGCAATGGTAGATTTTTGAGACAGAAGAGAAAAGCAGATTCATGGGGACTTGATTGGCTAAGCAATTGATCTCCTCTGTAGACTCCAACTAATTAATAATTTCATGTCTATGATCAACTGCTTGCAGACACCTGGTCAAGTCGTTAGCAAGGAACAAGTACCAAAAACTTATTTCTTGGCCTGGAGTTTACCTAGTAGTAGAGTGCTTGCCTAGCATGCATGAACATCGGGTTCGAATCCTCAGTACCATATACATAGAAAAAAGCCAGAAATACCTTGAAAAAAATTAAATAAAGTGTCGTGGGGAAAAAAAGCCAGAAATGGTACTGTGGCTCAACTGGTAGAGCTCTAGACTTGAGAAAGCCCAAGGACAGTGTCCAGGCCCTTAGTTCAAGGCTCAGGACTGACAAAAAAAAACAACAAAAAACTTATTTCTGAAGTGCTTGAAACAAAAGTAAAGAATGAAAATCTTGTTTGCTCCACACACACTCACACACACACACACACGTACACATGTATATATTTAATGTTAGGAAAATTGTTTCATTAGAGAAAGAACAATCAATTTGAATTGGTAAACCTTTTTAAGCAAGTATTATCAAGGGATAGGGGACGTGGTGATACATGCCAGTGATTTTAGCTACTCAGGAGGCAGAGGCAGAAGTCCTAAGACATATCATGTGAAGCCAGTCCTGGCAAAAAAAAAGCCAGTCTAACCTTATCTCAATCAATAAGACAGCTGGGGTTGTACACATCTGAGATTCCAGCTACACTGGTGTTTGCAGGTACGATAATCCTAGTCCAAGGCTGGCCTACAGCAAAAATTCAAGACTGGCTTAGAAAAATAACAAAGACACACAAAAAAAAAAGGTTGGGAACTCAAGTATTAGAGACTCTTCCTATTAACTCCAACGTCCTAATATTGGTCTAAAAGTAGAGATGGGTGCCATTCATATTTTCTTACAGTATCCCAAATATGTTCTTATTACTTTTGAAAAGATTGGTTTGAGAGGAAGAAGGAGAAGCACCATTAAAGAGGCAAAGGACTTCAAAGTTAGTGGTTGTCCTTGGTAGCTGACAAGACCTAAAACATAGGAAACCTATTTTCAGCATTGTTTCTTTCAGTGTGGTTGGTCAGATCTCTTTGCTGAAGACAAACAAAGAAATATATAAGCCTGTGATTTTGTTGCCTGTCTACAGGGAAAGTGGTCATTTTTTCCTCTACATTCATACCAAAAACATTTGTTATGAGTTCTTCAAAGTCATAAATCTGAAAAATACAAGCTGAATTTTGAGAAGGAAAAGAAATTCTGAAGAACTTGAAGAAAGATGCTACTAACCATCAGAACTAAGTGAATCAATTCAACTGGACACTAAATTTGGTTCAACATATATTAATAGTGAAGGCAAAGAGAAGCTTGGGTTTTCTAAAAACAAAACATACATATTCATCTCCATACTTGCTCCTTTCCTAAGATTTAACTCCAACAGACATCTATAAAAATAAGGAATTTTGAGTAGAAGGCAACTCAAAATTACAGTTTTTAAAAAAGAACACTCACTTCAATAATTTTTTTAAAAAATCCTTTGGAGTGGGGAAGGGGAATGATGGGAGGAATTGAGGGAGAGTGTAACACAGTTCTAAAAGAAATGAGCTCATGATCTTATATTTTTCATGACTTTATTAATGTAACTATAACCCTTCTGTACATTACCTTCACAATAAAATTTTTAAAAAAAGACAATTGGGCTGGGTTCCTATGATACACACTTACAATCTTTGCTACTCACAATGCTGAAATTTGAGTGTCATGGTTCTAAGCTAGCCTATGTAGAAAAGTCTGTGGAACTCTTACCTCTAAAAAACTGCCAAATCGCCAAAAGTAGATCTGTGGCTCAATAGTAGAGTGTTAGCTTTGAGGAAAATATAGAAGAACAGTTCCCGGACCCTGGGTCCAAGCCCTGGGACTAGTACAAAAAAACAAGAAACAAAAGAAGTTTACCCCCTGGACATAAATTGTTTAAAACTTTTCAGAAGCAATGATCCTTATGTTGAAACTTTAGTAAAACAAGGATTAAAATGAAAATTTTCTTTGAACTTTAAGATGATAGAAATTATATTTATTTGCACAAAAGAGTAGACTATGATACACATTTATTCATAATTTAAATAGTAAAATATACCACTTTATCATTGAGGACCTAGAATGACTGACTATGAAATGTTTAAAAATAAATTTGTTTTTTATATTTTGTCTTCTACATCTTAAAGCTTCAATTGGGTGGTAAAAATCAATTGTCATTATTTTCAGAAAGGAAAATATTTAATGTTTGTACAGTAAATGAGAAAAAATAGGATCCAAATTTATTGAGTATCTTAGGAAGTGAGCTCATTTAAGAGCCTAAATTTAGTGATCATAGTTAATGACTCAATACTTAAAACATCTGGAGTCCTTTGGAATAAACACAGCACGGGGGTTCAGAAACCATGCAGTAGGTCCAGTATCATGCATCTGATGTACTTAATATCGTTCTCAATATCTTGATGAACTTGAATAAGGAAGAAATAGCCAAGGACAGATGAATGCAATCATAACAGTCAATGTATGTATGTGGGGAATTTTCAGAAAATTTTTTTATATTTTTATTGTAATTAATAAAAGGATTACATGATATTTGCCAGATAGAAGGAGCATTAATTCACATACATTGACACCCTTTCACATGTCTTGGTCCCCAGTACTCTCCCCCCCAACCCCCCATCTTGGTTTTCCCCCCTTTCCTATCCAATTTCAAATAACCAAATACAAATATATATCCAATATATGAGATAACAAAGTGAGATACTGTAACAATATGATATAACCAAGGGACAGCAAAAGAGATGAGAGATAACATAGTACATTATGGACAACAATCATTTATTATATGGCTTTTGTTTCAGTATCCTGGAGGTCCTTTCAATTAGCTTCACATTATATGGCCTTATGTATCAAGGTTTTGCTCTATTGCAGATCTCTGCTAGTAGAGCCCAAGGTTTCTACTGATTATGATGAATGAGGGAAACCATTGAGCCTAAGTTCCTTTGAGTCTGGCTTACTTCACTTAATATGATTTTTTCTAAGTCTTTTCATTTCCTAACAAATGGGTCGATGTCGTTTTTTCTGACAGCAGCATAGAATTCCATTGTGTACAAATACCACATCTTGTTGACCCACTCATCAACGGAGGGACATCTAGGTTGGTTCCATATCTTTGCTATGGTGAATAATGCTGCAATGAACATTGCTATGCTAGTGGATTTAGTCTGCCCTAGCTTCTGGATGGTTGGGTAAATGCCAAGTAGTGGAATTGCTAGGTCATAGGGGAGCAATATGTTTAGCCTTTTGAGGCACTGCCATACTGCTTTCCATAGTGGTTGAACGAGCTTGCACTCCCACCAACAGTGTAGTAGTGATCCCTCCTGGTCACATCCCCTCCAGCACCTGTTGTTATAAGATTTCTTGATCCTGGCCATTCTAACTGGAATGAGGCGGAATCTTAGAGTTGTCTTGATCTGCATTTCTTTTATGACCAGAGATGTCGAGCATTTCTTCATGTGTCTATAGGCCATTTTTGTTTCTTCTTCAGAGAAGACTCTCTTTAAGTCTTTGGCCCATTTTTTAATGGAGATAGTTTTGGAGTGATTCAATTTTTTGAGTTGATGATATATTTTAGATATGAGGCCTTTGTCTGTTGCATGGTTGGTGAAGATCTTCTCCCACTCTGTAGGCGTCGAGAGGTGGGGGAGGGGTCCTCTCATTCCAAAATCTTTAAGAACTTTGGATATGAACTTTATCTGGATTTCTTTTCCAGTTTGAATCCTTCTCCGTTGCTGTTTGAGTTTGTTGTTATGGATTTCTTAAGGTAATTGACTCATGGGACTCCCTGGTTCTCTCTTTTTGTGAGAGAGAGCTAGGCAGCGTCCCTATTGTCTCGGCGCCATCTTCCGCCTCTCTCAGAAAATTTTTGAGACAAAAACTGAGAAGATGGGTGAGGCTGGGAGAGATGGGGAGAACCATGAGAGGGGCAACATTAATCAAGATGCCTTGTCTTCATAAACTGAATTGAATTGAAGATACATTTGCAACTGAAGATAATAGTGATAATAATAATAATAATGGACAAAAGAAATTCAATATTGCCTTTTTTATAGACTTCAGGGCCTCATGGAACTTTTGAATTTCTTTGAAACTTTATAAAATGTCACAGAAACTGGACTTTCTACCCCAATCTCATTTGGCAGAAAAGATACACAATAACCCAAATGTTAAAATAAAAAAACCCCGTAGCCTAGGGCTGGGAATTTGGCCTAGTGGTAGAGTGCTTGCTAGAAAGCACAAAGATCCAAGTTCAATTCCTCGGTACCACATACATAGCAAATGTAGCAAGTGGTAGGTACTGTGGCTCAAGTGATAGAGCGCTAGCCTTGAGAAAGCCCAAGGACAGTGCTCAGGTCCTGAGTCCAAGCCCAGAGACTTGAAAAATAAAACAGCCTATGTCAATGTTTATGTGTAATAAAACTAAAAGTCTACCTTGTCATTCAAAAAACAGCATCTATCCATACTACTACTTCTGGGTTGTTATTTAATGCTTTTAAACCAGCTAATCATTTGCAAATTATAGGATTGCTTAGCTTTCTACATTTTATGGCATCATTTTCCATTATAAAAGTTCACTGAATCTGGAGGGTCCCAAAGGTGTGTTTGCATAACTTCATAAAGATCCTGTCCACTCACTAATGTTCCCTACCTTTTGCTCAGATTTTTCTGTCTCTTTGTTGATAACATGTTTCAATTTCATGATTGGTTTCCATCACTGGTAATTGACAGTCTGCTTTGCATTATTTTCTCTCTAGGTAACTCAAGACATGAACCTATTTCTTAGAGAAAGTTGAACCAGCTGCCTTAATTCCAGTGGCATCTCTTAACCCTCAGTCAAAGAGGAATAAAGAACAGAGCTCCTACCAGCACTAATTGGAATTTGTTTCCTGGAAAGACTTGCTTGTTGGCATTCATTTACTATTGAAATTATATTCCCTAATCCTCAACAAAGTCATGCTTGCTTGAAAACAAAATTCCATGAAAGGTACCACTGAGTTAAAAAAAAATATTAGCATGTAGCTGGTTTTCAAGTGTCATGTGTTTGTCAAGTTAAAAATTAGAGAAAGAACTTCAAAGTTGGGAAGTAATACTGTTCTTGTACCACAATCTAAGTATTCATTAAAACCAAATCATTTGATCAGGGTCGATCTGCTTGTTCTCATTGCCACTTTTAAGCAACACTGCAACCAAGCCATGAAATAATAATGTCACCATAACAACAAAAAATCACTTGTGTAATCTTTTTGGTTTTGTCCTAATTCCATAATTTTGATGGCTGACATTGTTATTTACTGGGCATTTCTCTGAAACCAGTGATTATTTTTGTTTTTATACTTCCCTGTTAAGGTTACTGATAATTGAATTCCTTGGTGTTTATATTTTTAATGATCTAGATGTTCTACTTCTCACATATCCATCATTTGTGTTTTGATGGTCATCTACTTTTATTCAGCTTGGGGTGTTTATTGGGTTTTTTGTCATGATGTTCTTTCATCAAATAAGGTCTCAATGTGATCAGAATGAAGTTTCATACATTAACTTTCATTTCTCTAATGTAGAGATGATATAGTAAGTCCAAATTTAAAAGCATCAGTCCACATTTCTACTGGAAAATGAACACAAATTACTAAGTATCTGTATTCATTTGTTGAATGAACATTGACTTTTATTGTTCCCTTATTATATGACAGGCATTGAGGTCATCCCTAAAACCACAAAAGCAGATTAACTGTGGTTTCTGGGGCTTGAGGGAAGGGCTAATACAAGGGTGAGTATTTAATTAGTACAACATATTAGTTGAGAAGGTCACAAAGTTCCTTCCTGCACTTTCAGACATGGTGACAATGGTTGCCCAATCATGTAATAAAAACCAATGCCTGAGAACTGCACATTTAAAAGTGGCTAATGTGGTAACATGTGTTATTTTATTTTGTTACTTTGTTATTCACAGTTATTTTGTTGTGGTTTGGTTATAGTTTATTATAAGAAAATAAGCCACCTAAAGAATTATTTGTCTAGATGGATTAACATTTAGGACTCTAACTACTCCCACAACACATGTTTTATTCTAAAATTCAAATAAATATAATGTTACTAAAGAACACCACTTTGGTCCCCAAGGACTTTACAAGACTGGAAGTCCCTGGAGTAGAATATGAGAGGTCTCCATTCACTGTTCAGTGAACACAAATGAGGTTTATCTGGGACAAACAGATGGAAAGAAGGTCTGCAGGAAGGAGCAGAAATTAGAACTGTACATCTAGAGTCAAAAGACTGGAGACAGAATCTTGACTATGCATACATAATATAAAACATAAAATGGCAGAGCCCTTCCTCCCTTCTTATTGCGAAGACCTGGAATGTTCGATAGTCTTCAGGATGCCCCTTCAGGCTCTGCAAATAACCAGTGGCTCACCAGCCTCCTTTCTGCACTTTCTTTTTTTCCCATATACCTTTTATTGTAATTAATAGAAGGATTACATTATATTCACCAAATAGAAGGTACATTATTTCACATACATTGATACCCTTTCTCATGTCTTGGTCCCGATTTCCCTCTACCCACCCCCGCCCCTCATCTTGTTTTCCCCCTTTCCCTATCTGATTTCAAATAACCAAAATCACATATATACAATATATCAGATAACAAGGTAAAATGCTGTAACAATATGAGATAATCAAGGGACAGCAAAAGAGATAAGAGATACCATAGTACATTAAGGACAACAATCACTCCTTATACGACTTTTGTTTCTATATATCCTGGAAGTCCTTTCATTTAGCCTCATCCTGCATGACTTTATGTATCTAGGTTTTGTTCTATTGTAAATCTCTGCTAGGAGGGACCAAGGTTTCTACTGATTATAACAAATGAGGGAAACCATTGAGCCTATGTTCCTTTGAGTCTGGCTTACTTCACTTAATATGATTTTTTCTAAGACTTTCCATTTCCTTACAAATGAGGCAATGTCATTTTTTCTGACAGCAGCATAGAATTCCATTGTATATAACTACCACATCTTGTTGATCCACTCATCAACTAAGGGACATCTGGGTTGTTTCCATATTTTTGCTATGGTAAATAGTGCTGCAATGAACTTCATAGTGCTAGTGGATTTAGTATGTTCCTGTTTCTGAATGGTTGGGTAAATGCCAAGCAGTAGAATTTCTGGGTCATAGGGGAACAATATCTTTAGTCTTTTGAGGCACTGCCATACTGCTTTCCATAGTATATGAACAAGTTTGCACTCCTACCAACAGTGTATTAGTGATCCCTCCTGGCTGCACCCCCCACCCTCCAGCACCTGTTGTTAATAGATTTCTTGATCCTGGCCATTCTAACTGGAATGAGGTGGAATCTTAGAGTTGTTTTGATCTGCATTTCTTTTATGGCCAGAGATGTCGAGCATTTCTTCATGTGTCTGTAGGCCATTTTTATCTCTTCTTCAGAGAAGACTCTCTTTAAGGCTTTGGCCCATCTTTTAATGGGATAGTTGTTTCTTTGGAGATTCGTTTTGGAGTGGTTCAATTTTTTGAGCTGTTGATATATTTTAGATATGAGGCCTTTGTCTGTTGTATGGTTAGTGAAGATCTTCTCACACTCTGTAGGCTTTCTAGTTAATTTGCCAGTTATGTCCTTTGCCATACAGAAGCTCTGCAGTTTAATACAGTCCCACTTATCCAGACTTTCTCTGATTTGTTGTGTTTCTGGGTCCTTATTAAGAAAGTTTAGACCTGTGCCAAGGAGACCTAGTGTATCTCCTATTCCTTCTTGTAAACTTTTCAATGTATCTGCCTTTACCTCTAGGTCTTTGATCCATTTGGAGTTAATCCTGGTACAGGGTGACAACCAGTGACAGGTGCTTAACCAGTTCTGCCAGCACCATTTGTTGAGGAGGCTTTCTTTCTTCCATTCTATTTTTTTTTTGCTTCTTTATCAAAGATTAGGTGGCCATAAGTCTTTGGGTTAATATCTGGGTCCTCAGTTCTATTCTATTGGTTTTCAGGCCGTTCTTGTGCCAGTACCAAGCTGTTTTGGTTCTGTTTTATAGGATAATCCCCATTAATGTTCATGATTATTCTAACTTCATACATCTTTCAAATACACACACACACACACACACACACACACACACACACACACACACTTACTGACCCCTGGGCTTCTTCTCTCATAAGGCCATAATCTAGTTCTGCTCTTACAGACGTACATAGGTGAAGGAGAGAAGCAGCACTTGGAATTCTTGCCCATTTATACACTTTAAGATTTTGTTAGAATTTGTATACATGGTGTTTAAATGTTTATATAGACAAGTATATGTAGTTTCCCATGCTCCTGGTCATCATTATATGTCTACACGATTTTCAGGACCCAGTGAATAAGAAAGATTGAATGGAAACCTATGACCCACCCATAAAAAGTGAAACAGAATTAAGGTGTGTGGCATGACAAAGTGTAAAAATATCTCCAAGCAGGAACTGGTTATCAGTCTGTTCTCTGCCCAGATACTGTCTAAAGTATCCTCTCCTTCTTTGTTGGTAATGAGCAGTTGACTAAACACTTGCCTCATCCACCACGTCTTTAATGAAAGTAACATTGTCACTATTAGCCATTAGGAACCAAGGCAGAGACCCTTGCTATTGCCAGAAGTAATATATTTTTGCCATTATGAAATTCATACCAACATTTCATCAGGTTCAGAGATCATTGGTGTTAGCATTGGCTTGATGTTCATTATTATTATTGTTGTTGTTTGTTAGTTACTATTATTAATTATTTTTCTTATTATAACTGAATTCTTGATGGGGCCAGTGTCACAACAAATGATTTGGATAAGGCATACTCTATTGTGCAGTGAGCAAGGAGAACAAATTGAAAAGGCCACTGTCACATTCTTACCAAGGTCAGGATTCAGTAGAGCAAGTGTTAACCACTTTCTAATTATCAGAATCATTTGGGAGAAATTTAAAGCACACAAGTCCTTCCATGTGTCAAGTGGCTGTAGGAAGCCGGGCAACTACTGTTTTATTAATACTAAATAACATAGTTAAACATGTTCCAAAGCAATACACTTGAGGACATTTTTCAACTCTCTAAAAGTTATTATAAATGTATTTTGCATAATTAATCCACTGTTCAAAACAACCACCATACAATAATCAAAGAAATTTAAGGACAAATACTGGTTAGCAAATAACAGTTTTGAAACACTTAGATTTTGCAAAGGAGGGAGATGGGTCAGTTATATAGACAGACAGATCTGAGGAATTAAGATCTTTTTACATTTGTTCTTTTTGTAAGATCATTATTCATGCTATTTTTATGGGGGTCAATAAGCCTTAAAGTATGTTAACCAGATTTTTATTCATACTATGACTAGAAGCAATTGCATATTTATTCTACAATATGAAATCACACAGATTCCATGCTTTTCTTTACATCAATCATTTTATCTCATGTAACACTGCTAGTGTCAGTGCCCAAATACATTTTAAATATTCATGTGGCCCTCTTAAGATGTCTTCAAGTTTTAAGATAAGTGAATTTTACATATATATATATATATATATATATATCCTAGATAATTCCAGTTCTACAAAGAAAAGCATCACTGAACAAATCATAAATCTTGCCCTTAAAACATTTCCCAGATTTATAACACAGAAATTGTTTTTACTATCCTTCTGAGGATAGTATAATACTAACCTACTAGTCCATGCTGATGCATTACTTTTTAATAATTATCAACTCATTTGTCTTTCTGACAGCCAAGAGTAATAAAGAGGGAAGCCATATTTGAAATTTCATAATGTGGAAACTGAGATAGAGTTCATGAGAAACTTGCCCTTAGGCATAGTTTACCTACAACCAAGTTAATGAAAGAAAGACAGGAGATAGAGAGCTATGTGACAAATTATCCAGTGTACCTTCCACTAACCAGAATTGTGGTTAATTCTCTGAGGAAAAAAGGACCCACTGATGAAGTTTGTGTTAAATAAAAATACATTTGTATTGAAGTACACAAACTGATGTCCATTAGGCCACAGTAATGGAGGAACTCTGAAATCTCAGTGGCATAACAACCAAACCCCATCACTGTTAGGATCCAGCAAAGATGTCTGAGTCTCCACAATGGCTCCTGTGATGCTTAAGAATCCAGGACCCTGCTGCTGCGTTGCTAACCTAATGAAGCAAGTAGTTTTAAGATCACCAAAGAAAAGTAAAAGAAGCTAATGATGCATCCTGCATTAACAAAAACAAGCCTATACTTGGTGTATATCAATTCTGACTTTAAATTACTAAGCAAAAGTGATTCTTGAGAATTTATGTTGAAATCCTGTTATCTTCTGATTTCTGAGGCCCAGTGTTGAACAATCTATGATCCTAAAATGAACTGCAACTCAATGAGACCATGGAACGGAAAGGACATTGGTGCTAAGTAGTGTTTGGAAGCACAAGGAAAAAGAATAATAGGACTAATGTCTCAAATTTGGTCCAATGTAGAGAAGATTGGATCTCCATAGAAGAAGAAAAGGTAATGGTAGTTGATTAGTGAAACTCCTTAGTTTCTTTTTTTTCTGAAAATGATGTTTCCCTTTTCCTCCTCCTTCAAATAAATCTTCGTTGGGCAAGTGTAATGCAAGAGCTTTTGATGGTGCCAGCCTAGGACACAAAGAAAAGAGAGAATGATATATGGGGTCCTGAACTTCTTTGTGATTTGTAAGCCGAGGAAGTAGAAAATAAAATTTATTACAAGGAAGAATAAAAAAAGACCTGTAATCTGAAATCTACATATCCTTAGGGACTGAATTTGAGGAAAATATCAGTACTACAAAAATGTCTTGGAACTAGTTTAGCTAAGACTCACAAAATATGTAATGTTTATTTCCTAATTAATCATAAAACATGAGCTCCTTGTATTAGAAAACTGTGTTCTCAAAATCTGAACTGTTATTAGTTCTAATATATTTTCTGACACAGTAGAGAGGATACTGTCCACTAGCCTTCAAACTATAACTCAATGCAAGCTGAGTTACAGTTTTCTCTTAATGTCTTTTTCCTCCAAACTTCCTGAAGGTGCAAGTCCCTAAGGAATGTCTGGCATCAAATCTTTTTGTCCTCTTGGAGAGTTAACAATTGAAATAGACACTGTTTTTTTCCAACTCAGACTTAGCAAGGACAGGTGAGAAAGGTAATTTGTGTCTGAGAGATGAAAAAAAAAATGTCCCACATGTCTTTTAATGAATACTTTCAAATGGTCTTATCAATAGGATGTGAAAGTACTAATGAAGTGTATTCGTCCTTCATGCTGGTAGATAGCCAAGCAGTGCTAAATAATTGCAACAAATATATTCCCTGATCTCAGAGTTCCAATAGACATCATTCAACTCAGCCTTTTTGAAGTGTCAAAATGATCTCCCTTCTTGTCTCTGATATAATAAAGGTTTGATTTTTCTGAAACATGGTTACTCTTAATTAACTCTAATCAAATTGGGCAAATCTTCATCAGCATTCATCTACTATTACCTTCTGTCTACAGATTTATTGTATCTCTTCCAAAAAGAAACAAATATTACTTTATAACATAAAAATACTGAGCATGCCAAACACTAACGGGAAAGTATTTCTTACCAACATATTAACGATGTGAGCCTTCTAGTGCTACTGCTTACAAACGTATATTTAGTTGGAAGCCAGTGGCTCAGGCCCGTCTTCTTATCTACCTAAGAGACAGATCTGGAAAGCCAGTGTTCAAAACCAGCCCAAGCAGAAAAGACCATAGACGCTATTTCCAAAATAGCAAATGGAGCTAAAAAAATTGATGGGATGGATAAGAATTGGGAAGTGAAGAAGAATGATAATGAAAGGAGAGATGCCAAGATGAAAGATATATTAAACTCACAATCTGACATGAAGAATTGAAACTCCTTTGCATAATTATTTAAGTAGTAAATTTGTTGTTTCTGTTTTTTTTTTCTCAGTCAAAAGCAACAAAACAAAAAAATAATGAGCTAAAAGCTGACCTCTGGTGTAGCTGCAGTGATAGAGTGCGGGCTAAGAAATCATGAAGCCCTTTGTTCTAACTCCAGTACTGATGGGGGTTAGTGGGGGGATAAACTATAAAATATAACATGCAACAGAGTTCTAGATATCTATAAATTTAATGCCCTTTAATTTTTTAATTTTATTATTTTTTTTGTCAGTCATGGGTCTTGAACTCTGAGCCTGGGTGCTGTCCCTGAGCTCTTCAGCTCAAGGCTACTGCCCTATCCCCGAGCCACAGCACCACTTATGGCTTTCTGGTGGTTAATTGGAGATAAGAGTCTCCTGGTCTTTAGTGCCTGGGCTGGCTTTGAACTGCAATCCTCAGATTTCAGAGTCCTAAGTAGCTAGAATTACAGGCGTGAGCCACCACACCCAGTTTTATGCACTTTAATTTAAACAAAGCTAAGGAGACCTATTTCTAAGTATATTTAGTCAAACATTAAATTCTTCTGAATAATTTCCAGCTTTAAACATTTTAAACAAGTTGGGCACTGGTGGCTCATGCCTGCAATACAAGCTACTCAGGAGGGCAAAAATCTGAGAATCACAATTCCAAGCCAGCCCAGGCAGGAAAGTTCATCAGACCCTTGAGTCCAATTAACCACCCAAACCCAGAAGTGAAGCTGTGGTTTAAGTGGTATAGCACCAGCCTTGAGCAAAGTCTCAAGGGACAGCATCAGACCCTGAGTGCAATCCCCAAGACTGGCATCAAAAAAGAAGTTTTCAACAATTTTATTCTGATTCATTTACAATTTGAAGAACATATAATTATAAAATTGTGGATACTTTGGGAAGCATTTTTATCATTAAATCGCCTTCCCTAAAATAAACCACTCTCAAGGAAGTAGTGCTGTTGCTTAAGTGGTAGAGCACTAGCCTTGAGCACAAAGAGGGTCAGGACAAATTCAAGCCCCAAAACTAACAAAAAAATAATTATATATATATAATAAAAATAAGTGGTGGTGGGCATAGTAGCTCACCCCTGTAATCCTAGCTACTCAGGAGGCTGAGAAATGAGGATTGCAGTTCAAAGCCAGCCTGGGCACTAAAGACCTTGAGACTTTTATCTTCAATTAACCATTAGAAAAATGAAAGTGGCGCTGTGACTCATGGGGTAGGGTGGTAGCCTTGAGCTGAAGAGCCAGGGACTGTGCCCAGGCTCAGAGTTCAAGCCCCACCACCACCACCACCAACAACAACAACAACAACAAAAACAACAACAAACACAGAAAAATGGCTCAAGGCAGTTTCTTAACTTGTGCATCAAAATTTCCTAATGAGATCTGTAAAATCCCTGGTGGGGACCACTCCCTCAACCAAACCAAATCTTTCCAGATAGGATGAAGAAAGCAGTATTTTTGATTACACCCCCCAGGAGTTTCCAAAATGCCAACAAAATTGATCAGCATTACTTTCACAAATGATTGTATCAAATTTACCTATCTGTATTTAAGAACATCAGTATTAGGGAATATTCAATTTATAGCCACAACACCATGAGCCTCCTCTGTAGCAAATTCTCATCATTTACCATATTCTACCATTGAAGTCTCCATAAGATTCATATCTATGTCCTATTACATTAATAATCTGCTGGTAGGGGCTACTCTGATTTCTTTTCATAATAGCATATGTTTGATTAACATGAGACCAAAATTACCAAAGACGTTCACTGCTTTGGCTTGTGAATTTGCATAGCAGAATTCTAAGAGGGAGAAGATGCCAGATTATTTAAAAGCCCTTTCCATTTACTCTCCTCTATTCCCTTAGAGCAGTGTCAGAACCCTTACAATTTACCTTTACAGTAATGAGGGTAAAGTGCCTAAGCTGCACATTCTATTGCCAGTGTTACAAACTTAACAATGGGATTTACGAGGTATGTGCCTGCCAGAATGTCTCTAATACCCAGTTTCCCTCATCCCAAACCTCAAATTGGCTCTCTTGGTGCTATTTTAATCTGTACAGACCCAATCACATACAGCGCACAAATGGAGAGTTCAAAGAAATGCACATAATAATGGGCAGCAGATATAGTTTCTGTCCAAGAATACCATTGTTAGTGACAATTGAAAAGAGTTGAATCCTGCTAAAGATGTGAAGCATTTTTTTTTCGATTGAACTGTGGAGGTAACAAAAATATATCCAAAAGATAAAATTCAAATCCTCCTGGGAGAGACACAAGAAGATACCCACAAATAATGCTGAATGGTAATAATCCATTTTACATACTAATAAGCCAAGGCTGAAACTATTATGGTAGACCATATAAAAATGAGTTGGAGCATTGCATAGACCTATGGGGAGGGAATTCTTGCCCCCCTGCACTGCATTCCCATTTACTTTGGCTCATTTGCTTACATTAGATATTTGCCACCTAGAAACAGGCATTTTGCTTTACAGAGGAGACATTTTCCTTTGTTGATTCACCTCTGTCCTCACCAAAGTTCTAACAGTACAAAAAACTTAGGCTTGCATCTAACAAACAACACCAAAAACACTTTACACATTTGGCCTTTTCCTACCTTAAAGCTACCTTTCCCAACTGCATCTTTAGAAGGCATGCAACCAGCAGAGCTCCTAGCAGCAGCTGATAGTACATGGGTTCATGAAAATCCAGGTTGGACATTAGAAGCTGTTCCAGCATTTCCTTTCCCCAAACTAAGGTCTAGAGCTTTCGTGTCTAGAAATGGGACCAGTCTTAAGATGCTCATGGACCCCACAAGAGACATAGTAAAAAGGATGTATCAGAGGACTTGGATCAACAGTTAAATAATATTTGGTAAAGAGGCATTTCAATATTTCAATGACTTGGTACAAGTATTTTGATTAAATATCAGCCTTCATTTCTAACAGTTGTGTGTGTGTGTGTGTGTGTGTGTGTGTGTGTGTGTGTGTGTGTGTAAATCTAGCATTACTGATCAGAAAACAAGGTTTATTTTCTTTTATTTCCCTGATGGTTTTGTTTTGGCCATTCTGTTATTCTTTCTTATTTAAGTAAAAATATATGAATAGAAGTTAATGGCAAAGAAAGAGTGATGGGGTTTGAAGAAAAGGAGGCTTAAAGAAAGAGGAAGTAAAGAGAGAGCAAGAGGAAGAAGGGGGAGCTGATATATCCAAACAATGATTTCAATTACATAAACAATCTCCTCCCACAGCCATTACTAATATTCTAGGCTTGCAAAAAGATTTACAGCCATAGGTTCTTGCCATTCACAATCAGTTCCTTCATTTATCAAATTTACCTCACATGGTGGTGGGCAGAATACAAATGCAATGATACAGGAACAATGATAATCTGTTCACAGCCTCGCCTAGGCAGTAATGACGGCTGGCTGAAGCAGCTGCTGAGACACAATAAAATTTATGTTAAGCAGCCTTCCCATTTCGTAACTTATCAGACACACTAAGGTATATCCTAGTGGCATAGGTAAAGTTCTATTTGGTTATTCAATGAGCAATGATGGAAATGTGGTTCTGTCACAAGCAAAAATTTGTCCTAGGCAATTCTACTGGATGCATGAGGTTAAATCAACTTTGTAGCAGTCACAGATTGAAGTGTACAAAGTTTGAGTCCCCTGGCTCTCTGCTCATGAGTTCTGCATCCTTTATGCTATTAACCTTCATTCAATCTGATTGCAAAATGTTCTCTTTTATATGTCTCAGCCTAAGCATAGTAGATATTGCCAAATTGACAGCCTAAAACACTGAACCAAGAAGCTCTGGCTAGTGATACCCTTAAACAGATGGGGAATAGCCCACGTGGCATTGTGAGAGACACCCTTCTCATATTCCTCAAATGCTTTGACTTTCTACGAAGGGCCCACCTAACAAGATGGTGAACCTTGTAGGATCATATTTTATCCCTCTAAAAATGAGTTTGAATTCCAAGCTCCAATGGCTCATACATGTAATCTTATGTAGTTAGGAGTCTGAGTTCTGAAGATTGTGGTTCAAAGCCAGTCTAGGCAGGAAAGTTCATAGAACTCTTATCTTCAGGTAACCAACAAAAAGCTGAAAGTGGAGGCATGGCTCAAGTGCTAGAATGCTAGCCATAAGCACAAAAGCTCAGGGGACAGTGCCCAGATCCTGAGTTTAAGCCCCATAATGAGCTGAATAAAGATACATGTGTGCGTTCATACATACATACATACATACATACATACATACATACATACATATGTGCGTACATACGTGCGTACATACGTACGTACGTACATAGAACCCCTCTAATCCTATATAATCCCCGGGTTAAATCACCTCCTGTAAGCTATCACTAAAGAGACTTGATCAAGTCATTATGGGGACAGAGGAAGCTATTTTATTTCTTTTTTTTCATATATTTTTATTGGAATTAATAGAAGGGTTACATTATATTCCCCAGATAGAAGGTACATTATTTCACAAATATTGATACCCTTTCTCATGTCATGGTCCCCTTTTTCCTCTCCCCAGGAAGCTATTTTATTTCTATATACATTCTCTTCTTTCCTAGTAAATATCATGAACCTTTTATCAGAAGAATAGAATGTGACCTAGAGGTGGAGTGCTTGCCTACAATGAATGAAGCCTTAGGTTTAATTTCTTAATACCACACACAGAAAAATCCAGAAGTGGAGCTAAGGCTCAAGTGGTAGAGTGATAGCCTTGAGAAAACTCATGGACAGTACCCAGGGCCTGAGTTCAATCACTAGGAATGGCAAAAAAAGAAAAAAAAAAACATATTGAAGCTTTTTTCCCTGATCCAACTAGAGAATAAGTTAATCCACATCTTCCATGCTTATTAACTATTGCATTAATTCTATTAATAAATAGGTGAATTGTATAATGTGTTACAAATGTATCAGAAATGCTTTGTGCTTCAGCTTCCTCATTAATAAAACATGAAAACTAAAAACAGCCTCGTATAAGGTTTTTATAGAGATTAAGTATCATATAAAGTGTTTACAAAAGTGCAAATACCACACAAGCACTAACACATATTTGCTGCTATTACTTATATTACTTACAAAAATTTTCATTTGTAACTTTACTTTCTCTGTGTGTTCATATGCCATTATCAAGGCTGGAAATCAGGGGCTTGAACTCTTTCTTAGTTATCTTGTTCCTGGATGATATTCTACTACTTTGATCACACTGGCAGACTGCCTGTTTTTCTGGTTAAAAAGTGGAAATGGAGTCTTGCAGATTTTTCTGCCTGAGCTGACTTTGAACTATAGTCCTCAGATCTCAGCTTCCTGAGTAGCTAAGATGAGAGGTTTGAGTCACTAAGTGCCCAGGCTTAACAATTTTCTTTTACATCTTAAACTGTTGATCAAAAGATACTTACTGTGTGGGGCCAAGAGTTTGGCATAGTGGTAGAGTGCTTGCCTAGTATGCACAAAGACTAGGGTTCCACATACATAGAAAAAGCCGGAAGTGGCTCTGTGGTTCAAATGGTAGAGCTCTAGCCTTGACAAAGCCCAAGGACAGTGCTCAGGCCCTGAATTCAAGCCCTAGGACTTGCAAAAATTAAAAAAAGGATACTTACTATGTATCTGTCACATTAAAATTCATACACTGAAGTCTAATCCCCAGTACCTCATAATATGATTCTACTTAGAGATAGTCTTTGAGGTAATAAGTTAAAATTTTGATATACGGTAAACCTTAATCCACTGTCCTTCTCAAAAGGAGCAATTATGACACAGGCATACAGAGAGAAGAAAAGCTAAAGGAGGAATAAGGCCGTGGAGAAACCAAGAAAATGAACTCCACAAGAAACCACCTCTGCTGAAACCCTTCCCAATGTTAAGGAAAAAATAACAAAACAAAACAACTTTATGGGTTAATCTATTGAGCCCATCATATTTTGTTATGAAAGCCCTAAGAAACCACTTATAAAAATGTGAGTCTTTATTTTCTACAAATGGACTTAATACTCATTTCTTTCCTACTTTTTGTCAATATCGTCACAATTCTATCTCAATAATTCCTAGAATCTCCTCTATTAACAGGCGATGGGAGTCTGTGAGGATGGAAGGCAGCAGAATGACACAGGGTGGCCTCTCAGGTTGTCTTTCCAATGTTATTCCACAGACACTAGAAGCAATTTCTAATGGTCCTTCAGGACCAGTCTTCTTGACCAATCCATCTGTGTGTCACCCTGAGATGTGGGGATGTCTGACAAGCTAGAGACTTGATCGACATTCTTCCCAGAAGTCTTTTGTTATTGCTGTCACACTGCCAGTGTGCAGGGTGACTTCTAAGCTCCCCCAAGGACCTCCAATGATTTCCTTCCTTCCAGCAGTATGTGGAGGGAACAACTCTTGTTAGCATGAATCTTTTTCCTTCATCTCTCCCAGGAAGTATTCTGTCCTCGCTATCCAGGGCATTTATAGCAATCTAATCTAAAAGAATGTATCATTAGAAAATGAAAATCTAAGGGAGAAGTGAAATTTTACATTATTTCCAAGCTCAAATATTTCTTGAGACAAAGAAACATAGAGCTTGCCTGCCTGGTTACTTCTCTGAATGAAAGGTAAATAGAAAGAAAAAGAAAAACAAAAACAGGAGGAAAGATATAAAAAGTGTGTTTTCTTCTGTCTCTTTTTCTTGTCAATATATTTAATATGCACTTTCATAAACAATTGATGTTTGCATATCCAAGCAAAGAAATATGAGATATTTCTATTGGCCAGGCTGATTCTCCTATGACCTCTAACTTATTTTTCAATTTTGGTTAAGAGATAGAAATTCTAACAATTAGGATTCTTCGTTGCAAGCAAGAGAAATCAACCATGACTGATCAGACAAAGGAGGGAAAAGGAATTTATTAAAGACAATTGAATAGCTCTCCAAAATACTAGGAGAGCTGGAACGTCTTGGTCAGGACTATGCATCTTGAAACCATGACCCCAGTAAGGCTGCAAAACTAGACTGACAAGCAGAGAAGCCTTTATTTGTATGAACAGGAACAGATTGTTCAAGGTAGTGATGTCGCCACTGACACTCCAGCAACACAGCTTTGCTAAAATTGCTTCTGTTGTCCTAGAATAAGTCTCTTTCCAAACCCTTCTGTGACACTAACTCAGCTGTAAGTGGTGATTATGAAATAATAACCCCAAAATATGTTGGATCTGGCATCAAAAGGAATGACGGAAATGTAGGCTTGTCTGAGTTTGGCAACAGCACATTTAATTAAAGAGACAATGTGTGGCCATGTCATTTCTTGGAAACTAATTATTCCATTCTTTTGGAAAGAAAAGTGTCTCTAATGACATATTTTATGAAATACTGCTCTTGGACCAATGACCATAGACATAGTGTGTTTAATGATGATGGGCAAGTGTTTATTAAACTAGCTTTAAATTTCAAAATAGGGACAACCATCTTAAGCATTCTTTTACAGAAGTAATTTAAGCATGTGGAACAGAAAATAGTCACACACCATTTCAGCCTTAAAATCAGTATTCTGGAATGTTCTAGAAGTTTCTCATTTTATTCAATGTACATTTGAAAACAGGAAACTTGAGGAGATGGGAAGGGGACTCAGACAGATGGAGAGAATGATGGAAGAGGTGATATTGATTAAACCACCTTGTACTCACAAAATGGCATGTTGAAATGAAAACCCTTTGTACAACTCCTTAAAGATAAGTTAAAAGAAAAAAATTAAAAAATATTAGCATTCTATACACAACAGAAAAAGAATGACGTTTCCTCACTAATAACAATAGTGGTCACCACTTCTGTGGGGAAACAGTGCATTATCAAAGATCATTTAGCATCATTGAGCTGAGAAAGCTCAGGATGAAACTAGCAGAAAGAGATATGGCCAAATATTGAAGTACTCATGTGAGGAATGTAGAGGGGGAAGAGAAAAGGAGAGAGAAAGAGTAAGAGAGAAGGGAGAGGGAGTAGACGGGATACAGGAAGAGGGAGAGGAATAAGGAGAGGAGAAGATGAAAGGAC
The DNA here is from genome assembly GCF_031878675.1 of Megascapheus bottae. Lineage (NCBI taxonomy): Eukaryota > Metazoa > Chordata > Mammalia > Rodentia > Geomyidae > Megascapheus > Megascapheus bottae. The sequence goes on from NC_143509.1 coordinate 67,174,615, forward strand.
AAGAGGAATATTTACATTGATTAAAAAGTGCTTTTGCTTTGAAAAAATTAGCCATGATGACAATTTGTGACTCAGGCCAGGACAATTGTCCTATTCTGGGCCAACATGGCTTCTCTGACTTCCTTAATCCCCACTGGCTAGACTCCTTTTTTTAAAGTTTATGTTCCTTTCTTTAATATTAATAAATCCAACTCATTAACTACTCATCGATTGTCATTTATAGCATCCACAATCTGAAGTGTTCCATTATTCTTTAATGTTTCCTTAGGTCTTCTTCATTCCGCTGTTCTCTATTTCTAATAACAGCCAGCTCAGAAACTTGAGCATCTCCAAACACTTGTACGATTTCAATCAAATTTGCCTTATGAACGTGCCCCCTTCTCTCCCTGGCTTCCCGTGGCTTCTCATGGCGCTGCGGTGAGGGTATTGGGTCAGATTAGGGTGGAGTCATGGCTCCATGCTCTGGTTCTTGTGGAACTCTCCGGGCCCGTGTCCTCCTTCTGCTCTCTCCTCTCAAGAATCTGTTGATACAGACAGAGAGCCTCGCTACGTCTTAGTATTGTATAACACACATGCACAGTCGGTGCAAATAACCCACCACATAAAGGAGTTTATTGACATGGGTGGAAAATGAAGAGGTTTTACCTAGTTCAGTGTTTACATAGTATAGATTGAATCCCAAGACCACATTTGCTCACCCTTCCTTCCTCTATTTCTATACCCACTTTTTTTGTCCCCTGTAAAAAGACAAAAACCGAGGGGTAACAATGTTCAAGAAGGAATGTACTCATCACTTTATGAATGTAACTGTAACCTCTCTATACATCACTAGTAATTAATGAAATGTAAAAACAGGACAAAAACCAAAGCAAAAACAAACACCAGTAATAGCCATTACAAATCCATCTTTCCATTTCCTGGAATTCGTTTGGATGATAGTACTTTAGATGTGCAGAGGAGTTATACCTTTGGGTTCCTCTCTAAGAGTCTCCTCCTTTCTGTGTGAGAATGCCTAGAGTCCTGTACATATAATCATGTTCAGTTGTATATGGGAGCAAATGGGCTGTATCAAGTTTAGCTTACTTCACTTAGCATGATTTGTTCATGATTTACAACACCGCTTTTCTGCTTAAACCCCTGTATACTTCTGAAGTTTCTTCTTTGCTTCTTGAATTACATATTCCTCCAGGCTACATTAGCTTTGTATGTTAACAGCTTTGTTTTAACAACCAGTGTCAAAATTTCCACCATATTCTCCCTTCAGAAAAGTTTTCTGTTGCTCATTACCCTTCTAGGTAAACTTAAAAATGTTTGTCATTTTCAATTTTTAAATATCCAATTGACTTTTTTAATATATTTTTATTGTAATTAATAAAAGGGTTACATGATATTTGCCAGATAGAAGGTGTATTAATTCACATACATTGATACCCTTTCACATGTCTTGGTACCCATTACCCTCCCCCCTACCTCCCCACCCCCCCCTCCAATTGACTTTTTATTGCTTCTGTATTATAGAAGCATTAGATAATGCATCTAATATGTGCATAGTTATATATCATATTTGTTAGATGTAATATAACATATATAATTATATAATTTTACTACAAATTACATGGTATTATTCATTCTACTGGATGACTAACATTCCATTACATACATGTCTCATACCTTTTTATTTACTCATCTGGACTGTTTATATAACTTTTCTACTGTAAACAACGCAACAATAAACATGGATGCACCAAGTGTCTTTGCTATATCTTGATTTGCAATGGGGGAAGGCAAAGAAAGGGGTAACATCCTACAAAAAGAACTGTACTCATTGCTTGATTTAAGGAATGGGAACCCTTCTGCAAACCCTTCAATAGTAGCAGGAAAACAAACAGAAATGAACAGATTTGCACATAAAATATAAGTGTATTTGTTTGTTGAACCTCATATCAAAACACTTCAGTTTGGATGGCTCAAACTACAATTTTTCTCTTAAACTGAAATCACTTTAGCAGTAGAAGATAAAGTTCAACATAGAGGTCTTGATGACTGACTGGATTTCTTCTGATACCTCTGCCCTTGGATTGCAAAGGCACTTTCCTCACTATATCACATAGATTTTCTGCCCATACACTCACATACCTGGGTGTCCAAATTCCTTGTCAGAAACAGAAAATATTAAAACTGTGCTGATTTTAATTTTGTTAATCTCTTTAAAGATCTTTTATTTTCTTGTCGGTCCTGGGGCTAGGACCTAGGGGGCTGCCCCTGAGTTCTTCAGCTCAAGGCTACTGCTCTACCAGTTGAGCCACAGTGCCCGGCTTCTTTAATGATCTTAATATACAGTCGCATTCTGAGATACAATGGCTCAAATAGCAGCCTATGAATTTTTTAGGGGCATAATTCAATGTTACTAGCAAATAATTTCATGTATCAAGCACCTTTATCCTAAGGAATTTTTCATGAGTGGATCATTTTCTCCAGAATTTCCTGTACCTGTACTAAAAAAAGTTACAGTAAAACACTACCATGTACAATTATTATATGCTAATCAAATTTTGATCCAATTGCTGGTTTGATTGTTATTATTAAGTAGTTGTACAAATGGGTTGCAATTCCATGTTATGTTATGAGTACAATGCTTTGTGGCCAATGCCAACCTTTCATGATTCTCCCCATTTTCCCATGTCCACCACAAGTTTTACATAGTATTAATTGAATATAATCACTGCATTTGCTCATCCTTTTTCCTTCTCTTCCTGTGCCTTCCCTTTTCACCCAACACACACACACACACACACACACACACACACACACACACACACCAATGTTTCCATTTCCTAGTATTCATTTTGATAAACTGTACTTTAGTTGTTCAGAAAAGTCTTTAGATTCTTCCCTTAAGTATACCCTCCTTTAGTCATTTTCTCTGTGTATAAGTACATTGAATTCTGTATATATTATCATGAATGGTTGCATTTTATATCTAGAAAGCATGAGCCATTTGTCTCTTTGAGCCTGGCTTATATCACTTAACATGATTTTTTCTAGATCCATTCATATCCCTCCAAAGAGCATGATTATTCTTTTTAATGAATGAGTAAAAATCCATTGTGTATGTGTAGTTTATTTTTTTTTTGATCCACTTATCCATTGTAGAGCATCTGGAGTGCTTCTATAACTTGGTCATTATGAAAATGCAGCAAAGAACATAAATATGCAAGCGTGCTTATTGCCTCCTCGGAGGTAGCATTCTGGGTAGATGTCCAAGAGTGCTACAGCTGGACAATAGGGTAGTTCTAGATTTAGTTTGCAAGGAATCTCCAGAGTGGTTATACTAGTTTACATTCCCACAAACAATGCAATAAAGTTCCTTTTCTTCAGGGATCCAAATAGGGAAAAAGGAAGTGAAACTTTCCCTCTTTGTAGATGACATGATTCTGTATTTAAAGAACCCTATAGACTCCACTCCCAAGCTCCTTGAGCTGATTTAAAACTTTGGAAAGGTAGCAGGGTATAAAATTAACCCTCAAAAATCAACTGCCTTTCTCTATGCCAACAGTGAGAGGAATGAGGCAACAATCAGGAAAGCAACTCCTTTTGCAATAGCTGCAAAGAAAATAAAGTACCTAGGAATTAACTTAACTAAGAATGTAAAGGACCTTCTTGATGAAAACTTTAAAACCCTAAAAAAGGAAATTAAAGCAAAACTGAGGAAATGGTCCTGGATTGGAAGAATTAACTTTGTGAAAATGGCAATCTTGTCCAAAGGTTATCTAAAAATTCAATGCAATACCCATAAATATCTCAATGTCATTCTTTAAAGAAATAGAAGAGGCAACCCAAAATTTCATATGGAATAATAAAAGACACTGTATAGCAAAAACAATTCTTAGCAGAAAGAACAGCGCAGGAGGAATTTCAATACCAAACTTTGGACTCTATTAAGAACTGCAGTGACCAAAACAGCTTGGTAGTGGCACAAGAACAGGCCTGAAGATCAATGGAATAGAACTGAGGACCCAGATATTAACCCACAGACCTATGGTCACCTAATCTTTGACAAGGGAGCCCAAAAAATAGACTGGAAGAAAGACAGCCTCTTCAACAAATGATGTTGGCAGAACTGGTTAAGCACCTGCAGAAAACTAAAGTTGGATCCTTCTTTGTCACCCTGAACCAGGATTAACTCCAAATGGATCAAAGACCTCGAGGTAAAAGCAGATACACTGAAAACTTTATAAGAAGGAATAGGAGATGCACTAGGTCTCCTTAGCACAAGTCAAAACTTTCTTAATAAGGACCCAGAAACACAACAAATCAGAGAAAGTCTGGATAAGTGGGACTGCATTAAACTGCAAGAGATTCTGTATGGCAAAGGACATAGCTAGCTAAATTAACTAGAAAGCCTACAGAGTGGGACAATGGACAAAGGCCTCATATCTAAAATGTATCAACAGCTAAAAAAATTGAATCACTCCAAAACTAATCTCCAAAGAAAGTTCCTTTTTCCCACATCTGTCATTAAGTTGGCTCAGTTCAGTGACCATAAGCAAATAAGCTGAAATATCTTATTATCTACCACCCCATGTATGAACAAAATACTTCTGAATTTCCATGTGGCATTACATAGGCCAATTCCATGTATTGTAACTTTCCAGCTGTAGTCTCTTTATATTGTCTATATGGATTAGGAATAATTTAAATCCTGTATGTGCAGGACTTAATAAAATAATTAAATTTCATACTACTTCCTCACCTGTATTTGTTATTGTAATTCTCAATGCCTCACAATCTTACTGATGCATAGAATCACAATGTTGTTTTAATTTAAACATCTAAATTATAAATAACATATATAATATAATTTAAACTTTTAAATATATATAACTAACAATCACAAGGTGTGGATGATATTTTCACAGCATACATTTAGTCACAAGTGTAAGGGTAAACACATTTTCTTCACTAAAGTTTGTGTTACTCATCTTATTGCTGTTATTTATATCACTACTTAGCTCATTCATGTTTTCCATTTAGGTCTTCCTAATACTTCTAAAATATAGATTTAAATTAGTTTTGTTTTGAATATATGCTGAGCTGAATAGAATTGTCTCAAATATTCGTAGGGTGTTAAAGATCTACCAAATATTTGTGTTTAAGAGAGGTATCCTTTGTCACATAAAGAAAAGGATTTTTTGAACCTTGAACCATCCTGTAATCTTAGCTAACTCAAAAGGCTAAAACATGAGGACTGAGATGCTCAAAGTCAGCCTGGGGAGAAAAGTCTGTGATACTCTCATCTCTACTTAATCAGCAAAAGGCCATAAAGAGATCTGTCACTCAAAGGGTAATATGACAGCCTTAAGAAAAAGCTTTACATATAGTGAGTGCCTAAGCCCTGAGTTCAAGTCTTAGTAGTAGCAAAAAAGAATTTAAAGGATTTTTACTATCTTTCAAAGATCATAACCTTCTTTTTAAAATATGTGCTAGCTATGGAAGGAAGAATAATATCCTTTCACTTCCTCCTGTTTTCTCTTCCTCTACTGTAGTAATTAGAGGTAATAAAGCTCTAAGAACTAAGATCAAAGATCCTAGATCAAAATATCCTCTATGCCTTCATCAGACTTTATTTGGTGGATTAGAGTAACATGTGCTGGGTGTGGTGGCTCATGCCTATAATCCTAACTACTCATATGGATGAGATCTGAGGATTGTGGTTCAAAGCCAGTATGGGCACTAGAGTTTGTGAGACTCTTATCTCTAGTTTACTACCAGAAAACCAGAAATGGTGTTATGGCTCCATGTGTAGAGCGGTAGCCTTGAGCTGAAGAGCCCAGAGAAAGCACCCAGTTCCAGAATTCAAGCCCCACAACTGACAAAAAAAAAAAAAATAATAACATGTATGTGTGTTAAACCACTAAATCATTAGTATTGTTAGTATATTTACTTCTGTAGCATCCTAAATATTATAGAAAGTTCTTTTCGTGCTCAGATATGCTTTAAATAATGCATTTAAAAATGTTTTAAAACACTATAGATCTTTAGGTCTAAATCTTTTGTATAGGTGAGATTTTTATATTTCTTCTTTGTTGAGATATTTCCTCTTTGACTCAAGGATATAATATACTGATAAATATCTATTTTTTATCTCATGATTCAATTTTCAGCTCATTGGTATGCAGTTCTAGTTTTTTGTTTTTTGTTTTTTGTTGGTCATGGGACTGGGACTCTGGGCCTGGGCACTGTCCCCGAGCTCTTCTGCTCAATTCGACTGCCCTACCCCCTTGAGCCATAGTACCACAACTGTTCTAGTATTAAAACTACATTTGTATCCTACATAATGTGGCCAGTATTTGGGGTTTTTTTTGCCAGTTGTGGGGCTTGAACTCAGGGCCTGAGCACTGTCCTTGGACTTTTTCTCAAGGCTAGAGTTCTACCCTTGAGCCACAGCACTACTTCCAGCTTTTATCTATGTATTTGGTGCCAAGGAATTGAACCTGAGTCTTTGTGCATGCTAGGCAAGCACTCTACCACTAAGCCAAACTCTCAACCCCCAATATTGTTTTATTCACGTTTTTATTGTGTTTATGGATCCTCTTTTGTCTTAACTAATGCTTCCTTTTATCCTTTTCTAAGGTTTATACGACCATTTTTTCAAAGTAAAGATGCAATGTATGAGACTACATATCTTCCTTAGTGAAATGTGTTGGCCAGATTTTTATATATGAATATATTTTCCTTGTTTTTCAAGCAGTTTGTGAACATGTGTAGCTGAATCTTCTTTTAATCTATTTACATACATGTATTATTAAAATAATTTCGAAAAAATCTGAAAAACAAATCAATGAATTTATTTTGAATACAACTTCTGTTTAATGTCTATTTTATTGCTCACAATGGTTAAAGGATTGTTTTGAATTCTTTCTCTTTTATAGAACTAGTAGATATATTTGCTGAATAATATTTTTTAAATTTATTTGCTTATTTTTGTAGCTTTTATGTAGCTATTCAATGGAGTTGAAATTCAACATGTCAGTTTATGAGTCCAATATATCTTGATCAATGTTAACTCTTCCATCGCTCTCAACTGGCTCTGCCAACTCCTCAAGTTACCTGGTTCCATTTTACACATAAATATACTCCAATTTTACAAATACTTCATGAATCTTTGAAAAATAAATGTAGCCTTCCGTGTATAGCTACAAAATGGTTCATACACATCTATTCTACTGAATCCAGTTATTATGCTACACAGATCCTTTGAATTACCTAATTACTTCTTTTATACATAGCGAATGCGTGTTTCTGTTAAAGTTGTGGATTTTATTTCACTACATTCTGCTTACTATCTGTCAATGCCAGTGAGGATGAAAGAATAAAGGAAATGAAAATAAAACCTTTATTAACTTCTCCATAACAAAATTCTCTTTCATGTAATGCCACTAGAATTATAGTCTAGCTTGCAAGAATTGAGATAACTTGTCTTTTTGTTAGTATGTACTAGGTATATTTTAGTTCTAAGCTATTGCTTGGAATTGTTAGACTATGTAGGGGGAGAGGATTCTTTTAAAAATAAATGTTTTGGGGTAATTCACATTATAAGCTTACCTTATTGCCTATATTTGGTAGCAAATAAGCATTCTGAAGGCTCCCAAATTAGACAAAATAAGAAAAAAAAACAAGTAAGTGAAAAATACTGATACATATTATTTCTAAGAGAAGCTTTTTCTTGATTTTTTTCCTCTCTTTGTTTCTCCATTGTAAAATCTGCATCCATTGCTTCTCTATGTTTCTAGTATTTAATTGGTAAATTATTATTATCCTGTACAAATTATAAAGTCAGAAGATCCTTGAAAGTTAGCAGAGGAGAATTTGGGAGGAAAATGCTGAGCAAGATGTTCTTTATTCTGAGGATGTTATAGATGAATATTTCTTTTCTGTAAACTTAAATCTTAAATATAAGACCTTCCAAACTTTCGTTTCTGGTAATTTCTGTGCCAATTAAGGACAATTTTATTTCTACTCTGATTTTTCAGTTAGCCAAATCCCAAATGCTTTCAGATGTCCAGGAATTCTCTAGAACATGTTGCTTCTTGCTCATGGGTCTGTAATTTCTAAAATGCTAGTTAATGGGGTTTTTAAATTTTTATTTCACAATTTCACTGAGTTTTTATGAATGAAGGCAGGTAAAGCTTGTATGGTCAGCCATTTTCCTGGCTTATTCCTGCAAATCTGCATTTTTTACACTTTCTCTGATTTCAACACTCCCTGATCCTCACTTGTCTCAGCACCTCTCAGCCATGACAATGAGGAAGATGGTGGGGAAAGTTACCCAGTCATTGAAGCCTTTGTTCCAAACTTTGCTATGACCTACTCTGAGTGTGCCCACTCATCTCTCCTGTTCTTTTCTCAGCTCTTCTTCTGTATTGATGGTGAAATGATAATGCTGCTAAGGATTTGATCAAAATCAAAGCAACTTCTACTAAAACAGAAAGGACCAAAGGTTTACTCTCTGTAGGTGTTGAAGGGACAACTGTGGCCCAGCTTAACTTGCAACTGGCTCTGATTTTTGGTATTTGAAGCAAAATGAGCAAACGCCTTCAAGACCACCTAGAATAAAATTTAAGACATCTACAGGTAGAAAAACTATGAGTTATTATGGTCTGCCATGTGCATTTACTGTTCTTAAATAAAAACCTAACCTTATTGCTCTTCAGTTTCCTTGGTTTCCAATATACATCTTCCAAGAAAAAGAAAATATTTTTACAATGAGAGAATGAGAACTAGAGATTTTACCCAACATTGGGATCAGGGGTGAGCAATACAAGATCTAAGAGATGAATTTATACCCACAGTGTGGACTCACTACCCCAAATGTCAGTAGTGTCTGCATTTGAGACAGTCTACAATAGGATATAGGTGTGGGGTATAGCAAAAGTCATGAAATTATAACTAACACCTTTGAATTGCCTTGCATGTACAGCCTTTCAAAAACTTAGACATGACACAATGGAATTCTACGCTGCTGTCAGAAAGAATGACATCGCCCCATTTGTTAGGAAATGGAAAGACTTAGAAAAAATCATATTAAGTGAAGTAAGCCAGACTCAAAGGAACTTAGGCTCAATGGTTTCCCTCATTTGTCATAATCAGTAGAAACCTTGGGCTCTACTAGCAGAGATCTGCAATAGAGCAAAATATTGATACATAAGGCCATATAATGTGAAGCTAATTGACAGGACCTCCAGGATATTGAAACAAAAGCCATATAATGAATGATTGTTGTCCTTAATGTACTATGTTGTTTCTCATCTCCTTTGCTGTCCCTTGGTTATCTCATATTGGTATAGTATCTCACTTTGTTATCTGATATATTGAATTTATTTGTATTTGGATATTTGAAATTTGATAGGGAAGGGGGGAAAACCAAGATGGGTGGGGGGTGTGGGGGGGGAGGGAAATGGGTACCAAGACATGTGAAAGGGTATCAATGTATGTGAATTAATGCACCTTCTATCTGGCAAATATCATGTAACCCTTTTACTAATTACAATAAAAAATAAATAATAAAAAAAACTTAGACATGATCTAGTCTTATTTGCAATACCAAACTTGAGGATATTATGTACAACAAAAAGTCTGTCAATGGACCAGGAGTTTGGCCTGGTGATAGAGTGCTTGCCTACCATGCACAAAGAACGGGTTCCATTCCTCAGACCACATACATAGAAAAAGCCAGAAATGGCGCTGTGGCTCAAGTGGTAGAGCGCTAGCCTTCAGAAAGCCCAAGGACAGTGCTCAGGTCCTGAGTTCAAGAACCAAGACTGCCAAAAAAAAAAAAAAGAAAAGAAAAACAAATCCTGTCAATGGTTCATCTCCACTCACATCCATGAGACGCTGTGCAGCAATGGAAAAGACACTAGTCTTGGAGCCAATATAACTGACTTTGAGGTCAGCTTCTGTTATTTTTTGTCAGTCCTAGGCTTGAACTCAGGGCCTGAGCACTGTCCTTGGACTTTCTCAAGGCTAGAGCTCTACACTTACGCCTCAGCACCAGTTCAGGCTTTTTCTATGTATGTGGTACCGAGGAATCAAACCTGGACCGTCATGCATGCTAGGCAAGCACTCTACCACTAGGCCAAACTCCCAGCCCAACTTTTGCTATTTTTTTTCTCCATATATTTTATTGTAATTAATAGAAGGGTTACATTATATTCATTAGATAGAAGGTGCATTACTTCACATACATTGATACCCTTTCTCATGTCTTGGTCCCCATTTCCCTCCCCCTACCCCCACCCCTCATCTTGTTTTCCCCGCTTCCCTATCCAATTTCAAATAACCAAATATGCATATATACAATATATTAGATAACAAGGTGAAATACTGTAACAATATGAGATAACCAAGGGACAGCAAAAGAGATGAGAGATAACATAGTACATTAAAGACAACAATCACTCATTATACAGCTTTTGTTTCTATATCTTGGAGGTCCTTTCATTTAATGTCATACTATATGGCCTTATAATACCCCAGAATTTTACACTTTAAAATGTTAAAGATAATTTACAACAAAAAGGTAACCCTAAGTCCCTGCCCCAAATTTCACAAACAAGTCTAGTTTATTCTCCACATGGTTGTATAGCACAGCTGGGTTCCTTTGCTTTTCCTGCATGCTTTCTTCCCTGGCGGGGGTAAAGGAACTGTCCCTTAGTGAAACTGAACCCAAGCTTCCACCATGAGACCTGAGAGGATGGCTTGGAGACCGTGGGCCATGGTCTGGGATCCTTGTTACTCCTTAGTGGTCCTCTTCCTTGTGCTCTCCTGGGGATTGTTGCTGGGAAACTTTTGCTATTTTTAATTGCATGACTTGATACTTATTACCTTCCTCTAGCTTCATTTAAATGGAAAAAATCCATGGCTCTATATTTTTCTTGATTTGAACATGAAATATTGCATGGTAAAGGGATGAGAATGTGAAAAGTTGTATGTGATAATAAGGTGGAATCTAATATGAAACTTAAGGAGAGTGTACTTTTCTCTTTTTAGAGGTCATCATTTTTTTTTCCAGTCTTGGGGCTTGAACTCAGGGCCTGAGCACTGTCCTTGATCTTCCTCAAAGCTAATGCTCTACCACTCGAGCCACAGCACCACTTCCAGCTTTTTCTATATATGTGATACTGTGGAATTGAACCCAGGTCGCCCAAGGCAAACACTCTACCATTAGGCCAAACTCCTGACCAAGATGTATATTTCGGAGGCTTTTTGTTGTTGTTGTTGTCATCATCATCGTTGTTGTCATCCATAGTGGGGCTTGAACTTTGGGCCTGGGTGCTGTTCCTAAGCTTTTCAGCTCAAGGCTAGAGCTCTACCACTTGAGCCACAGCACCACTAAGATCATTTTATTCCCAGGGAAGGAGCTAACTGCTTTCTACCTTTCGCTATCACATGGGAGTGATGAAGATCATACTAGGCCCTGAATTTATTTTTGTACCTAAAAGTCCTGTACCTTTCTGTATGTATGTTATAACTCCATCTATTTTGTACTTTACACTGAAAAGGAAAGGGCTTGGTTTATAACAAACCAGGTGTGAGCTCTCAGGCTCAGGATCAACCAAGTGTTTCTGCGCTGGTGTTTCCACCCCTTCTCTCTCCAGACTCTTTTCTAAGTCACTCAGACTATTGAATATGTACATGGATGCTTTCATATGAATGTATGTAATTAGTTAAAAAAGATAAATTTGTTTGTATGGAAATTTATTGTTTTCTTGGTCAACATTTCCAATTGATACAAAGAGGAATAAAAAACAGTTGTTACTAAGGCCATGTAGTATGATGCTAAATGAAAGGACCTCCAGGATATAGAAAAACAAAAGCCATATAATGAGTGATTATTGTCCTCAATATACTATGTTATCTCTCATCTCTTTTGCTGTCCCTTGATTATCTCATATTGTTATAGTATTTTACCTTGGTATCTGATATATTGTATATATGCATATTTGGTTATTTGAAATAGGATAGAGAAGGGGGAAAACAAGATGAGGGGAGGGGTGGGAGGAGGGAAATGGGGACATGAGAAAGGGTATCAATGCTTGTGACGTAATGCACCTTCTATCTGGTGAATATAATGTAACCTTTCTATTAATCACAATAAAATATATGAAGACAAAAACAGTTGTTACTTATGACTAGTCCTAGTTTTGAATAGTCAAAAGAAAAAATAAAGATCAGAAACATTTGGCATTTTGCTATTGAGAAGAACCCCATACTTCTCTTTTGTTGTGTGCATTATAACAAGTGAACTCTGGAAAGAACAAACCCAGAAGATGAATCTAATCCATGTCAAACTCGCAAGGAAATGGCAACTAAAAACAAGACCACTGCCAACCTCAACGCTGATGTGTCAGGTTTGATTAAAACCTGAATTAAGCAGTCCTCATTAGAACCTCAGAAGGATGAATTATCCTGCATAAATAGATTACTCATGCCCTGATAGAAACTCTGGCACCATACGCCCTGCTAGTAACTTTCAATTACATTGATAAATGAGAAGTTAAACTGTAATTTTTTTAGCACTACCCATTTTGTCTCTAATATCCTGCCACTTTTGTTTTTATTGAGATTGAAAATAGAAGCTGCAATGAAACAAACAGTCATTTGGATTAGTGTTACACTCCAAACCAGGAGATAATGGGGCTCAGGGTTACTATGGGAAAAGAAATGCCAAGACAACCTAACAGTGTTATTATATATATCTCCAATGACTGCCCCTAGATAGATATTAAAGTTGTATAACAAGTTCATACAGCATTTGTCTTCACCCTTATCATAAATAAAGTAGCCACATTATGGAATGAATCACTAATGACAGACAGTGCCTTGAACGTGCTACTGGAAAATTTAGTATCATAGGTCAGGACTGGATTTATTCATCAGCCAGTGAGTCAATAGATTTAGCTTACAGTAGTTAATCCTTATAACTTTCCAAAATAGGGATGACAGTAAAAGCATTTAATGCACTGGCCATCATTTCTTCCTTTCAACAGTTTATAAACACTAATTAAATTTACATACCAGTTTGTATTCTTGGTGCTGTCACACAGTCATTTTTCCTATTTGTGCAGATAGTGAAAAATTGGTCTAAGCAAAGTGAGACATGGGGAAAGAACAAATTTTGCATTTGGATTTTCCAAACGAAACTAGGCTTCTTTTGTTCTAACCTAAAGGCCCATCTGAGCATGATAATAGACCCAATGAAATAAATACAATTACTCATCAAATTTGGAAAGCATGATCACTGTGATGAATTACTTTGGAGAAGCAAAAAAGAAAATTGTCTCATGACTCAAGGATTTTAAAATTTCCTCTGCTCATATCTATCTATCTAACATTGCAACTGTAGGGGGAAAAATTGTTGAAACATTGCTCACTCAAAGTCCAGAATCTCTCCAGACCTTCTTAATCCTACTTTTTTAAATCTCCATTCTTGCTTCCTTCTTCTTTAGCTTTAAATGTTTCCCTTCCTTTACTGGGTTGCAAGCTCATATTGTAAATTAGTTTGGAATTGCTCCATTTCCTCTAGTTCTCACTTCATTCATTTTTCTAATTAGTCTATGAAGACTCACAATCCAAGCAGCATAATGAACTTTCCTTTTAGGAGAAAAGGGAATGATTACTGATCTTTTAATGTTTTGGAGACAGACTAGTTATTCCAAGAAATAGAAAGAGTTCTACAAAAAAAAATTAGCTATGTGTTTTACAGATAGAAGTTTCCATTATTGAAAGCATTAAAAAATACTTAGTATTTTTATTTTACTTCATAGAAAATACGTATTGAACTAGACAAGAAACTGAGAGGTAAAAGAAATAGTATAAAGACAAGATTTTTTTTGCCAGTCCGGGGCCTTGAACTCAGGGCCTGAGCACTGTCCTTGGGCTTTCTCAAGGCTACAGCCATACCACTTGAGCCACAGCACCACTTCCAGCTTTTTTCTATGTATGTGATACCAAGGAATTGAACCCAGGTTTTCATGCTAGGCAAGCACTCTACCACTAGGCCAAACCCCTGTCCCTCAGATTTTTTTCAAGACAAGAAAGCAAAGACACAAACTCCTTAGATTAGAGAGGTCACAAAATAAAAGAATGCTCAATTATTGAGCTCCAAATTATTCCACTTATATTAAGGAAATCAAATCTCCAAAACTCAATGAAGTCCCCTATACAAAGAAGGTTTTGGACTGAAAGATCTAGAAGGCCCACAATCCATAGGTTTGCCGTTCATCCATGAGTGTAGATTCTAAACACCTTCCCATGCATCCATAATTTCTGTAATTCACAGAATTCATCGTTCTTAGCCAGTGCTCTTCATGCTCTGGGGCACTCCAGCAATCTCCGAACGCATATATGTTCTCTTGTTAATGAATCCATCATTGCAACAAAACGTAGATTTTAGCCAGGCACAGTGGATCATGCCTGTAATCCTTAGCTACTCAGGAGGCTGAGATCTGAGAATTGTGGTTCAAAGCCAGCAGTGAGACTCACATCTCCAATTAACCACTAGAAAACTGAAGTGGGGCTGTGGTAGGGGTAGGGTGGTAGCCTTGAGCTGAAGTTCTTAGGCACAGCACCCAGGCCCAAAGTCCAAGCCCTACAACTGACCAAAAAAAATCATTTTTTTTTTAAAATTACCGAACTGATTGTGACTCTACACTGATCTTAAGTATAGCAGTTTCATGGGCATTGAAGACCTACAATAAACAACACGGCCATGATTTCAGCTAAAGCAATACACAAAAAGAATAAAATCATTAAATCAAAATGCAACTGAGGGCTGGGAGTTTAGCCTAGTGGTAGAGTGCTTGCCTAGCATGCATGAAGACCTAGGTTCAATTCCTTGGTACCACATACATAGATAAAAGCTGGAAGTGGCACTGTGCTCAAGTGGTAGAGCTCTAGCTTTGAGAAAATCCAAGGACAGTGCTTAGGCCCTGAGCCCAAGCACAGGACTGGCAAAAAAAAAAAAAGCAGCTGAGTAGTAAGGTATAAGTTATATATGCTTAGACATGAGCTAATTTAGCTATTGAAATTTGTATGTCTTGTAGAAAATCTCTTCTGAAATGGACACCCACAAAAAAATTTTGTTGCTGTTAAAACTCTATCACACACACACACACGCATACACATGCACACACACACACACACACACACACACACACATACACACACACACTTTCTCCTCCTGATTTTAGGACCCAAATAAAATTTATTGGCTTTCTTATCTACTTACTTACTGGACTTAAATTTCAGATGATCATGATCTATTCTCAAGATAGAGATAAAAACCATGTCTCGGGTTCGAAAGCAAAGTCACAGGTAGAATTTTAAGTCAGCATGGTGCATGATTTAGTATCTAATTTTCCAAGGTGAATGCTTTCTAAAGAGCAGCATCTATTTGGAAATAAAAACCTTGGATTAAGTAAACTGTCAGGTTATCTTTCATCATATGATCAATGTGTGAGGTGCATCTTGGAAAAAGGAACACCTTGATATATATAATAAACAAATGCTTTTTATGCAGAATCAGTAGCTCTGAGATAAGAGGCCATCATCAGCATGGAAATCCTTGCTCACTGTTTGGCTCCGCTAACTGTTGGGCCCTAAATCAATGTTGTTATGCCCTAGACTAACCTAGATGAAAATCTTTATATTTGACAGAAAACTGTACATCGGTCATTGTGTAATGGGCAGAAGCTTTATAGGAGCAGGGCTAGTAGTTTGGCCTGGTGACAGAGTGCTAACATGCATGAAGACCCAGGTTTGATTTTACCACATACATGGAAAAAGTCAGAAGTGGTGGGATAGTTCAACTGGTAGAGTGCTAGCCTTGAAAAAGCCCAAGGATAGTGCGCAGACCCTTAGTTCAAGCCCCAGAACTGGCAAAAAAAAAATAGGATCAAACTTTAAATCTCAAGTTCCATTCTAAGATTCACACATGTAGAACATGAACTTTCTTTGTAATAAATTAACCTTTGCTTTTTTATATATTGTATTAAATAAAAAGGTAATAAAATGGTTTTGAAAAAAGTTTTATATCTCCCTTTAATTTTATGAATCCTTCACTTCTTGTCAGACATCTAAAATAATATGCCTATTACATAATATGCAAATCACACTGCAATGTCTGTATTACCAATGTAAAATGGTTCCATGCAAGATTGTGTGTGTATGATCTGCCATGCTTAGCCCAAATTTTCAACTTTTATTTTTCCTTGGCACATTTAAACTCTTTCTTTACTTGTAACAGCCTATGAGAACCTTTCATATAAGAAGGGCAATTCAATAATTTCTTTATTAATTTGTTTTGTGGCTAACTCTAAATTGCCAAGCATATTTGGGCTTCTGAATGAGTATATCCTTCTATATAGTCCAAATAAATTAAAAATGATGTACAAGCTGGGCACGGTGGCACCCACCTGTAATCCTAGCTACTCAGGAGGCTGAGATCTGAGGATCAAGATTCAAAGCCAGCCTGAGACTCTTATCTCCACTTAACCTCTAGAATATGGAAGTGTGGCTTGGTTCAAGGATAGGGCTGTAGCCTTGAGCTGAAGAGCTCAGGGACAGTCCCCAGGCAGAGTTCAAACACCATAACTCACAAAAAATAATATGTACATCAGAAAGATTAATCAAGTCACTCATACAAAAGGCATCAAACCAAATGGTAACATTTTCTACAAAAGAACTGAGGACAAAGTTTAAGGAATGAATTTCCCAAAGTCCACAACAACTCTTTTCCCATGTGTTGTTCAGCTGGTACATAGCAAGGCACTGGAAACACAATCCTTAAAATACTTTTTTTAAGCTTAGAATACCCTAATTATCTCCTTCTAAAGCAATGAGCCATGATCGTATAGTGTAGACATTACTTCCTGACTTTGGCTTTCTTCATCTTCCTGTTCAGTTCTCCAGCAGAATCAAAGAGTTCACTAATTGGGCTCCTTTAGTACTTGGTGCATACTTCTACTGCAGTATGTAACAGAAGGTGCTGAGCAGAGTGTTGTCTACATCTAAGTAAATCTGAATCTTGACAACAAAATTTGTATTCCCTTCTTTTTGGTATTAATGAGTAGAACAGCACTTAGAAATCAAAAAGTGAAGTGGAAAGACAAAGATGAAGGCGAAGAGGAAGAAGAAGAAGGAGGAGGAGGAGGAGGAGGAGGAGGAGGAGGAGGAGGAGAAGGAGAAGGAGAAGGAGAAGAAGAAGAAGAAGAAGAAGAAGAAGAAGAAGAAGAAGAAGAAGAAGAAGAAGAAGAAGAAGAAGAAGAAGAAGTTGTCAAAAGAGAGAGTCAGGAACTGGCGCTGTAACTCATGCTTGTAATCCTAGCTACTCAGGAGGCTGAGATCTGAGGATCAAGCTTCAAAGCCAGTCGGGCACAAAAAGACCTGAGACTCTTATCTCCAATTAACCTCTGGAAAATGGGAAGTGGGGCTTGGCTCAAAGGTAGGGTGGTAGCCTTAAACTGAAGAGCTCAGGGACACCACCCAGGCCCAGAAGTAGGGCAGTAGCCTTCAGCTGAAGAGCTCAGGGACAGCGCACAGGTAGAGTTCAAGCCCCATGACCCATAAAAAAAAAGTGTCAACAAATCATCTTAAACTCACAAACAAATGTCCTTTGTACTTAAAGAAAACCCAAATCTTAACAAAGAGAAATCAGGGTGAGCATGTAGTTCAAGTACTAATCCAGGTTCCCTTTGAAGGAGTCATTTACTTTTGACAGATAAAAGAATTGAACACAAATGACTGGATCAAAGCCAAAGCAAACACATATGATAACAAAATCAAGAGTGCACCTTCCACTCCTGGGCATCTATCCTGACCATCATAATCCAGGATATGATAAGGACACTTGCTCAGCTATGTTCATCTCTGCACTATTCACAATAGCCAGGCAATAGAAACAATCAAGATACCCTACTGCAGATGAATGGATACCAAAAAAATGTGGTATACAAATACAATGGAATTCTAGATAGCCAAGACAAGATAAAATAATAGCATTTGCAGGGAAGTGGATGAATCTAGAGCGAGCCATGTTGAGTGAGACAAGTCAAGACCAAAGGAACAAAAGGCACATGGTATCCTTAATATTTGGCTATTAGATCCAAACAATACAAGAGCAAGGACTCAATATTTGCATACCCAATGCTATGGACATGGTATTGGAACTCAACATAACTACATAGACATAAAAATTTATCACTCTATAGATGTAATGTTTTATTACATAGATTAATATGAATCTATGACATACAAACCCTCAGCTTAATTTTAGTTATGTTCTAAAAATCTAAGTGCCAATGATTGTATATAGAGATTCCCTTCTTGAATGCTTGTTTGTTAAACATGTCATTTGAAATATGATGTAAAAATCAATGTTAATAAATTCTTTAATAATAATAAAAAAGAGTGTGCCTTCATCTGGTCCCAAGGATAGAGTACTCACTTTTTTTTTAATTTAAAGAAAGAGATCAATTGGGAAAGAGGGGATGGAAGACACTGTACAAAAGGACATGTACTCATTATGTGACTCATGTAATCTCTCTGTACATCACCTTAAATGAATTAAAATTAAAATCAGAGATCAGCAAACATCGCATTCAAAAATAAAGTTTTTCATCTGTACTTTGCCAGATCTCAGAACATAATTGACTATAGTCTTTGAATATAAGTTAAGAATAGTGTCCAAATGTTTGCTTTTTGACTTATTTTTACATTGTTCATTTCTGAGCCATTACATCTGCCATGGTAAGCTCTGCCTGCTGTGAATTTATATAATGTGAGAGTACAACTACTTTAAATGGCAGCTCTGAGTGCAGGAAGACATTTCCAACTGTTCTACCTTCAGGGAAAGAAGAAGGCTCCAACAAATTTCTTGACCTGCATCCTCCAACACACACAGTGAACCTGTAATTTACAGTCTTTGAGAAGTGTGCCTACTGAGGATTTGATTTTTTTGTTTTGTTTTAGTTTGTTTTTAGAAAAAGAAATGTATTACAGGAAACATCCATAATTCAAAAAGCCTTTGGGGATACACAAATGGGCACTGGTTACCTTCTTTGCCTCTCTTCTTTAAGAACCTACATATTGACTGAAATAGTTACATTGGACTTATATGCATCAAGAGACTTACATAAAGTTGATAGGCTACATGAAGTTAATACAAGTAGTTTTTGTATGTAATACTTTTCTGTTGTTGCTTTGCTTTGTTGGTCATGGGGCTTGAACTTGGGGATCCTGGGTACTGTCCCTGAGCCTTTTTACTCAAGGCTAGCACTCTATCACTTTGAGCTACAACATCACTTTTGGTTTTCTAGTGATTAATTGGAGATGAGTCTCACATTCTTTAGTGCCAGGACTGGCTTTGAACCTCAGTCCTCAGATCTCAGCCTCTTGAGTAGCTAGGATTACAAGCGTGAGACATCACACCCAGCTATCAACTGTATTTCTATCAATAACCTTCAATTTTTCTTACAATTTAACCTAACATGTTCAGTGTCTACTGATTAGGGGACAGTTATTGTACTTAGATAATAAGACAAATTTACTAAGAATGTTACCTGCCCTTAAATGAGATGCTCAATGGTATGTATAAGGATATCATGTGAGACTTTTCACTCTAGAAATAAAATATAAAACATGAAATATGGTGTAACTGGTGATGTGTCAGGGATTTGATATACTATGAAATGCTTTAGTGGGGACACCTAGATATTCAAAATCATACAAGTCTGTATTTAAATTTTTTCTCTGCCACATAGTAAGTATACAGGACCCCTGCACAAGGTGCTAACCTTTCTGAATTTTATTTTTCATATGACCAGACAATTAAACCTCCTTCAAAAGTATTATTATGTTAATGTCTCATTTACAAGATCTCTTTTAAAGAAGATAAATTTCAGCTGAATAAGAAACAAACCAAAAAATAAATAAATAAAATGAAGGAAGGAAGGAAGGAATCACACATTCTATAAATAGGAACAAACACAAGGGAAATCAAGGAAAGTTCTCTCGATGTTGTGCTGGTGGCTCACATCATATCTACTGAAATCGAATCTACTCAAGAAGTGACTATTGGTGGGAGTGTAAACTCTTTCAACCACTATGGAAAGCAGTGTGGCAGTTCCTCAAAAGACTAAACATAGAGCTCCCCTATGACCCAGCAATTCCACTACTTGGCATTTACACAATCGTCCAGAAACAAGGACATACTAAATCCACTAGCACAATGATGTTCATTGCAACGCTATTTACCATAGCAAAGATATGGAACCAATCTAGATGTCCCTCAGTTGATGAGTGGATCAACAAGATGTGGTATTTGTACACAATGGAATTCTATGTAGCTGTCAGAAAGAATGACATCGCCTCATTTATGAAGAAATGGAAAGACTTAGAAAAAATCACATTAAGTGAAGTAAGCCAGACCCAAAGGAACATAGGCTCAATGGTTTCCCTCATTTGTAATAATTAGTACACACCTAGGACTCTCCTAGCAGAGGATTACAATAGAACAAAACCCAGATACATAAGGCTAACAGCATGACGCTAAATGAAAGGACTTCCAGGATATAGAGATAAGATCTTTATCATGTGTGATTGTTGTTCTTAATGAACTATGTTATTTCTCATCTCTTTTGTTGCCCCTTGGTTAATCTCATATTGTTACAGTATCTGACCTTGTTATCTGGTATATTGTATATACATTTATTTGTTTATCTGAAATAGGAAAGGGAAGGGGGGAAACAAGATGAGGGGAGGGGAGGGGGAGCAAAATGGGGACAAAAACACGAGAAAGGGTATCAGTGTGTGAGAAGTAATACAGTTTCTATCTGGCGAATATAACTGTAATCCCTCTATTAATTACAGTTAAAAAAAAAAAAAGTAGCGATCTGGGGATGGAGGTTTAAAGCCAGGCTGGTAAGACAAATCCGAGGGGTTCTTATCTGAAACTAATCAGAAATAAAAACTAGAAATGGATGGTCCATCCCTGAGTTTAAGTCCCAGTACACACACACACACACACACACACACACACACACACACACACACACACACACATGCAATTTCAGTATGACAATTGTTGAATGACCTGGAGATTAGAGGAAACCTTTCAAGTGAGGAGAAAAACCAAACAGATAAGTCTTGCAAGCATGGTTTAGTATTTGAAAAAGTATATAATCAAAGTAATTAGAAACTTTGGAAAAATATTTGAAAGAGTATTAAAAACATACTAATAAAAATACTATGAGGCTGGGAGTTTGACCTAGTGGTAGAGTGCTTGTCTCGTATGCATGAAGCCCTGGGTTTGATTCCTTGATACTACATACATTGAAAAAACCAGAAGGGGCGCTGTGCCTCAAATGGGAGAATGCTAGCCTTGAGGAAGCCCAAGGACAGTGCTTACTTAGACCCTGAGTTCAAGCCCTAGGACTGGCAAAATAATAATAATAATAATAATAATAATAATAATAATAATAAAATAAATATCTATACACACACACACACTATAGTAAAGCCAGGCACTGGTGACTCATCCCTGTAATTCTAACTGCTCAGAATGAGAACTAAGAATCTCGGTTCAAAGCCATACATAGTAAGAAAGTCCATGAGATTCTTATCTGCAATTACCCACTAAAAGCTGGAATTTAGGATTGTGGCTCAAAGTCGTAGAGTGCTTGCTTTGAGTGAAAAACCTCAGGGACAGCACGTAGGCCCTGAATTCAAATGCCATAACCAACCCACCAAAAACAAAACAAAACAAAAAAACCTACAATAATAAAGGAAATTTAGCAAAGGAAAAAGTACAAAGTGCAGTATATTACTAGGTTCTGCTGGAGATAGAATTTAACTATGATAATGTCAACAATTATGAGTAAATTAAAAAATATGGTAAACTATACTGAAAACAGCAGGAGTATGATGGCAGGAAAAGGACATAAAAATTAATAGATTCTTAACTATGAAGATCCCTACTCCAAACACACCAAGACTGACAAACTTAGAAATTATAATATAGGCAGAAATATTTAGCAATATGCTGAAAAATTATAGAAGAAATCCATGGAAGTTCCCAAATTTGATGAGTAGGACTTAAGAATAAGAAAATAAATTGTCATACTGAAGAGTTCTTT
The DNA here is from genome assembly GCF_031878675.1 of Megascapheus bottae. Taxonomy (NCBI): domain Eukaryota; kingdom Metazoa; phylum Chordata; class Mammalia; order Rodentia; family Geomyidae; genus Megascapheus; species Megascapheus bottae. Next base: position 67,196,808 of record NC_143509.1, read on the forward strand.
TGTTGCTTTTTTGATTTTCTTTTCTTTTCTTTCTTTTTATTTATTTATTTTTAAAATTTGTTTGATATTTTTATTGTAATTAATGAAAGGGTTACATGATATTTGCCAGATAGAAGGTGCATTAATTCACATACATTGATACCCTTTCACATGTCTTGGTCCCCATTACCCTCCCCTCCACCCCCCCTCTTTTTATTTATTTATTTATTTATTTTTGCCAGCCCTGGGGCTTGAACTCTAGTCCTGAACACTGTCCCTGAGATTTCTCAAGGCTAGTGCTCTATCACTTTAGTCATAGTATCATTTGCATGCACAAACCCAAGGCTTTGTGCATGTTAGCCAAGTACTCTATCACTACTCCAAACTCCCATTAACTATGTAAATGAATGGTATTGCTATATGTCATATTGTTATACAAAAACTACTTCAGTAAAGGATGGTATAGACATGGGACTCTCATATTTAGCTGACAAATGAGATACCATGACAAGTGGTAAAATCTCCTTCATTTCCCTGTAATTTTCTGTCCTCTGGAATTTCTCTATATGTGGGGAATATCACTGTGTAATTTGTAGTACTGAGGGATTGTATTCATTCGTCCCCTTAATTTAAAATATAAATTCAAATAAAACTCAGAAAAAGTAGAATCTCAGGAGACTGGATATGATACTAAAATGTTTTAAAAGTAAAATTTGTAATAGCAAAAGATATCCAGTCTGAAATGACAAGGGAAATCTAGGAAGAAAAAGAAAACATTAAAAAAAAATGGATAGGGCTGGCATGGAGTGGCCACGGCCATGGCGTACGCCTGTCTCTTCAAGTACAGCATCATCAGAGATACAGGTGTAGGCAAATCATGCTTGTTGTTACAGTTTATAGACCAGAGGTTTCAGACCGTGCATGAACTCACTATTGGTGTAGAGTCTGGTGCTCGAATGATAACAATTGATGGAAAATACATAAAACTTCAGATGTAGGATACAGCAGGGCAAGAAGAGTCCTTTCGGTCTATCACAAGGTCATATTACAGAGGGGCAGCGGGGGCTTTACTAGTCTATGATATTACAAGGAGAGATACATTCAGCCACTTGACAACCTGGTTAGAAGATGCCTGCCAGCATTCCAATTCCAACATGGTCGTTATGCTTATTGGAAATAAAAGTGATTTAGAATCTAGCTTTTGCAGAACAGGGACCCATCTTCATGGAAACTTCTGCCAAGACTGCTTCCAATGTAGAAGAACCTTTTATTAATATAAGCAAAAGAAATCTATGAAACAAATCTAGGAAGGGGTTTTTGACATCAACAATGAGGCAAATGGCATTAAAATCGGCCCTCAGCATGCTGCTATTAATGCAACCCACACTGGCAGCCAGAGAAGACAACAGGCCAGAGGAGGCTGCTGCTGAGTTTTCCCCATCTAGCTGCCCAGTGGAGCTCCTCCTACACCCTCTCTCCTCATGCTCAGCTGAGACATGAAACTGTTTGAAATGGCTTTATGCCGCAGAAGACTTAATCCTTCAAATTCTTGTATAACTTTGAATAAATGGTTAATGTTCACTTAAAAGACAGATTTGGGAGGTTGTTTTCCTATCTATTTGCATTGGATTTCTAGGTCAATCAATGTGATTACTTTTGTTAAATGTTGTCTTGTGCCCTTAAGAACTGAGTTGAATTAAACACTACAGAGTCACCTTGAGTATTTAAATCAGTTTGTGTAGTTAGATTTTCCAGCCCCAGTGGTTACCTAATGTTTAATATTACAGAACTGTCCCCAAAAAGTTTGTCAACTTTCACAGCTATAAGGAAACCAGAAGGACCTTTAATTCTGTATTTATCATTTACTTTCTGTATGTATAGTTTAATAACCTGCTTGAGTGTAATTTGCCAAGCTTGAGTTCTTAAATGAATTTGCATAAAATCTATACTGTTTAAAGCTTGAAGCTACAGAAGCATTGCTAGGAATTGCTTGGACACCGAGTTTTAAACTTTTTTTTTTATACTCTTTTTTTTATTGTAATTAGTAAAAGGGTTACATGATATTTGCCAGATAGAAGGTGCATTAATTCACATACATTGATACCCTTTCACATGTCTTGGTACCCGTTTCCCTCCCCCCCCCCCACACCCCCCACCCTTCTTGGTTTTCTCCCCTTCCCTATCAAATTTCAAATATCCAAATACAAATAAATTCAATATATCAGATAACAAAGTGAGATACTATACCAATATGAGATAACCAAGGGACAGCAAAGGAGATGAGAGACAACATACTACATTAAGGACAACAATCATTCATTATATGGCTTTTGTTTCAATATCCTGGAGGTCCTGTCAATTAGCTTCCCATTATATGTCCTTATGTATCAAGATTTTGCTCTATTGCAAATCTCTGCTAGTAGAGCCCAAGGTTTCTACTGATTATGACAAATGAGGGAAACCATTGAGCCTAAGTTCCTGTGAGTCTGGCTTACTTCACTTAATATGATTTTTTCTAAGTCTTTCCATTTCCTAACAAATGGGGCGATGTCATTCTTTCTGACAGCAGCATAGAATTCTATTGTGTACAAATATCACAACTTGTTGATCCACTCATCAACTGAGGGACATCTAGGTTGGTTCCATATCTTTGCTATGGTGAATAGTGCTGCAATGAACATTGTTGTGCTAGTGGGTTTAGTATGTCCTTGTTTCTGGGTGGTTGGGTAAATGCCAAGTAGTGGAATTGCTGGGTCATAGGGGAGTTCTATGTTTAGCCTTTTGAGGCACTGCCACACTGCTTTCCATAGTGGTTGAACGAGTTTGCACTCCCACCAACAGTGTAGTAGTGATCCCTCCTGGCCACATCCCCTCCAGCATCTGTTGTCATTCGTTTTCCTGATCCTGGTCATTCTAGCTGGAGTGAGGTGGAATCTTAGAGTTGTTTTGATTTGCATTTCTTTTATGACCAGAGATGTTGAGCATTTCTTCATGTGTCTATAGGCCATTTTTGTTTCTTCTTTAGAGAAGACTTTCTTTAAGTCTTTGGCCCATTTTTTAATGGGATGGTTGTTACTTTGGAGGTGAGTTTTGGAGTGATTCAATTTTTTGAGTTGTTGATATATTTTAGATATGAGGCCTTTATCTGTTGTTTGGTTGGTGAAGATCTTCTCCCACTCTGTAGGCTTCCTGATTAGTTTACTAGCTATGTCCTTTGCCATACAAAAGCTCTGCAGTTTAATGCAGTCCCACTTATCCAGCCTTTCTCTGATTTGTTGTGATTCTTGGTCCTTATTAAGAAAATTTCGACCTGTGCCAAGGAGGCCTAGTGTATCTCCTATTCCTTCCTGTAGAGTTTTCAGTGTGTCAGCTTTTACCTCCAGGTCTTTGATCCATTTGGAGTTAATTCTAGTGCAAGGTGACAAAGAAGGATCCAGCTTTAGTTTTCTGCAGGTGCTTAACGAGTTCTGCCAGCACAACTTGTTGAAGAGGCTGTCTTTCTTCCATTTTATTTTTTTGGCTCCCTTGTCAAAGATTAGGTGGCCATATGTCTGTGGTTTAATATCTGGGTCCTCAGTTCTATTCCATTGGTCTTCAGGCCTGTTCCTGTGCCAGTACCAAGCTGTTCTGAGAATTATAGCTCTGTAATAGAGTCTAAAGTTTGGAATTGAAATTCCTCCAGCACTGTTCTTTCTGCTAAGAAGTGTTTTTGCTATACGGGGTCTTTTATTATTCCATATGAAATTTTGGATTGCCTCTTCTATTTCTTTAAAGAATGACATTGGGATGTTGATGGGTATTGCATTGAATTTGTAGATAGCTCTTGGCAGGATTGTCATTTTCACAATGTTGATTCTTCCAATCCAGGAGCATGGGAGGTTTTTCCATTTCCTTAGTTCAGCTTTAATTTCCTTTTTTAGGGTTTTAAAGTTTTCGTCAAAAAGGTCCTTTACATTCTTAGTTAAGCTAATTCCTAGGTACTTTATTTTCTTTGAGGCTATTGTGAAAGGAGTTTCTTTCCTGATTATTGCCTCATCCGAGTTTTAAACTTTTTGACATTGTTAATAAGCATGTTCATCTTTTCTTGTTAGTAGCCTAAGAAAAAATATGCATAATGTATTTTACTAAAGGCTATGTATGTCTGTCTGTGTTAACCTGTTTTAATGCCAAAAGTTTGCTATTTGTCCACAATTTCCTTAAAACCTCTTCAGAAAAGGATTTGTTTGCCTTAATGAGTACTGTTGGGTAGAAACGCAGTATGATGAGTGAAAGGGCAGAAGCAAGAAACCCCTACCTGCAAGCAGCTTGAGGAGAGTGAGCCCACATGTAGATGGCACATTATGAGGACTTTTAATCTTTCTTTAACCGCAATAATGTTTTCCTTTTATTCACATGATTTCTAAGTATATTTTCATTTAGGACAGTTTTTCAACCTTGATGTACAGGAACTGTATAATTCAGTCCCAACTTATAATCTTTAAAATATGGTAAGCATCTTGTCTGTTTTGAAAGAAATATGACAATAAATCTACCAGATGAAAATTCCTGTTGAAAAAAAATGGATAGGGAAGGGGGAAAGCAAGATGAGGGGTAGGGTAGGTGGAGGTAAATGCGGACCAAAACATGAGAAAGGGTATCAATGTTTGTAAGTAATGCACCTTCTATCTGGTGAATATAATGTAACCCTTCTATTAATTACAATAAAAAATACATGGAAAAAATGGAGTTTGAAGATAAGATAAAGTAGTAAGTGGTGGCCAGCAAGTGAAATTTTGTGCTATATGTCATACAACTCCTTACCACAATGCTAAAAAACCATTCTATAATCCTAAACCCAGAAATGGTTAATATGAGTAATTTTTGATAAGGAAACCATTGGCAACAATTTTTTTAAAGATCCAATAAGCAAAAGTAATCTTGCAATATACTGTTCTTTAAGACAACAACAACAGGAGAGAGGCTGGGAGTGTGGCCTCGTGGTAGAGTGCTTGCCTAGCATGCACAAAGACCCTGGTTCAATTCCTTGGTACCACATACATAGAGAAAAGCCGAAAGTGGTGCTGAGGCTCAAGTGATAGAGCTCTAGTCTTGATAAAGTCCAAGGACAGTGGTCAGGCCCTGTGCTCAAGCCCAGGACTGGCAAAACAAAACAAAACAAAAAATCAGGAAAATTGTTGAGGATTTTCGTATTTTGAGATTTGATTTTTCCTAGAACTGAAGTGACAAGAAGTGACAGCATAGTACCTGGTATCCAGTTGATACCTATTTCTTGTGAGGTACATGTGAAATAATGTACCTGATAAGCTTAGAACAGTGCTGGCCTATAACATGGTCCCAGTACAGGATGAATATCATATTAAAAAATCTCCCACTCTCCTTACAACTGTTTGAGATAAGCAATGTTAACCTTATTTCTCATATAGACTAGCTCTTTGTCAACAAAACACTGCACCATGCTACCAGAATCATCAAATTCATCCTAAAGCAGAGCCGGAATCACATGTCCTACTTACATCATTTCCTCGGCTACTATTTTTTGAAAGAGACAAAAAGAAAAGGAAATACATAACACTGCCCTTTAGATACTAAGATGCTCTCACTATCCTTAGACAGATTGAGTGGGGGAAACTGTGTAGGAGTAGAAGTTATGGTGACAATTTAGAGTAATTTTAAAGAATGTCCATATTTTATGTGGGAGCATTGATGTTGTTTTTCTTTGTTATTCTATCTTGTGGGAGGGTGGCTTCTGTCTTCATTCTATTTTAAAATACTCCCAGCCCCAATCATTCAATATGTTATTAGATTACTAAATATTATTCTGATCCTGTGAAGATTATTAGATACTCAGCTACCAAAACAGCCTTAAAATTTGAACTAAAATTGATAAGTCCACTTAGTGTGGATGGCTCATGCTTTATAATGCTAGCTACTGGGGAGGCTAGGCAGGAAAGTCCATGAGACTTTTATCTCCAATTAACTACCAAAAGCCCAAAAGTAGAGCTGTGGTTAAAGCCATAGAGCACAACCTTGAGCCCAAAAGCTCAGAGATTAATGCCTAGGCCCCAGGACAAGCATTCCCGCCCAAATAATAAAGACGATGATAGTTCATAAATCATCATACATATGTGATATTATTTAGAAAGATACTGTAAAATTAGGTGAAGATTTGATTTACCAATATCAGTATTAATCAATGATTAATTAATTTGCTGGGTAGTTCAACTTGCTACCTTTTTCTACCAACTATCATCAAAGAAAGTAGTTTTCTGGAAATAATTTGACTTTTGTCTTAGAAATCACTTATTTTTTAACAAACCATCTAATTCTGCAATTGCATGCTCTTGAGTTTTGCATACAATTATCATGACCAGTGAAAAGGGACCTAACTAAGTGCATCCAAGAACTACTTAAAAATAAAATTGGGGAATCCTGCAGAGGGAAGCAGCAACTATATAAACTAGAAAACACATGTTTCCTAAAAATATTCATAGTCAGTAACTTTCTCTGTACCAATCCATAGATTTTTGCCAGGTTTGTACATTTTACAGGCTACCCATGTGTGACTTCTTTTTTTTTTTCTTTTCTTTTCTCAAATTTTTATTGCAATATATAGAGGGGTTGCAGTTATATTTTCCAGGTAGTAGGTGCATTACTTCTCACACATTTATTCCCCTTCTCATGTTTTTGTTCCCATTTCCCCCCGCACAACCCCTCTCATTCATCTTGTTTTCCTCCCTTCCCTTTCCTATTTCAAATAAACAAATAAATGTATATACAATATGCCAGGTAACAGTAACAATATGAGATTGACCAAAGGGCAACAAAAGAGATGACGATCACACAATGTAAAGCTCGTTTCCATATCCTGGAGGTCCTTTCATTTCGCCTCATCATATATGGCCTTATGTATCTCGGTTTTGTGCTATTGTAATCCTCTGCTAGGAGTGTCCGAGGCTTGTACAACTGAGAGAAACCATTGAGCCTATGTTCCTATTATCCATGTGTGACTTCTTATCCACATTTTCCCCGCCTGTGATCAATATCCTTTTCAAGATCATAGTATTACTCTTCTCTTCTGTTTTTAACTGATTCCTCCAAAATCACCTTCAAGAATTCAGAAAACTCTTTTGTTGGGAAGCATTCTGAATACTGACTGAATTCCAGACACAATACCAGCCACTAGGAGGAACAGTAGAGCAAAAAAGTCAGTAGACTGAGAGTCTAAATAGAAAGTAATCATTGACATAACCGTGAAGACAAATATATACTCACAAATGAAAACATGAACTGTTATACAGGGTGCTAGGAGAGAATTTAACAGAGTATTGATCTGTTTGAGCTTGTCCTAGTCTTCAAGGGCATATTTCATCTAGTTGGGGATCTGAGTTCATTTAGATTCATTAACTGCTGTCTCAAAATACCTTTACCCATAGGGACTTGAATTCCCCTGTAGATGATGTTTCTTTTACTCTCTTGTTGTTTGAAGATAATTTCTGATGTTGAAAACAAAAGAAAAATGAAGGTTGAGAGCATCTATTTCATTACATCACCTATCAATATTACAATTGTGGCCCTAATCAATGAACGTCCTTTATGGATCTTTTGCTTCAAATATAGTTTTAAAAAATTTAATTTGTATCTTTGTTCTAGCATCAGATCCATTTGCATTGTAAACTTTTTTACAACACTTTGAAGAAGCAGCTTAATGTAAGGGGAAGAAAAAGAGCTTTCATTCCAGTTTGAATCCTTAATAAACACTCATTCTCTGTCATAATCAAATTATTTTGTCTAAGTCTCAATTCCCTCCTTTTAAAAATGAGCATAACAATTCCCATCCAACAGTATTTTGGCAAAGATTAGATCCATAGAAATGAAATGTCCAGTAGAAAGCCTGATACAGACAGGGATGACCTAATAACTAATGGCTATTTTTCTTTCCCCACAGGCTTTCCTAGCAGCAAACAGAGGTGCTTTCTCATACAATGTATAAGCACAAGGGACCTAATAACTACCGCAGATTGATACATTTAGTATTAATGTGCTGGGGAAAACTTAAAAGAATTCCATATATGACAATACATTTTACTTTAGTGAAGGGAAGGGGCGGGACTTATCCTGTGAATACTTTCTTGCCTGCCCCCTTTCCCACCAGCCAGTTTGTTTACAGCAATTGTCACCTCAAGGGCTTCTGTGTTAATGAATGTTCACACACTGTGCTTACAGGTGTGAATTTCTATCACCCTCTCTGTTTTCACAGAAGACATATCTTACAGGACCAGGATTTATCTCCCCGAAACCACCCAAACGTCAATCTGACATTTTTAATGGTTTAACTAAAGTGCTCAGCAATTTTAATACTTTCAGGAAAAACTAAATTTAACTAGATATCATTTGTATGAGACAGGGGGGAAGGGCGCGGGACTAGCCCTACATATAAGAGAGTTGGGGATGTGGCTCATGCCTGTAATCCTAGCTACTCAGGAGGCTGAGATCTGAGGATTGCACTTCAAAAGACAGGCCAGGATGAGTCCTACATGAGAGGACCACCAGAAAACCAGAAAGTGGTGCTGTGGCTCAAGTGGTAGAGTGATAGCTAAGGAATTGCACACAGGCCCAAGTTCCAGCTCAGGACCAGCACAAAAACTTGAACGTCCAGATATTTGTATTCAATAGTCTTTAGGATCAGTGCTACTGATGCCTATAAAACACTTGAATGTGAAGTTAAGATAGGTATATATAATATATAATACAGGCATAAATATAATGTGTGTGTATATATATATATATATATATATGGATATGGAACGGGAGTGTGGCCTACTGGTGGAGTGCTTGCCTGGCATGCATGAAGCCTTTGGTTTGATTCCCTGATACCACACTCACAGAAAATGAGGTGGTACTGTGACTTAAATGCTAAAACTCTAGCCTCGAGAAAGCTCAAGGACAGGGTCCAAGCCCCAGGATTGGCAAAAAAAAATATATATGTATATATATATATATATTATATACACATATATATGAGGTATATAATACATGTTTATTATAGCATATATTCAAATATGTATTTAGTTTCCTCAATACAGTACTAATAATATTCATATAGAAGGCATATGTTAGATCAATGAAAGAGTAAATGACTGAGTGAGTAAATAAATATGTCAGTAAGTTTATCAGACATCTCTTGAACCTCTCTCATGTGCCAGATACTGGGAAAGGCTTCCTGAAGAATTGGTACTTGCCCTGGTGGCTGGCTCTTAAAGCTATGATACTCCATACCTATATGCACATGTAGCAGGAATTGCCACAGTTTCCAGAAGTGTACATCAAAGCAGATATTACTTCATACAAAAAAAGTAAATTCTATTCTCAATAAACTCCTCTTCAAAGTTATTGTATAGCAAATGTTCTTGCAACGAAATGAATCATTTCTAATCACTATCACAACTTAATCTTTGTGATTTACTTAGAGTAATATGAGTCTGCAGGGTTATTAAATAATAATGTGGCCAACTGTTAGAGCCGGGAATTGGAAGAAACTTTGTAATAAGTTTCAGTAAAAGGTTGAGGGAATTTGACTTCCTCCTCAAGAGACATTTTCTCTGATTTTGAAAATATGAGCTTCTTTCCCTGTGTGGAATAAGACATTAGAACCAGCTTGGTTATAAATATTATTTTTTTTAAAAAAATGATAAATCTGGGGGCCAGGAGTGTTGCCTAATGGTAAAGTGCTTGTCTAGCATGCACAAAGCCCTAGGTTTAATTCCCCAGTACCACACACACACACACACACACAAAAACAAAACAGAGATGTCAGAGATGCCAGTGTGTCTCAAGTGGTAAAGGGCTACCCTTGAGAAAGCCCAAGGACAGTGCTCATGCTCTGAATTCAAGCCCCAGGACTGGTAAGAAAAAAAATACATTTTTTGACAGAAAAAAAGTCCTTTAAATTCTATGAATTGTTTGCTCCGTTCAGTAGATAGAGCCTTTAGTATGATGCTATTGAAAAATATTTCACATTCCCTACAGCTAACTCGGTGAGCTTCTGAACAATGTTGCTCATGCTAGAACATTCCTTAGTTCATTAGAGTCACATACTGCTAAAGACATTAAGCATAACATACACAGCAGTGACCAGCTGGTACTTGAGGAATGGCTAAGGCAACTGAGTCCATGGTCAGGCCAGCGGAAGACAGCAAAACAACCATCTCACATCTGGAAATGACATATTACTGGTGTCATAATCTCTTATTAAATTTTTAGAAAAGTGACTTACATAGGGCCCAAGAATATCAACCATTCACTGGATCCTCAGCCATGTGACAAGAAGTATGGTGTCAGGTAGGGAAACCAAGCATTAAATTCTCAAGATTCTGGTTAAATTCTGACTTTGTCACATGAGAGGTATGCATCACTGAGCAGTTAACATTGAATATCTTTCTCATCTAACAAAAGGAATAAAATTCATTCTGTATAGATCATTAAGAATGCTAAATGGGATTAGAAATACAAAATGTTTGCCTGGTCACAAGGCAGGTGTTTAATAAATAGCTTAATCTCACTACCAGAATGAAAGCAGGTATCGGTACAATTACAGCGACTCCTTGGAGGACAGTGGCAAATTTTTCCAGCTTCCCTTCTTTTACTTGCTTCCAAGTTAGAAATTTGTTTTGGATCCTCTAAAGAAATCTGCTGAGATACTAGCACCCAGCTGTTAGCAGCCTTCTCTACTAGACATTCTTTCTTCTGAATCCACTCACATCCACATCAATCTCTTTTAAAACTTCAATTTTCAGGAGAAAGGCAAGGCTACTTTCTTTTATGACTGTTATTTAATATAGTACTATGAATCTTTACAACAGAATTAGATGAAAAAACTAAAAGTGCATCCACATTGGAAAGGAAGAAGTTTTGCTATCTGCATTTGCAGATGGCATGATCTCATTCATGTCTAAAAACTCCATCTAAAAGATGTTAGGACTTATAAACACAGGCAGTAAAGTTGCAGACTACAAAAATCAACACACATACAACAGTAACATTTTATGCCAGAAATAAACTTGCTAAAAAAGAAATTGAGGGCAAAATCTTAAGTCACATTCCCTACCAAAAAATTTTAAATAAGAAATAAGCACACTGAGGAAATAAAAAAAAAATCTCTCCAAAGAAAATTGTGAAAGCACCAGCTAGTTATAGAGGCCAGACCAAAATGCAATTATTTGTCCTTAGTTCATGGTCTAGAAGAATTCATATTGTTAAAATGGCCATATTAATCAGTTATCTATAGCTTCAATGTGTATTCCACCAAAATGTCAATGGCTTCTATAGAGATAGAAAGCAAGTATAAAATTCATACAGAGCGAGGCATTAGTAGCTCATGCTTATAATCTTAATTACTCAGGAGGCTGATATCTAAGAATCATAGTTCAAAGCCAGCCTGAGCAGAAAAGTAGATGAGACTCTTATCTCCAACAAACTACTTGCAAAAAGCCAGAAATTGGCATTGTGGCTCAAGTGGTACAAGCACGACCCTAGAATAAAAGAAGCTTAGGGACAGTGTCCATGCCCTGAGTTCAAGCACCAGGACTGGCGTGAAAAAAAATTTTATATGGAAACACAAAGGACCCAGAATAGCATAAAGAAGATCCTTAGCAGAGGAAAAAGAAAAAGAAAAGCCAAAGGCATCACAGTACTTGACTTTAACGGTGGAGTAGCCAAAACAGTGTGATAATAACATAAAAACTAAAACTACATCAATGGACCCAAATAGTAATCTCAGAAATTAATCAACTCCCATGTATTCACATAGCTAACTAAGGTTTCAAAAATGTATCGAGACAGTCTTCTCAGTAAATGGCACTGACAAAATTGAATGTAAATACACTAGATTCCCTTATCTCACCACACAGAAAAATTAATCCAGAGAATGATCAAAGACTTAAATGTTAAACCTGGTGCCAGTTACACAAGTCTGTAGTCTAGGCTGAAACAAGGGATCATAGATGTACAAGTTCAAAATCAATTTTGAATAATGCAGGGAGATCCCAAAGAAAGGAAGGGGGGAGGGAGGAAGGGAGGGAGGGAAAATAAGCTATGAATTTACTACAAGAAAACTTTATGCACTTCAAGACAATTATGTAGATAATAATTTTTTCAAAGTGTTGTCCAAAGTAGAGGCAACAAAAGTAAAAATAGACAAGTGGGATTATACCAAACTAAGTATATATCCAGAAATGATATTGTGTACCAAAAACATATCGGCAACATGTCTATGCTTATTGTAGTCTTGTTCACAACAGCCAAGGTATGGTACTAACTCACTTGGCTATCAAATATTAAATGGATGAAGAAATGTAGTACAGAAGTATTATGTGTGTATTTATTTGTGTGTGTATGATTGAAGAAAGCCTGTCCTTTATGACAATGTGAGTGAAACTTTGAGGTGTTAGGTTATCTCAAATATACTAAGCATGAAGTGAAGAAATAAATATCACATGAACCTGCATGTTGAATCTTTTTTAAAATAAAAATTCCTATAGAAAATAGAGTAGTTGTTAAGGGAAGTTTGGATAACGTTGGTCAAACATATTTGAAGTTACATATGAGGAATAAGCCCGTTATAAAGTGACTACAGTTACCGGACTATATTTGTAAAACACAGAGTTAAGCATTCTCACGACAAAAAAAAAGTGATAGCCATGAGAGATGATGTGTTTTTTTTTCAATAAGTTAACTGGGAAGTACATAAGATTGTATTTGTTAATCAAAAATCAAAGCATCTCAGACTAGAAGTCACTCTCCTAAAAAGAAGAGAAGATGGTTGGGCTGAACAATTAAGAGTGTAGTGAGATTCCCTAATTACAAAATATACCAGATGGTTTTCTTCTTTGAACTTTCTGGTTTTGATATTATTGACCAATATCTTCTATTTTTTTCCTGATGACCAGCTATTGTGGTACTTCACAGCAGTAAATGTGGCAGAAAAGGTGCCAATATCATTGCAAGACAGTTCTAAAACAATATTCAGAGACACGCACAGATCTCTATAAACTAACAATCCAGATGTTTTTATTTGCTTTAAAGCAACATAGGAAAAGTGCCAGTGGATCACACCTTTAATTCTAGCTAATCAGGAAGCTGATCTGAGGATCAAGGTTCAAAGCCAGCCAAGCAGGAAAGAATGAGAGACTCTTATCTGCAATTAATCACTAGAAAATGGGAAATGGGGCTTGGCTCAAGGGTAGGGCAGTAGCCTTGAGCCAAAGAGCTCAGGGACAATGCCCATGCCCAGAGTTCAAGCCTCATGACCCCACAAAAAAAAATAGGGAAGATGAGGTGATGATTGCAATACAATAGTTAATAGAATAATAAAAATATATTTTTGCAGCTGGTTTTTCTTGATCCCGAGAAGGACCAAAGATGCCTGTGCATACAGTCTTCGGGAGTAAAAGACGGACTAAAAACACAATTATTACAGAAGCAATGGCTAAAAACATGCAAAGGAATGAAAATATGTATGTTTCTATGTATGTGAGTGTGTGTGCATGTGTATCTTTGCTAAACAGCAAGAGAAACCTTCTTTATGTAGAAGAAGCTGATGAAACTATATTTAAAAGAAGACTTGAAAGAGAAAGTCAGGTTGTAGTGAACAAGTCTGAGCCACCCCAGAGAGACAACTACTTATTGGACTTTTTCTGGCCACTTCTTGTATGTCTTCTTTCATGTGTATGACTACAACTTTCCAGAGACTTTATTAGTGCTTTCAGTAACTCTGGTCACAAATGGGCACCAAATGATTTCCCTGTGAAAGGATCAAATATCCTTCGAGAAAAAGATGAACAGGAATTTTCCAAACAACTACCAAATTCTTTCCTAGTTTGGCAGCTCTTCTTCCAGAGGAAGTACAGAAAGTCCTTGGAAGAATAAGTTGTGTTCACAAAGCTTCCATCAAAAGATCCAATTCACTTCCCCTTCTTCCCCCTCAGAGACTTAACCATCAGTAATGATTAGCTTCCAGTAGAAAGATGCTATCTGGATCAGGCTTGTTTAACTCTGAGTATACCAGACGTGAAGCAATAACCATCAATTTAATGAAGTGCCACTCCCTATTTAACTGTCATTCCTAAATATTTGTTAGAAACTAGTAGACATGCCTTGCAAAACAAGCCAAACACCTAAAAAACAAATCAGTCTTGATATAGCAAAATGACTGGACACTCTATTCCAGTAGCAAGAGAGAGGCAAGGAGTAGAGCAAGAAGAAAACTTGTACACTGTTACTGTTACAGCTCAGAACCAGCTTTCTGCCCATCCAATCCCTGCAGTCACATGGGCCCTGTGCTTGGAAAGACTTGCTCAAGGTTTCACTGGTGTCATGTTGAAATTCTTGGTGGCTTTTGAGTGAAGGCCTTATACTTCCATTTCTACTGCATGCCACACATTATATTGGGAGTCATAATATTTGATATTTTTCATACAGGATCTCACTACGTAACCTCAAACTCACAACCCAGCTGCTGCAATCTCCCATGTACAGGGATTAGCAGCATATGCCAAAACGCCTGACTATACTATCTTAAAATTACTAAAGTACTGTTCATATATGACCTCATTATGCTCTCACAAAGGCTTCGACGGTGGATGAATGTAACTGTTTATAAGACTATCAAAGAGTTGGGGAGGGAGGAAAATTGGGAGAAAAACATGGGAAGGTGTAACAATGTTTAAGAAGTAATGTACTCACTATCTTACAAACTATAACCCCTCCATCCATCACTGATATTAAATTTTAAAATAAAAATGTAAAAAAAAATGATGAATTTTCCTCAGAAAAACCTAATACATGATAAAGGTAATTCTTGAAGCCAGGATTTCAAACTCACAGACAAGCGCTGTTCTCAACAAGCTGCGTTGACTACCACAAACTCTGAACTGTGGTTCAACCACAGTACAAAATAAAATGATTTTTCAGGTGACAATAATTTCCTGTTCTCGGTAGCACCACATTATTGTTAGTAATTCATCAGAAATATTTTTTCTTTAATAAAAAGATCTTGCTCTCCATTTTTTTCTTTCCTATTTCTTACCAGACTTTAAAATTTAGCAATTTATCCATTATCTAAATTCCACTGATCTTCGTGTATAAATGTCCTTTCCTTAATTGGCAAGGTTAGATCTCAGTTTCCTGGGATGGCGTGACCTCTGTCAGCACACAGATAGGCTCTTGCTAGCTGCGTAAGGTATGTGGCTTTCTGAAACGTTTTTCTAGCTTTCAGCTGTAAGAAGAGAGAGCTGCTAATTAGGAATCCCGTGAGGCATAGCTGAAAGATTTCCAATGGCATGTGATAAAAACACATGTTAGAAAATGTCTGGGAGCATTGAGGGAGGGGAAGAAGTGGAGATGATAAGGCAGGTTGTGGGGATTACAGGAGCCCACAGAGATACTCAATGTGGTAGAAATAACCAGGGGGCCTCTATCTTACACAAGAGATTGGAAGATAGGAAGTTTCTACAGGTTTCCATTTGTAAGTATAAAAGCAGGTTTAAAGCTCAGAGGACACTAAGGTTATTTTTCTCTCTAAAATGCATTATACTTAAAGGATTGTATTTAACTCACCAAGACCTCTGGTTTTATATAAAAAAAAAAAAACAGGTTACAGCCATCTCCATAGTGAATCTACCTGAACTTCAGGCTGAAAAGACAAGTAAGATATTTACTAAAAAGTATTCTATCAAAGTCTGAAATGAAATCGTTATAAAAAATTTTATTCCAATGGTACCTTTCAGGTTCAGAAAATTACTGAGTAAAATAATATGGTAGCTTAATAATATATTCTGGAACTTAATGCTCTGTAACATATAGTATAGAGAACCTAGGATGGATTCCCAGCTTACTTACTTTATAGTTTTGAGAATTTAGGCAATGTATTGAATCTTTGTGAGTTGCTTTGACTGTATATGAAAATGGGAGATAACAGTAATAGCCATCTGTATTGATTGAGAATAATCAGCCACCTTACCTAATAATACTAGACACAGAGTGTTACCTCAAAGAGGGATTACTATTATTATTATTATTCCCTCATAGTTGTCTTACAATAAATATTTAGCTTAGTACAATATGTTCTTGCCTGTCCTGAGTTAATCCATTGTCCAATAGAATGGAATAGTTAACAGACAACTCTGTCATTAATAGACAACAGAATCTTAGATTTAGAATGGAGAGGAATGGGCAAATCCTCTGTTTCTCTCTTGAGCTCTAATACTCCCATAGAAAAATGTATATTTAACTGCACTATAATATATTTTCCTCATTCATCAATGACCCAGTCCAATGACAAAATTAGCCAGCTCTCCCCTCATCAGGTCTGTTATCTGAGGCACTTCTGAGCATGGCATGAGGAAAAACAATTAAGTATTCTGATTACATGCCATTTGCAATGTCGAGTCATTTTGTGTAAGCTGCAATTAAACATTTATGATTCATTTAAGACCAGTTAAAGAGATGTGGTTTTAAAACATAATTGAGACGTGAATTTTTTTCAGAGTTTGCCTTTATATATCTAAATATTTGCCACCATGAGATGCTAAAAGGTATGTAGAAACTACCTCTAGAAGAAGAAAATGTTCCAGAATTTTATTAAGAGACACTCTGACAATTTTTATTTGGGATATTACTAGCAATACTTAAGAAGGTTATATATATCCTAAAGACTTTTGATGATCTTTCCATAGGTTGAACTGTGATCTGTTTTACTTCTCTATGTAAACAGCAACAGCATTTCTAAAAGGATCTTGACCTTCTGAATCTAAACTAATGACATCTCTAAAGAAATAGCTTCCATCACTGTGTCCAGTAACTCTCTCAATAATTATAGTAACCTTGTAGTATAATAATGTCTGTGTAGCATTAGTACTTTTAGATCATTTTCGTCATTCTTGCTAATCTGTAGAACAAGCGTATCACTCTTGTGACGTGTGTTCCTCGCTTTCATACCCCAGTCTTAGAGTGTTATAAGAAAGAGAAGCATGCATGCATTAAAGGAAAAGTACTCATTATCTCACTCATGTAGCTGTAATCCCTTAGTACATCACATTTATACTAACAATAAAGTGATTTAAGTTTTGGAAAGACATCAGAGAATCAAATGTCGAGAACTATGTGTTCCATTTCCTCCTTGTAAATTTCCCAGATTTTAATCTTAGACTGGTCATTTCACTTTCCTCTTCAGCAGGTTGTTAAAATACAATTAAGGCAAAGGATACCCATTACCGACTGCTGTGACCCATTTCTCAACTTGCATTACATTAGGGCAAAGAATAAGGAGGTAATACAAACATAACTATATAGACATAAAAACCTATGACTCTATAGACATAATGTTTTATTCTATAAATTGATATGTTTCTATGACATACAAACCTTTAGCCTAATTTTGATTAAGTTCTAAATACTAAGTCCCAGAGATTGTAATTAGAGATTCCCTCATTGAACACTTGTTTGTTAAACTTGTCATTTAAAATATGATGTAAACATAAGCCAAAAAAATGAAAAAAAAAGAATTCATTAAAAAAAGAATAAGGAGGTCAATCTATTACCTTATTTTTTTCCCTTTCCCAGCTTGCTATAGCATAATAAAATCCTTCCAGAATAAAGGGATAAAGGAAATTCTGTATTAGAAGAGTGTTCAGTTACATCAGGAAACAAAACTACTTTAACAACATCTAGGTCAAAAGTCTTAATTGCCAAATGGAAACTGAGGCACAAAACCCCTGTCCAAGGTTCATCACTTCAATGGTAGCAAAATTTAATGCTTAAAGTTATATCGCTGATACTTGTTTGTGCTTCCCAATGTTGTGTATACCAGCAGCTTAGAAAAGGAGAAAGATGTAAAAGCTGACAGGAGAGCAGGGACTCATCAAACACAGAGTTACTAATAAAGTTCAGCATTTGATTATGGTCTTTGTGTATGCCACCAAATTAATTCTATTTTCCCATAATCACCACAAAATTAACCAATTTGTATGTTTTAAAATAAAATCATCTTTAAAATACAATCCAGCAGCATTGCAATCCCAGCTCTCAGAATGCTGAGATAGGAAAATCTTGAGTTCAAGGTCAACCTAGGCTGTACAGGGTGTTCCAGACCTGCCTGTGCTCCACATAGAACTGATTCAAAACAAAGAATCAAACAGCCCCACATTCTAGCTGCATATTGAAATTGTTGACTTACAGTTAGTGATCATAATTTAATTGGACTTCCATTCCCTTCCTGTATTCTCTTTGCTATTTTTTGACAATATTTATCTGACCTTTATCTCAGCACTTCAGTTATCTCAAGGATACATAATTCAGGATCTCTCCTGAAATGTCTCAAGGACCAGAGTGAGATGGTGTGGTTCTTGCAATGAAACACACTATGACCAGTATGTTATTTTCAGTTATACAACCAGCAAGAACCAGAAGGCAGCCAATGATCTTACCCAGGAAAACATACAAGTTGGACACAAGAAACCAGTTTATAACCTGCAGCCACAGGGACCAGCCTAGCCTTGAGGCCAAGTTAGAGCTTTAAGCTGACCTAGAGCCTATGGCTGTGATGCCACTTGGCGTCATATTTCGATTAGGAAGTTCTGGTGCTGGGATCCATCACAAACTAAAATTCTCACTCTACTCACTTCTCTCCTAGGGAGGGTGTCTCTTCACTTTGTGTTGCAAGGCTGATTGGAGATGTATTATACATAAAACTTGGCTTCCTATTGCCATCAATGTGCCTTTTTTTATTTTTGTGCCACAACTAGATGCTATGTCTCATGTAGACTCTATCAGCACTAGTGAATACACTCTACAAGGGGGTAACTATTCATGTTAATATTTCTCTAAGGCAAAGAATACTAGAAATTAATATTCTGTTTCCTGATATTCCAGCTTCAATTCTGTTTCATCTATAAACCGGTTTTAGGTTGGGATTGTGTCTCAATGGAAGATGCTTGCTTAGTGAAAAATAAGATCCTAACAAGAGCTTTATCTTGTGTGACAGGTGTTTTTAATGTCTATGTTATTTCTCTTCTCTTTTTTGCCCTTGGTTAATCTCATATTGTTACTGTATATGACTTTGTTACCTAGTATATTGTATATACATTTATTTGTTTACTTGAAATTGTAAAGGGAATGGAGGAAATCAAGATGTTTGGGAAGGGATGGGGGGAGAGAACATGAGAAGGGGCATCAATGTGTGAGAAATAATGTACCTATCAGCTGGCAAATGTAACTGTAACCCCTCTATACATTATCCTGACAATAAAAATTTAAAAAAAAATTAAAAATGGTCGTAAAACATTTTACTAATTTTAACTTGCTCTTGTTCTGATTTTTTGTGTTGACCTACTTATTTTAGAATTAATGATACCCTACTGTGCTCGCTTCTGCAGCACATCTACTAAAATTGGAACGATACAGAGAAGATTAGCATGGCCCCTGTGCAAGGATGACACGCAAATTCGTGAAGCGTTCCATATTTTTGCAGGTACTCAAAAGACTAAACATAGAACTCTCCTAAGACCCAGCAATTCCACTACTTAGCATTTACCCAATCGTCCAGAAACAAGGACATACCAAATCCACTAGCACAACAATGTTCATTGAAGCACTATTTACCATAGCAAAGATATGGAACCAACCCAGATGTCCCTCAGTTGATGAGTGGATCAACAAGATGTGGTCTTTATACACAATGGAATTCTATGCTGCTGTCAGAAAGAACAACATCACCACATTTGTAAGGAAATGGAAAGACTTAGAAAAAAAGCATATTATGTGAAGTAAGCCAGACTCAATGGTTTCCCTCATTCGTCATAATCAGTAGAAACCTTGGGCTCTCCTAGCAGAGATTTACAATAGAACAAAACCTAGATACATAAGGCCATATAGTATGATGCTAAATGTAAGGACCTCCAGGACATAGAAACAAAAGCTATATAATGAGTGATTGTTGTCCTTAATGTACTATGTTATCTCTCATCTCTTTTGTTATCCCTTGGTTATCTCATATTGTTACAATATTTCACCTTGTTATCTGATATATTTTATATATTCTTAATTGGTTATTTGAAATTGGAGAGGGAAGGGGGAAATCAAGATGAGTGGGGGGAGGGGGGAGGGAAATGGGGACCATGACATGCGAAAGGGTATCAATGTTTGTGAAGTTATGCACCTTCTATCTGGTGAATATAATGTAACCCTTCTAATAATTACAATAAAAAATATATGGAAAAAAGAAACCAGAAAAAAATAATACCCTACTCATAACAAGTCTGTCAGTATCATAACTGGTAAAGTTATTATTTTACTCTATGCATGATTAGTCAAACATTTTGAGTGACTGCTTGCATATATTTTTATAAGAAAACTTAAGCTGGGCACTAATAGATCATGCCTATAATTCTAGCTACTCAGGAGGCTGAGCTCTGAGGATCACAGTTCAAAGCCAGCCTGGGAAAGGTAGTCCATGAGACTTGTATCTGAGACTACTCAGAAAAGCCTGGAAATGATGCTATGACTCAAGTAGTAGAGTGCTAGCCTTGAGAAAAAAGAGGCTCAAGGACAGCATCCATTCCCTGAGTTAAAGCCCCAGGACCTGAAAGAAGAAGAGGAAGAGGAAGGGGAGGAGGAGGAGGAGGAGGAGGAGGAAGAGGAGGAGGAGGAGGAAGAGGAGGAGGAGGAGGAAGAGGAGGAGGAGTTGGTGGTGGTGGTGGAGGAGGAAAGAAAAATGAAAACCCATCCAAACATAAATAAGAAGAAATACAATAAGAGTTTTTAATCATGTGAATAACTTTAATTGTTTATAGCTCATTATAAAGTAGGCCTTATTTTCCCCACTCTCTGAATGATACAGATGTGGGTTTTTTTCTATGTTGAAAATGTTTACCATTGACCAGCAATTGGAAATCAATATTTCAGCTTAAACTAATACATACCATCTAATATAAGTCATATGTGACATAGAGAGAGAGAGATAAATATACAGATGTAGATGTAGATCTGTATAGATATATATATAACTAAACAATTACATATTCAAGTCTAGAGGTCAAACGGTATCAGGGACTAAAAATAAAATAATAAAACAAAAACCAAGAACAATAACCATAAAAAGTACATTGTTTTAATCTGTCATGTTTCATTTGGTTTTAAATATTTTCAAAGGCCCAGGGAAACCTCTTCTTTGTACCATCAGATCAACACAAACCAAAGAAAATTTATAAGGATACTTCTTAACAAAAAGAAAAACAAAAACAGTTATTAAAGGAAATGTAATTGGCAAGCACCACACAAAATCAGCAAATTTTAGTCAACCAAGAGACCACAATTCCTCTTCCATCTGAACTATCTTCTACAACTTCCTTGTAGTCATAAAGACCTGTTTGCATCTGCTTTCCACTCTTGGCCTCCCCACCCCACCCCAGACCTCAGCTGGTGTCTTAGCTCCCTGGCTCTCCCTACACCGTGACACTGTTTGGACTTACTCTGTGAGAGGACTGGTTGGTGAAGACGAATGTGCCTGATCAGTGATTACAACTGCCCTGCAGGTCCTCTACCTCAAGCTATAAATAGTCTCTCTTAATGTGTGTCCTCTCTGTGTAGAGAGTAATTGCTCAGCATGAAAAATCCCAGTCAGGATGAGGTCGTTCTGTTTCTTCCTTCCCCATCTTGTCTTATAATTCAACTTTTGCCTAAGTTGCAAGAACCAGCTAACACTTTCCCCGTGCTTCCATACGTTCTCCAAGAATTAATCTTTTTTCATAAATTACTAATATCTCCTACACCTGTGCACATGCATACATGTGTGCACACATGGGCTTGCACACACATATACACACATGAAATGCCATGAGGAAGTTATTCTGATATTGCTCTTGAGGATAGCAATAGGATTTGTCATAAAAGGCACGGTTCTTGGAAAACAAATGATTACCAATCATATGAACTTACAAATGAAAACTGTTGTTTTCTAAAATGAAATGCACGTTGAACTACATCACTCACAGCTTCCGCACAACAACTTTGAACTGGACCTCATTATTTTGAAGTAAACCTGATTATTATTGAAGTGGATCTTATTGTCATTGCTGTATAACAGGGTGGGGAAAAGACTGACTTTAAGTAGAGATGAGTGTCCTGGATGAGATCTCACAGGAAATAAGACCTGAAGACTCCTAATACTTTTTTTAAAAAAATTCCTTCTTGTCCCTCTGCCTTGCTGATAATTGGGATTCTTTTCCTCCTTGCCAAGAAGTAGACTCCTCCTTCTGGTCCAGTTTATCTGTCTAAACTTCACTACTTCTATAGCTCAACTCTTACATTGAAAAGTGTGTCTGTGCCAGGCGTGGTGGCTCATGCCTGGAATCCTAGCTACTCAGGAGACCGAGATGTGAGGGTTGTGATTCAAAGCCAGCCCGACAGTAAAGTCCATGAGACTCTTATCTCCAATTAACCACTAAAAAACTGGAAGTGATGCTGTGGGGTATCCTTCAGCTGAAGAGCTCAGGATGTGCCTCAAGTGAGCTCAAGTATGTCTGTGTTGTACACTGCTTAGGACCAGCAGTGTCTGGTCTCTCTAAGAGACCAGAGCAGCATCCTTGCCTACAGATACATTTCACAGAGCCACTATGCCTGCAACTTCCTAAAAGCCACCCCAACTCTTTAGGACCATAGTATACCTCAAACAGCTCATCTGTGGTATTCATTTCAGAAATTGTACAGTTCTGAATTTGCTTGTTTTCCTTGTCAGAATATTCAGCCTTGAGTACAGACATCAGCCAATTGAGAACTACCCTTCCAAGGTTTCTCTCATTTTATTTTGCCTGACCTGGAGCTTGAACTCAGGGCCTAAGCATTGTCCCTGAGCTTCTTTTTCTCAGGGATAGCACTCTGCTATTTGAGCCACTGTGCCATTTCCAGCTTCTTTTTTTTCTTTATGTGGTACTGAGGAGTCGAACCCAGGGCTTCATGCATGCTAGGCAAGCACTCTACCACTAAACCATAATCTCAACCCATCCCCCTTTGTTTAAGCTGAGCGATACCCTTCTTACCTAGAAATGTTACCATGGTGACCTTATTGTTTTCGTTTTAAAATTCTAGCACTGGGAAATGAGTACATAAAGTTACCTTGAAATAATTTTTTAAATGAATCTTAGGTTTTCTTTTCAGTGGCAAATGCATTCACTGTGATATTATAACTCCTTATGATTCAGATGAAGTCCTCATAACATTATTTCTTTCAGAATACATTTAAAATGGGCCTGATAATAATGTGGTTGATTGCTGTAGGATCCTTCAAATAGCAATGAATCCCTTTTAATAAGACATAAAAATTCTCAGTATGCCTTGGTACTGGTTTCCCATAAGAACAGATATTTCACAAGCAAAAGGGCACTGCCACCGACTAATCTATAGATTAGAGGCTAGCACTAAGATTGGTCTAGCAGTTGCACAAAGAGATATCAAGCTAGCACTTCGTCTTTCCATGAAGCATTGCCTTTTCCCAAAGCAATATCTAATTATTAGTGTTCTTCTCAAGAATACTAATACCTCTACTCTTGGGTGCATTGTCAGGGGCCTGGAATCCACAGCAGACACTTGCTAATAATTATGAAGGTTCTTTATATAGTGAATGAGAAAAAGAGTACTAACAGAGTTATTATTAATAGGATGCCATTTTCTACATAAAACTCTCACCCCAAAGCCACTTTTTGAACTGATATTTGCACAATTGAGCAATGTTGTAAGAAAGAGATAAGGAATCTCAAAACTAAAACCAGAATCGAAGTCTCACTGCTAACGTTAGTGTTAGTACAAACTTAGCTTGAAAGTATCTCTTAGCTTCAGTTTCTTTACCTATAAAGAATCCATCAACAGTGTTTATAAAAATACATACAGTGCTTGGGAAAATATAAAGCTTATCCACACAGAAGTGATTATTATTCTCACATTGTCATTCTAATATGGGGTTTGCAAAGAAATAGAGCTAGACAAAAATGAGCTGTCAGGAAATAATACCACTAGACTTTGTAGAAACTGCCATGGGAAACAACTATGCTCGATGGTTCACATAACTTCTTGTTCAGAAAATACCATCACAACAGGAATCATTGAACAACTAAAATAAGTCACATATGTGGGGACCTATTTTAGATCCCCAACACAATCAACCTCACTAAAGAGTTTGGACTCTGTTTTCAAAAAAAAAAAATTCAATGTGAATTAAATCCATTCACTTCTATTACAAATAAATGACCTGCATGACTTTGTAATGTTGGGCCAACAAAAGAAAGGAGAGAAATTCTAATCTTTTAATTTCCAGAGGTTTTTTTTTTTCTTTGAGCTAATAAATACAATAACCGTGCAGATGTTGTGATGTAATTTCAGGTGAAGACCTGATCTATAATGCATAAATTTCTGTTCCGAGACTTTAAAAATATATAGTAAGGAAACCTCAGTTCTGAATTATTGCCACTTAAGACAAGCAGTTCAACACAGTCACAATACTCCTGTTTGCACTATGTACCCTAGGGTACATACTAACTAAGGGTATCATATTAACACAAGAATAGTGGTCTAATCATTTGCCTAGCATCTACTCTCTACCAGGCCATCAATCACCCTGAAAAAGGTGAACAAGACACCTGGATTCCCTGACTTTAATTCTCCATTCAGAAGGCTGACTTGCCACCTTTGATGCCATGTATCATGGATGGGACAGGGCATGAGGATGTCATGCTGTAGGAAAGGGTAGGAGTATTTCAGACTTTGATCTGTTTTCTATTCTTTTAGAAAAGATTTATAATGCACCCAAGACATTCAAGACCTATCCAAGATCTTAATAATGTAAAAAAAAAAGGAATTATTTTCTGCTGCTGAACAATAGATCTCAGTCTAAAGAAGAATGAGGGGCAGGCAGAATCTCTTTCATAGCCACAATCATGACATGTGAGTTTTCTATCATAAAAATGTTCTATGTCAAAAGAAAGAAAGAAAGAAAGAAAGAAAGAAAGAAAGAAAGAAAGAAAGAAAGAAAGAGGGAGGGAGGGAGGAAGGAAGGAAGGAAGGAAGGAAGGAAGGAAGGAAGGAAGAGGAAATGAAAGAAAGCTATCCTGAGAGAGGCCAAAAATTCTGTCTAGAAAAAATATAACTAAACAAAAAGCAGAATGTGGGATGGCCATTTTTGTACATTTTTTTGTCAGTTGTGGGGCTTGAATTCAGGGTCTGGTCTCTGTCCCTGAATTCTTTTTGCTCAAGGCTAGCACTTACCACATTGAGCCATATCACCACATCAGATTTTCTGATGGCTAACTGGAGATGAGAATTTCCTGTCCAAGCTGGCTTTGAACCATGATCCTCAGATCTGAGCCTCCTGAATTGCTAGGATTACAGGCATGAGCTACCAGTGCCTGGCTTGTACTCATTCTTATTTTGCAGACATTTCCAACCAAAGTAATTTTGAATGCACACATACTATGTGTTTGTTTACTACATAATTCTTTGGTTCCTCTGTCAAACAGAACACTGTTGTTTCACAGGATTAATTTACAGCCACCATCTAGTGGCTTAGTCTCATCGCTACAGGTTTGCATATCTGGGGAAAAGAGGAATTTATTTTTGTGTCATTTTCTAGGATTTTGAAAGATGAAATTCAGTGAAAGGCAGGTATCAAGTTAATGATGGAGAAAACAAAGAAAATGTTTCTGTCATTTTTCCAAACACAAATTATGGAAGAAGAAGTAGTTTGGTAACATGAATACCCTTCCTTTGGGACACTATAGGAAACTATGGTAGGAAATTCTCTAGGAGCAACTGGATTTTTCTGTGCTCCGGTGACATGGCAATATTTGAGCCAACTGGTTGAGCAATAAGTGGTCCCCACAACCGAGAGGTCTTTAAGAGCCAAACTCCAATATCTTCACATCCATATTCATCACTACAGTATGACACACAATAGCAGGCATGAAAACCACCCGAATGAATAAAAGCAACATAATGTACATATGAAATGGAATACAAGTCATCCTCACAAACAAGGAAATCTTGCTACCTATCCAAGTATGGAAGATATTAAGGTAAATGAAAACTGAAGTTGTTCTCACAGAAGAGAACAGTAGTAGTAAGTAGACACTAGGAAGAGAAGGATGGAAAGGAACCAAGGAGAAGTTAGTTAATGAGGACCAGCATGCAGTCAGACAGAGAAATTAACCCTACTGGCTTCTCAAGCACAAAATGATAACTATAGTTACAATTTGCTGTGTGTTTCAAAATACATAGGAGAGTTCAACGGCTCCAAACACCTGGAAATTATAAATATTTGAGAAATGAGAAATGCCAGTAACTCTATTTGATCATTATGCATTTCCCATCTGTCACAATTGACCATATTATACTCCATAAAAATGGATAAAGTATGGACTCAACATTTACAAAACAGAAAAGTGAGGACATACGGACCCTCAGCCTAATTTTGATGATGTTCTAAAATCTAAGTGCCAATGGTTGTGTATAGAGATTTCCTTCTTGAATACCTGTTCGTTAAACACATCATTTGAAATATGATGTAAAAATCAATAAATTCTTTAATAAAAAAAGTAAGTGGCTGAAGATTCAAATTAACTGAATTTCAGCCAAAGAATGAGCTTCCCATCTGGAAATAGAACCCCAAAGTTCAAAAGTTCAAGGTCTCCTCATTTAGGCATATGATCGAGCTCTGTTAAGGCTTGTCTGAAGTTCTATTACTTGTTTTTTTCTTTAATTGAATCCTCTTAAATGCACGAATTTGGATGGCAAAAGCCTAGCTCTATGTACTTTGCGACTAAAACTTCCCAGACTATCCTCTTTTGGTCTCACTGCATGTATCTAGAATCCCTATTATTCAAATCCCCGTACATTTAAGATCTAATTTCTGGATATCAGAGAATATGCAAAGGTGCAATGGTTTAAATGCCTCTTCATATTTATATATGATACACATACTGAAATCAACTTTATGATATGAACTTTTTCACCATTTCTTTTCTTCCCCCTAGTTTTCAGTTTTTGAGGATTCTGTCTTCTTTGACTTATGTATGGTGCATTCAAGAATACGTCTTCAGAAAAGTAAAGGGGAGGGTACAGAACTCCTGGGGGAAAAGGTGAAAAAGTGAAGCACTAGAGTTCACTGGACATTGAAGAAAGTGAACTATATACCTCGTGAGTGGAGAGGGGAGGGATGGACTGGGAGAGAGTGAGGGAACAGAAGACACTGTGTGAAAGGAAATGCATTCATTACCTGATTCATGTCATTACAATCCCTCTTTACATCACCTCTACAGTAAAGATAACCTAAATTAATAAAACTTAAAAAAAAACTCCCTAGAGAATAGTCCACAAATGAACCTTCCTATGCCAAGAAAATTGAAAGTATTTAGAACACTTAGCACTTTCAGCACCAAGCATTCTATAAAAATCTGTCTGCCAAACTTCTCTGGACAGGTAAGTGATTTTCTCACTATTCCACTTAGGACAAAGGCAGCTGCTGTTCCCAGAGTCACACACAGCCCACCGATATGAAGAATCAAAACTCAGTGCTCTTCTTCCAGAAGCCTTGCCAAGCCAACAACAAATTTAAGTGTCAAAGTATTATAAATATAGTAGAAGATCTGAAGATATGTCACATGATGAAATTGTTCCCTTCTGACAGGTACACCTACATATAAAGATAAGGAAAAAAACAAGTTATTAATTGCATTGAAAACCAGACAATCATTCAATTGAATTTCATAATTTCATTGTTGTTTGTGTGGAAAGAAGGGAAAAGAAGTGTGAAAAGGCACTAATATTCACTAGACACTATGTGGGAAATGAACTGTATAAGTTGTGTATGGGGATGGAAAGGAAAAATGGGGAGAGAGGGAAAGAAGAGGTGACATGGTTCAATTAAGATATGCAAACATTTACCTGACTCACATGGTCTTTCTTCTGTATATCATCTCTAACATAACAACTATATATATACATATATATGTACGTATGGAGGGAGAAATGTGAAAAAGGAGATTGGGAAAGAACATATGACATGGCAGAGACTTTCTAAATACAAATTGATATTAGGCCAGGAGTTTGGCCGAGTGGTAGAGTGCTTGCCTAGCATGCACGAAGACTGAGGTTTGATTCCTCAGTACCACATACATAGAAAAAGCTGGAAGCAGTACTGCGGTTCAAGTGGTAGAGCTCTAGCCTTGAGAAAGCACAGGACCATGATTAGGCCCTGAGTTCAAACCTCAGGGCTGGAAAAATTAAAAAGATAATAGTTTCAAAATAGCTGATTTAAAAACTCTTAATGAAATATAACAATAAATCTCACTCCATGAATACAGTCTTCAAAGAAAATATGCCACGTAACAAAGACATATCAAAGGGAATGACTCAGAGTAATTTTATTACTGTGGTTCAAAAAGACAGGATTGTGATGATATTAAGTCAATAATGAGATACAAAAAAAACTTGTATTTGAGTTCAAACATAAATTATTCGCTAAATGCATCGTAAGTGATGACACAGCACCACACGGCTAGTGATAATACCTTTAATGAGTTTTAATCTCATCATTGTGTCATGTCTCATCTGAATTGAAAACTTTTATAGTACTTTTATTGTATTTTGATCTAAGAAACTCCTATATTCTGTAGAATATCTAATGCTTGTGGGCATTTTTGTTTGAAAGGGGAAAACAGAAAATCAAAAAAAGTCTTTTACAAAACAATTATATTCTCATGTAAAGGACCTTTTTGATGAAAACTTTAAAACCCTGAAAAAGGAAAGTAAAGCAGAACTGAGGAAATGGAAAAACCTCCCATGCTCCTGTATTGGAAGAATCAACATCATGAAAATGACAATCTTGCCAAGGGCTATCTACAAATTCAACGCAATACCCATCAATATCCCAATGTCATTCTTTAAAGAAATAGAACAGGCAATCCAAAATTTCATATGGAATAATAAAAGACCCCGTATAGCAAAAACAATTCTTAGCAGAAAGAACAGCGCAGGAGGAATTTCAATACTGAACTTTAGACTCTATTACAAAGCTATAATCATCAAAACAGCTTGGTACTGGCACAAGAACAGGCATGAAGACCAATGAAATAGAACTGAGGACCCAGATATTAAACCACAGACCTACGGCCACCTAATCTTGGACAAGGGAGCAAAAAAAAATAGACTGGAATAAAGTCAGCCTCTTCAACAAGTGGTGCTGACAGAACTGGTTAAGTACTTGCAGAAAACTAAAGTTGGATCCTTCTTTGTTACCCTGCACTAGAATTAACTCCAAATGGATCAAAGACCTCGAGATAAAAGCCGACACACTGAAAACTTAAGAAGGACTAGGAGATGCACTAGGCCTCTTTGACACAGGTAGAAACTTTCTTAATAAGGACCAAGAACCACAACAAATCAGAGAAAGGCTGGATAAGTGGGACTACATTAAACCTCAGAGCTTTTGTATGGCAAAAGACATAGCTAGTAAATTAATTAGGAAGCCTACAGAATGGGAGAAAATCTTCACCAACCACATAAGGGATAAATGCCTCATATCTAAAATATATCAACAGCTCAAAAAAATGAATCACCCCAAAACTAATCTCCAACCATCCCATTAAAAGATGAGCCAAAGACTTAAAGAGAGTTTTCTCTGAAGAAGAAACAAAAATGGCCTATAGACACATGAAGAAATGCTCAACATCTCTGGTCATAAAAGAAATGCAAATCAAAACAACTCTAAGATTCCACCTCACTCCAGTTAGAATGGCCAGGATCAAGAAAAGTAGTAACAACAGATGTTGGAGGGGATGTGGCCAGGAGGGATCACTACTACACTGTTGGTGGGAGTGCAAACTCGTTCAACCACAATGGAAAGCAGTATGGCAGTTCCTCAAAAGACTAAACATAGAACTCCCCTATGACCCAGCAATTCCACTACTTGGCATTTACCCAACCATCCAGAAACAAGGACATACTAAATCCACTAGCACAACAATGTTCATTGCAGCACTATTTACCATAGCAAAGATATGGAACCAAACCAGATGTCCCTCAGTTGATGAGTGGATCAACAAGTTGTGGTATTTGTACACAATGGAATTCTATGCTGCTGTCAGAAAGAATGACATCGCCCCATTTGTTAGGAAATGGAAAGACTTAGAAAAAATCATATTAAGTGAAGTAAGCTAGACTCAAGGGAACTTAGGCTCAATGGTTTCCCTCATTCGTCATAATCAGTAGAAACCTTGGGCTCTACTAGCAGAGATCTGCAATAGAGCAAAATCTTGATACATAAGGCCATATAATGTGAAGCTAATTGAAAGGACCTCCAGGATATTGAAACAAAAGCCATATAATGAATGATTGTTGTCCTTAATGTACTATGTTGTCTCTCATCTCCTTTGCTGTCCCTTGGTTATCTCATATTGTTATAGTATCTCACTTTTGTTATCTGATATATTGAATTTATTTGTATTTGGATATTTGAAATTTGATAGAGAAGGGGAGAAAACCAAGACGGGTGGTGGGTGTGGGGGTGGGGAGGGAAATGGGTACCAAGACATGTGAAAGGGTATCAATGTATGTGAATTAATGCACCTTCTATCTGGCAAATATCATGTAACCCTTTTACTAATTACAATAAAATAAAAAAAGAATAGTAGAAAAATAACCATGTTAGTAGGTACTTAACTGAATTTATTTTTTTAACCTAATAAAGTATTTTTAAATAGAAAAAAAAAGAAAGACTAAACATAGAGCTCCCCTATGACCCAGAAATTCCACTACTAGGCATTTACCCAATTGTCCAGAAACAAGGTCAGACTAAATCCACTAGCACAACAATGTTCATTGTAGCACTATTTACCATAGCAAAGATATGGAACCAACCCAGATGTCCCTCAGTTGATGAGCGGATCAACAAGATGTGGTATTTGTACACAATGGAATTCTATGCTGCTGTCAGAAAGAATGACATCGCCCCATTTGTTAGGAAATGGAAAGACTTAGAAAAAAATCGTATTATGTGAAGTAAGCCATACTCAAAGGAACATAGGCTCAATGGTTTTCCTCATTTGTCATAATCAGTAGAAACCTTGGGCTCTCCTAGCAGAGATTTGCAATAGAGCAAAACCTAGATACATAAGGCCATATAGTATGACACTAAATGAAAGGACCTCTAGGATATAGAAACAAAAGCCATATGAGTGATTGTTATCCTTAACGTACTATGTTATCTCTCATCTCTTTTGCTGTACCTTGGTTATCTCATATTGTTACAGTATCTTACTTTGTTATCTGATATATTGGATATATTTGTTATTTGAAATTGGATAGAGACGGGGGGAAACAAGATGAGGGGTGGGGGTGAGGGGGAGGGAAATGGGGACCAAGACATGAGAAAAGTTATCAATGTACGTGAATTAATGTACCCTCTATCTGGCAAATATAATGTAACCCTTCTATTAATTACAATAAAAATATATAAAAAAACAAAACAATTATATTCTCTTCATTGAGCAGTTTAGCTTGTTTGTTTTCTTTAAATCAACATTTAGTCATTTCAGAAAGTGGATGGACAAAGGACTGTTTATAAGGAATCCACTAAAAAAAATCTTTGTGATTTGTTCTAAGATAGAATTCTATCACTTAAGCCATTTTTTTAGTGTTTGTACATTTTAAAGATTGTCCTGTTGATTGGCTGCAACTGATACGTGTTTTACTTTTATTTGCCAGTTGAAGAACTCAGCTATATAATTCAGTATTTCCTAATGCTTGAAGATTGACTCAATTATTGTGATATCTCCACAGTAACTTTAATTCTTTCATGCATAATTAGCATGAGCCACTAATATAGCCAATACCTTACTTTTATGAAATCTGCATTCATGGAAACAGTCTTCATCTTATTACTTACAGTGTGATCTGTGCCTGGTAAAAGTAAGAGATGATTATTTTTCCTGAGTTATGAAAGCACCATGTCCCTTGGCACTCACTCTCTGCTGGAATGAAGATGTCAGCTCTGTGGAGTTTACTCAGAGAGCCCTTCATTCGGATTCTTGACGACATCTGCTAATGTCATCAGGCATGCAAACACTGTCTTTGCATTTGTTGTCCTTATGTTGCCTAATAAAAATAGATTGCCTAGAAGCCAGGCATCAAACACAGGCAATATGAAAGCTGCTAGGAATTATTTTGCAAGATCTATATTCTTCATATATAGGACAATCCATCATTCTTTTTGTAAGTGCACCCACAGATGCCTAGACTTTTTCTGCCATTTTTTTTCCTTCAAAGGTGTCCTGACAAGTTGTTTGATAACAGGAAAATTGCTACAGTGAGAGAAGTTCCTTCCCAAAGGTAGAAGTAAACACACAAATCAAAGGCCTTACTTAAAACATGTATGAAATAAAGTGTCAGTCCTCCATTATCAATTGGCTTTATATTTACTCAGAGTCAAATCCTCAAAATATGGAGATATCAGGGACTTCAATTTACTCTTCTCAACAAAAATAAAAGCATTCTATCCCTCTGCTAACTTACAGTAACAAGATTTACAAGGTATTATTTGAAGAGACACACAAGGTAAATGAGAACTTATATTTTTTTTATTTATCATTTTACACCAGAACATATACAGGAAGTTAGGCAGGTGCTTTGGGACTCAGAACTAAAATTTATGCAGTCGTTTATGTCTGCCTAGTCCATGAACCAGCTTCTCCTCTCTGAGAATCCTTCCTATGAATATAAGATGATAAGCCCCTGGTAACTTTGCTTTGTGACCTGAGTGTCCCTTACTTCTGACCAGAGCTGCAACACAGGTGGATATTGATTCAAAATTGCTTAGTCTCTCTTTTTTAAGATTGGCACTTTTATCAGTTAATCAGCTATTAGCATATGGAGTTAAAATGTATGTACTCTGATATAGTGAAGCTTTATTACTGCTCTTAATTTCTACATATTATCACTTCTTATAACAACTGTCCATTTTGTGTTGGTTATAGCTGAGGTTTTGGGGTGTGTGTGTGTGTGTGTGTGTTTAGACAAAATCTTGTTCTGGAGTCTAGACTGAGCTTTAACTGGGGATCCTTCTGCCATCACCTCCTAAGTGTTGGAATTATAGCCATATACCATTATTTGGTATATGTTGTTGTTAGTCTAACTATATCTCTAGTACTGGCATATTGTGTGTGTGTGTGTGTGTGTGTGTGTGTGGTGGGGCTTTAACTCTGGGCATGGGTACTGTCCCTGAGCTCTTCAGCTCAAGGTTACTGCCCTACCTCTTTACCTCTTGAGACACAGTGCCACATCCAGTTTTCTAGTGGTTAATTGAAGATAAGAGTCTCACGATCTTTAGTGCCCTAGGCTGGCTTTGAACCGAGATCCTCAGATCTCAGCCTCCTGAGTAGCTAGGATTACAGGTGTGAGCCACTCCACCTCGCTGTGGTACTGCCTTATTTTAAAAGCAGCAGGTCCTGCTACCCATCTGTAGAATCCAAGTGTTGGCTGGGAGCATTTGATTTACAGCATTCACAAAAAAAAACTGTAGTTTCAGTACTCTCTCCTGAGTAGATTGAAGGTATCAAACTTATTACTGACAGTGCAACAGAGAGTGGTAAGCACAATAACTCTTGGGAGCCTAGAGAAGGTAACTCCAGCAGCCTGGTATACCACACTGCCAGTTAGAACAACCAGAGTGGAAGCTGGAAGCAAGAAAACCTGTCAGGGGCCTTCAGCAGCTTTCCAGCTAAGAAAGATAGCAGCTGGGTAGAATTCACTGAGTGTTTGTAGATACAGTTTAAATGAATGAACGTATTTAAGAGGTTATTGGTTATTTATGAAGGAACATAGGACTAAAAAGAGACAAAGTTAAATCTCTGTAGGAGGTGATAGGTCTCAAATATAACTTCAATGTTTCTAAAAGATAAAATTCCCTCCAGTTACTCTCACAACTTCTTTTCATCTTTTTCCTATCTACTCTTTTATAACTGCATTTAAAAATACAACTCACACCTTGGTTATTTCATATTGTTACAGTATCTTACATTTTTATCTGGTATATTGTATACATGTTTGAAATAGGATAGGGAAGGGGAAAACAAGATAAGGGGAGGGGAGGGGGGAAAGAAACGGGGACAAAGCATGACAAGGAGTATCAATGTTTGTGAAGTAATGCACCTTCTATATGGAGAATATAATGTAACCCTTCTATTAATTACAATAAAAAAAGAAAAAATACAACTCACACTAATGTCTCTTTTCTGATGCAGATAAAATTAAAAAGTTTCTTCCTTCTACTGTATTCAGTTCTCTTCAAAGATATAGCTCAGGATGCATTAGTGAGGGTAAAGGGCAAATTTGAGATTCAGTATGAATGCTCATTTTTCAAAGTAATTAATATTAACTGACAACTTGCATATAGTTATCATGCATACCATGTTCTGCAAAATATACACATTATGTGATGGCTAATTGAGCTAATTAACATGTGCATTCACCTCACCTTATTTTATGATGAGAACACAAAATTTACTCTCAGTGATTTTCAAGGATATGTTGTCATTACAATCATCATCAGGTTGTACCAGAGATTTCTCAACTCTATTCTCCTTGTCTGCTGGAAATTTTGATCCAGTGACCAATAGCTCCCTAATCTCTCATAGCCTGCTCCTGGTAACAGCCATTCTTGGTGTCTCTTAGTTCAACTTTAGATTGCATATGGAAGTGAGACCTGGTGTTCTTGCTTTGACAGTCAATCCCTGACATCCTTGTTGTGTCACATTTGGGCCATTATGACATATTCATGTCAATACTGGGATGGAGATAGTTGATGAGCTTATGCTTAGAAAAAGAAGACAGTATTATGAAAAAGTCATGCTCTTTCTTAGCTGATTTTCAAAGCAGTTTTTATACCTCCCAATCTGATCATAAGTATCGATGTCTGATTTACCACTCTTCTTTGAATGCAAAAGTATTTGACTATTTAATAAAAATCTATTTCCAGCTTAGTATTATTCCATGGTGATTAAAATTTATCACATAGTATGTTCATTGTTTGTACGCATGCCGTTTGCAATCATTTTTCCCATTGCCTGAAGATTTATTTTTTTTTGTTTTGTAGTATGTGTCAAATATTTCAACCTGTTATCTCCAGAGTACCAAAGTAACTTTTCAAATTATTAATAAGTGGATTGCAGGGGGCCCCCTTTATTAAAATATTATTTCTCCTTTCATTTGGCTGAATAACTGAGGTTTCTTGGCCCCCAAACTGGCAGAATATCTTATAGATAATATTGTTTGTTTGCCATCACAGTTTTTAATGGGCTCAGTAGGAATTAGAGTGAACTCAATGTCAGAATGTCAGCATCTTTTGCAGTTGAAAATTCTTTTTTCATATATTTTTATTGTAATTATTAGAAGAGTTACATTATATTTACCAGATAGAAGGTGCATTACTTCACAAACATTCATATCCTTTCTCATGTCATGGTCCCCATTTCCCTCCCCCAACCCTGAAAATTCTTATGTTCAAAGTATTCTTTCCATTTCCATTGAATTGTTTTTTTCCTGTTATCTCCTGTGGCTCTTTATTTATGAGACAAGTCCACTTGAGAATACTTTCTGGTTTTGCCCTTGAGTAATCTAGATATTGAATTTATTGATATGATGGTTTGTTTTCCCCAGAGATAACTGCAGATTGCAATAGCAATGCATTTTCCTAGCCAATGTTGAAATTTATCATTGGCCCAGCAACAGAAGAAAGGTCGTTGAAATGTAAGTAGAATATTCGAATTTCAGGTCTTCCCCATGACTTGCTATTTGACTCTAGGAGATATATTGCCTGGCTTTGCTCATTTCTATAATGAAACACCGAAAAGCTAGACATGGTTGAAATTCCCCTCAGATCTTAAAATCACTAAAACTCAAACTTTCATATTGACCTTATATGCCCAGTAGCACAGGCATGTATACAACCTTTATTTTATTTCTGAGTCACTCATTTCATTTGCAGTTAAGCTACTAATGAACCATTGCATTCATGGTGGTAAGGTTTCAAGCTGCCTTAAGAGAGTAGAAAGGAGACCAAAGCGTATGTTTCCTGTAACAGAGAAGGCTGGCATTAGATCCAAGGGCTGAAACTGTAATGTCTCAGTCTTTCACTTTCTCAACCTAAATGCCCTGAGATTTTACTGCATTTTTCCTCCTTCTGATGGCTTCCAACATGAGAGTAAATGTGTAGGACAGATTAAACAAAGACAACTCCTGTTTGTAGCCCAGAAGAAGGAATCCTCCACCAAACATTTGCCCACAAAACCCCAGGAAAAGGAGTCTCACTGGCCTAAGCCAGTCACAGTGCCAGAGAAATAGAACCCTTTAACCTGAGGTAATGGGTGGAATTTCTTTTCCCAGGGTTTGGGGAGTTTTTATATGGACAGAGCTCACTCGCTTACCCTCTTAATAAATCTGAGTCCACATTCCTCTGAAGAAAGTGATAAGGTCCTTTCCAGAGAGGGTGGTGGAATCCCACACTGAGAAGATACAAACACTAGAGCGTACATACAAGATTTTCTCTCAATACAAGCACAGCATTAGTAGTAACTGGATTGTCACATCCTCCAAAGAAGAGAAACTGTCATTTATTTGTGACCTACATACCTTATTGAAGCATTAGCTTAAGTACATACATTGCTCAAATATTCAACAAATACTCAGTGATAATAAAAAAAATCATTCTAGTTAATATAAACTAGATTAACTTTCTTTTAGTGTCTTATAGAATTTTCTGGCTCAAGTTCTTGTAAAAGATGCACTGCTCTTTCACATTTAACTTTCTTAGAGGATTTTGGGTTCACTAGGGAATATTTGGTCTCCCCTGACAGCTTCAATCCTCTAATACTCTTCCCTAACGGCCAGATATCTCTATATATCATAGAGGTCACGTTCATGACCTCACTCCTTATTAGAGTTGTTGAAATTCCAATGATGAAGGCCATTTGTGACATCAGAGTCTTTATGAAAGTCATTATTAAAGAGTTTGTAGCTCCTGGTTGGGATTTTCATGCTCATAAGGCTTTAGGATGCACTTAGTATGTAAATAACCTTTTTTTCTTTTCATTTATATCCAGGAGAAAAACAGATCTTATGCATATGTCTCTATTCTTCCACACCATGCTTCAAAATATTTGCCATGATCCTGAGAAACAATGGCAGGAGAAACCTCCTTATGAACTAACAAGCAGTCAGAATAAGAGCTCACCAATTAATTTCTAGAGAAGCTAATTATAATAAGGAAAACCAATCAGAAACCAGCTCAGGGTATAAGAATCCCTAGACTCAGCAGCCTAGACAAAGCTACCTAGGGATGCTGAGATAGATAGTAGATAATCGATAAAGAGAATACACAATGGACAGAGCTGTAGCTATCTTTGGGCAAAACACTTTAAGTGATTCATGCTTATTTTCTGTTTTCCTAGACTTCATTTGTTGAATTACTGAGATAAAAATCTGAGGAAGATCCAGGCACAGTGGCACATACCTGTAATCCTAGCTACTCAGGAGACTGAGATCTGATGATCAAGGTTCAAAGCCAGCCCAGGCAAAAAAGACCTGAGACACTTATCTCCAATTAACCTCTAGAAAACAGGAAGTGGGGCATGGCTCAAGGGTAGGGCAGTAGCCTTGAGCTGAAGAGCTCAGGGACAGTTTCCAGGCCCAGGGGGAGGAGGCGGCCTTCAGCTGAAGAGCTCAGGGACAGTACCCAGACCCAGAGTTCAAGCTCTAAGACCCACCAAAAAAAAAAAAAAAAAAAAAAAAAAATCTGAGGAAGCCAAGGTGGCAGTGACTAGCAGTAGAGCTGCAGGCATTACCTGCTACAGGGCTGCAACTCTAGCAGTCTCTCCCAACTGCAGAGCGAGAAGGGTTATGATAGCAGAACTGGGAGGGCTCTGCCCATCTCAATAATCAACGGCAGACAATGAGCCACAGCCCCAAAGAAGCCATCGTCAATATGTAAATGAGCGAACATGGCTCTAATCCAATAAAGTTGTGTTTATGGGGACGGATTTGGATTTCATGTTGATTTCATATGTCACAAAATGTTACTATTTTGATGTTTCTCAACCATTTAAAATGCAAAACACATTCTTAGCTTCGCAGCCATAAAAAAAAGAGTTCACTGTGGGATTTGCTTCATGAACAAGGCAATTTGAGGTTTGTCATCCCCAAATTAGATATATTTCCCTTGGCAGTTCTTTTTTCTCTTGTGATACTGGTTGCTCCTCTTCTCCATGATACTACTCACCTTTATATTTTTCAATACCCCAGACTCATTTCTTAATGGTTTATCCTATCCATAGGGTCTCTGTTAGTGATTTCTTCAGCCCAATGGTTTTGAAAATCATTTGTTCAATTCACTTTCTGTTCTAACAACACAATACCACTTACTTACAAAGAAGTTCATTTTGTCTGACCCCAAATTCTGACTTTTTCTAGTAATGTCAATACTGCTGGCTAAGGGGTCCCAATACAACAGAATCACAGAACAAGAGGCAGGAGCATGACAGACCTAGACAAACTAGCTTTTGTAGCAGAGTCACTCTTGTGGTAACCAACTAATCCATTAACCCATAAATGAATAGTGTAACTGAATTAATCTACTCATGATTCCACTTGGTAGTATATATTTCATTTTATAAATTCATTTTATTGCTGTGCCACATCAAAGACTTTAACTCCAGGCTTCAAACTCTCACTACGCTTTTTGACACATGGCTAGTACTCTAGAACTTGAGCCATGCCTTGAATGTTGTCCTTGTTGCTGATTAATTAGAGATAAGCATATTAGCTTTGTCTGCTGTAGCTGGCTTTGAGTCAAGACTGTAGACAAGAGTCACAGGCAGCTCTTTTTCCAGTGTGTCTTTTTAAAATATATATTCTTCCAACAGTTGCAGCCCCCTTAGCAGCTAGAACTGAAGCCATGGGTGACAAATGTATTTAGCTGTAACAATGTATACTTTGTTTTTGTTGTTTTTGCAGTCTTTTTGTTTCATTTGTTATTGTTGTTGTTGTTGTTAGAATGACTATTAGCAAGATGCCCCGGCTCATACCTGTGTCTCTTGCTACCTAAGAAGTTGAGATAAGAAGTTCAAAGTTCAAAGCATAATGGGAAGGAAAGTCCATAAGACTCTTATTTACAATTAGGAGCAAAAGGATAGAACTGGAGTTGTGGATCAACTGTTAAAGTGCTTGCAGTCAGGGGGAAATCTACAAAACTGCAACCAGGTCCTAAGGTCAAGGCCCATTACCAGAGAGCAAAATAGAAAACTTTCTTAGCAGAAAGAACAGGGCAGCAGGAATTTCAGTACAAAACTTTAGACTCTATTACGGAACCCAGCTCTGGGTATTAGAACCCCTAGACTCAGCAGCCTAGACAAAGGTACCTAGGGATGCTGCGATAGATAGTAGATAATGGATAAAGAGAGCACACAATGGACAGACAGAGCTGTAGCTATCTTTGAGCAAAACACTTTAAGTGCTTTATGCTTATTTTCTGTTTTCCTAGACTTCATTTGTTGAATTGCTGAGATAAAAATCTGAGGAAGAGCCAGGCACAGTGGCTCATACTGTAATCCTAGCTACTCAGGAGGCCGAGATCTGTATATGTGGTACCAAAGCATCAGACCCAGGACTTCATACATACTAGGCAAATACTCTATTACTTGGGGGCCCAGCCCCCAACTACTAGTTTTGTAGCTTTATTGATTTTTATATCCTGTTACTTTGTCAAAAAAAAAGTCAATGAGATCTAAGAGATTTGGTGGCATTTTTTAGAATCTTTTAAGGAAAATTCCATCATTTGCAAATAGTGATGACTGACTTTCTTCCTTGTCTAGTTGAATTCTCTTTACTTGTTATTTTTTGCTTTGTTGTGGTGGCTATGATTTCCAATCTATACTGAATAGCACTGAAGACAGAGGGTATCCTTGTGTCATTCTACCTTTATAGGCCACAATTTCAGATTTCAGAGTTTGTTCATTTACTTTGATGTTGGCTGTAGGTTTGTTTTATACAATTTTATTATGTTGAAGTATATTTTTTTCTATTCCTCATTTCTTCAGAACTTTTATCATAAAAGGATATTGAATTTTGTATAAGGTTTTATCCATATCAATTGAGAGATGATGATATGATTCTTGTCTTTGATTCTTTTTATGTGCTAAATCAAATTTGTTACATTTAGGGAACAAAATTGAATCTTTGGAGTAAAACCAACTTAATTTTTGTGTGGGGGGGGATCATGGGGCTTGAACTCAGCCTGGGCGCTGCCCCTGAGCCCTTCAGCTCAAGGCTATGGCCTTACCCTTGAGCCAAGCCCCACTTCCTGTTTTCTAGAGATTATTTGGAGATATGAGTCTCGTGGCCTTTTGTGCCTGGGCTGGCTTTGAACCTTGATCATCAGATCTCAGCCTCCTAAGTAGCAAGGATTACAGGCATGAGCCACTGCACTGGGCTCCAACTTCATTTTTATGTATATCCTTTTAATTTGGATCCAAATTAGCAAGAATTTTATTGAGTGTTTTGTAGTGATCTTTATCAAAAAGATGACTCTATAATACCTCTTTCTCATGATAGTATTAGAGTATGTGCATCAGTATCAATGAGTTTACTATGGTTCCTTCCCTTTCTATTTCATAGGAAAGTTTGAAAAGTATCAGTTTTAGTCATGAGTTTTATTTAGAAGGGAAACTATTAGTGCTTTAATCCATGGGCTGTTACACATATATTTTAGTTGTTTTATGTGTTCTTGATATAATTTGTTAGGTCACATACATCTAGAAGCATGTTTACTTCATATAGACTTTCTAGTTCATTTGGATATGTTTTTAAAATACTTCTTATAATCTTCTATATTACACTATTTTATTAGTCTATCAATTTACTCTGTATGACTCTATTTGTTGTGATTCTCTCATCTTTTACCCTAATTTTATTTTTTAGCTTGTGTCAATATTCTTTTAGTTTCTTTGTCTATTGAGGTCTAGTGTAATTATCTAATTATGGCCTGATGAAATATAGAAAGTTATCTCAATTTTCTTATATTTGTAAAGACTTGCTTTGTAACCTAAAATGTGATAAGTTTTTGAGAAAGTTCCATGAGTTGCTGAGAATTATTTTTATTGCCCAGCTACCAGAAGAAATATTCTGTAAATGTTTTTCAAGTCTAATTAATCTATGATGTCATTATATTCTGACATTGATTATTTTTACATGCATAGCCTATTTGTGAGCATGGAGTACTGAAGTTTCCTACTAATATCATTTGAGATTCTTTGCATTTTTATGTCCAGTTTGTCTATGTTGTAAGGCTGTTATGTCCCAGTGCTTATCCAAGTTAAGTATATCAATATTTTATTTATAAATATTACCAATTGTAATGTCTATTGATAGATTTATCCCTTTATTAATATAAAATGGCCTGCTACAGTATTTGAGTTCTAAATGTCATTCTAAGTTTTCTTGTGGATTTTTTTCCTGTAAAAATCTACCTTTTAGTGAAAAAAAGTGTTAAAATCACTATTATTGTGTTAGAAATTATCTGGACTTTTGTATTTAGTAATATCTGTTTATAAAATTCAGAATGCTGGTGTTACATAATATAATATATATATATATATATATATATATACACACACACACACACACATACATACACTTTTGTTCACTAAGGGATTGCTTTTTTTTATTGTAATTAGTAAAAGGGTTACATGATATTTGCCAGATAGAAGGTGCATTAATTCACATACATTGATACCCTTTCACATGTCTTGGTACCCGTTTCCCTCCCCCCCCACACCCCCCACCCGTCTTGGTTTTCCCCCCTTCCCTATCAAATTTCAAATATCCAAATACAAATAAATTCAATTTATCAGATAACAAAGTGAGATACTATACCAATATGAGATAACCAAGGGACAGCAAAGGAGATGAGAGACAACATACTACATTAAGGACAACAATCATTCATTATATGGCTTTGTTTCACTATCCTGGAGGTCCTTTCAATTAGCTTCACATTATATGTCCTTATGTATCAAGATTTTGCTCTATTGCAAATCTCTGCTAGTAGAGACCAAGGTTTCTACTGATTATGACGAATGAGGGAAACCATTGAGCCTAAGTTCCTTTGAGTCTGGCTTACTTCACTTAATATGATTTTTTCTAAGTCTTTCCATTTCCTAACAAATGGGGCGATGTCATTCTTTCTGACAGCAGCATAGAATTCCATTGTGTACAAATACCACAACTTGTTGATCCACTCATCAACTGAGGGACATCTAGGTTGGTTCCATATCTTTGCTATGGTGAATAGTGCTGCAATGAACATTGTTGTGCTAGTGGGTTTAGTATGTCCTTGTTTCTAGATGGTTGGGTAAATGCCAAGTCGTGGAATTGCTGGGTCATAGGGGAGTTCTATGTTTAGCCTTTTGAGGCACTGCCACACTGCTTTCCATAGTGGTTGAATGAGTTTGCACTCCCACCAACAGTGTAGTAGTGATCTAAGGGATTGCTTTTTTTCTTTTGTTCTTTCTTTCTGTCTTTCTTTCTTTCTTTACTTATTTATTTATTTTGTGTCCATTGTGAAGCTTTCAGGGCTTGAGCTTTTGTGTGTGGGGAGGAGAGGCATGGGGCTTGAACTAGGCCTGGGCACTATCCTGAACTCTTCAGCTCAAGGCTACCACTCTACTCCTGGGCTTGGGCGTTGTCCCTGAGCTCTTCACCTCAAGGCTACCATCCTACCCTTGAACCAGCCCTAATTCCCGTTTTCTAGAGTTTATTTGGAGATTAGAGTCTCCAGTTCTTTTGTACCCGGGCTGGCTTTTAGCTTTGATCCTCAGATCTCAGCCTACTGAATAGCTAGGATTATAGGCTTGAGCCACTGTGCCTGGCTGCCTGAGCTTTTTTTGCTTAAAGCTACCTCTCTACCACTTTGAGCCACAGCTCCAGTTCCAATTTTGGAGTGGTTAATTGGAAATAAGAGCTCACAGAGACTTTTCTACCCCTGCTGGGTTTGAATGGTGATCCTCAGATCTCAGCCTCCCCAATACATAGGATTGTAGAAATGAGTCACCAGAATTCAGTTTAAGGACTTGTTTCTGTTATCAATATAAAGTGATCTTTTTGTCCCTCCTTACATATTTAAGAATAACATCTTCCTTGTCTTTTATGAGTATGGCTATTCCTGATTCTTATGAGACTATATTTGCTTGGGACATTTTTCTACCTTTTCCAATAAAGCCTACTTTTTCCAATGAAATATAGTTATTTTATGTTATTATTATTTATACAAAGCAGTTATAATTCCATAAGTCAAGTTATGAGCAAATTGCATCTTGATCAATATCATCCCTTCACAACATTCTCCTTTCCTATATTCTTTCCCATGCCTATATTTTTTAAATGAGATTCATTACTTGTAGGCAACAAATGATTTTGTCCCGTTTTTCAATCTATCCCTCCCATCTGTGTGTTTTGATTGGAGACTAGAGAATATACCTTCAGGAGTATTATGGTAGTATGGTATCTACTGTCCTTTTGTTGTTTTTATAGTATTTATTCTTTCTGAATCCCAATTTATTTCTATAATTGTAAAGTTAGAATTGTTCTTTTGAATATTTTCCCTTTTTACTTCTTTTTTATATTTTTTATCTTAATTAATAGAAGGGTTACATTATATTCACCAGATAGAAGGTGCATTACTTCACAAACATTGATATCCTTTCTCATGTTTTGGTCCCCATTTCCCTCCTTCTACCCTCCTCCCTTTTTTCTTCTGATGTAGTATTTTTTTAAGTTTCTTTTCCAGTGATTTTCATTTTTCATGAGTCCTTCAGTTTTGTTTATTGTAGAAGTCTTGTAGTTCTTTTTTATTATAAAGGATCGCTTTACTAAGTACAATAATAAAATAGTTTAATACTCATTTTCTTTGGGGATTGAAATATGCCATTTCACAATCTCTTTGCTATTAGACTTTCTGTTGAAAACTGTTATGGTGATGCATTTGTTTTTATATACGAACTAGCACCTTTTCCTTGCAGCTCTCAGTAGTCTTTGTTATGATGCAAACTTAATGTCTTTACTAAAAAGTACCTAGGAGAGGTCCTCTAGGAGATCTGAAAGCATTCTCTATTTAGAACAATCTCTCAGAATTAGAGAATCCACCATTCTTTATAGAATATGTTCGTTTTGTCTATACTTTGTACCACTTTCTCTTCTTTTATATTCCTGAGTCATAGCTTCATCCTTTAATGTTGTCTGAATTCTATCTC
The DNA here is from genome assembly GCF_031878675.1 of Megascapheus bottae. Taxonomy (NCBI): domain Eukaryota; kingdom Metazoa; phylum Chordata; class Mammalia; order Rodentia; family Geomyidae; genus Megascapheus; species Megascapheus bottae. Next base: position 67,241,174 of record NC_143509.1, read on the forward strand.
CTACTCAGAGTTCCTTTTTTCATTATTTTATAATTGTTCTAATTCCTCTTCCTTGTTTTCAAACCTTGATATCTGTGTCTTCTATTTGATCTAATCTACTGGCAAGGATTTCACTGAGGTTTTGTTTAATTTATTGTGTTTTTTATTTACAGATTTTGATCTGTTTTTTTCCAGGATATCCATATCTATATTGAATTTCTTTTCATATCTTGCATTGTTTTCCTGCTTTTTCTGTCTTCATATAGAAGATAGATAGATCGATCGATCGTCTTAGAATTCATGCAGATGTTTGGTGAATATGGAGAAAAAGTATGGATTTTGTGATATTAAACTGGAGAAAAGAGGCCGGGAGTTTGGCCTGGTGGTTAAAGTGCTTGCCTTCGTGCTTCGTGCATGCACGAAGGCCCAGGTTTGATTCCTTGGTACCACATACACAGAAAAAAGCCGGAAGTGGTGCTGAGGCTCAAGAGGTAGAGTTCTAACCTTGAGAAAGTCCAAGGACAGTGCTCTGGCCCTGAGCTCCAGCCCAGGACTGGCAAAAATAAATAAATAAATAAATAAACTAGAGAAAAGACATTACCAATCCCCATTTTTTATTTCTTATTTTTATTAATGTCAGTGAGGTGTATGAAAAGATATATTTACATGTCTATATATGCATATTGTACCTTGAACAAGTCAAGGTCCCCTCTGTTATGCCTATTGTCCTTCCTCTCCTTTTCCAAAGACAGTCTCAACAAACTACCTCATTGTTCCCTTTTTACACATGTGCATAAAGGATTTACTGCACATTCACTCTCTTCCTCTTTTGTGTCAGATCTTTTCCCTCCCAGTACTACCTCCACCCTGGTCACGACCTGTTCAGGACCTACTTTACTTTCCTGTCATTCACTTGTTTAGTGTATGCTAATTGTACAAGGGATTTCACATATGCATTACAGTATTAATAGGACTGACCCTCTCTAAATCTCCTCTTTGACACATGCTAAGGATATTTTAAGGGTATGTCCAAACATATGCATATATATGCATATGTAATTTGATTACTTTGCATGTTACAAATATACTTTATTTTTTGTCTTTTTTTATTTTTTATTGTTGACATAATGTATAGAGGGGTTAAAGTTATATTTGCCAAGTAGTAGGTACATTACTTCTCATACATTGATACCCCTTCTCTTGTTTTTGTCCCCATTTCCTTCCTCGCACCTCCTCTCAATAATTTTATTTTCCCCCTTCACTTTCCTCTTTAAAATAAACAAATGGGGACCAAGACATGTGAAAGGGTATCAATATATGTGAATTAATGCACCTTCTATCTGGCAAATATCATGTAACCCTTTTATTAATTACAATAAAAAAATGACAAAAAATAAAATAAAATAAAATAAACAAATGAAAGCAAATACGCTTTATTTTTATAATAATTATGTCACCATCTACAATACTACACATACACATTCACACACACACACACACACACACACACACACACACACACACACATTTGGCTTCCTCAGGCTGCCAAAATGATTTTTTTTTTGTTTTGTTGCCTTCCTGGGTTTGACTTCAGGGCCTGAGCACTGACTTTGGGCTATCTCAAGGCTAGCGCTCTACCACTTAAGCTACAGCATCACTCCCAGCTTTTTCTGTGTATGTATTACTGAGCAATCGAATCTTAGTTTTTGTGCATGCTAGGCAAGCACTCTACCACTAGGCCAAACTCCTAGCCCCTGCTAAAATGCTTTATCAGGCAGTGTGTAAGAAAACTATTCACTGAGATTTCTGATAGTTAAGCTGAAGTTTGAATTGGTATGTTTGTATTTTACTGAATATTATTACAAAATATATGCGCAATTGAATATGTATAATTGCAAAAACAATTTGACAAACTGAATATGTATTAATGTTATTGTACGAAATTCAGTATAGTCCATTACATTATGTTAAATACAGTGAAGTGTATTATAGTGAACACAATCAATTCCATTATTCTGTAATAATATCTTCTTTTAGCTTGCAACTCTGTTCTACCTAATTACTATGTCCTTTCAAGTTTTTATATTGTGTACTTTTTAACAACAAAAAAAGGAAACAAGAAGCAAAAGTCTGAAAAATTACAAAGGACTACAACAACTATAGAACACTGCATAATCAAATTTACTTAGAAAACTAGTATTGCCATTAGAATACAGTTATCAAGTATTTTACATTCCTTAAATATAGCATCCTAGAACAAAGCCAAAATAGTGTGCTAGTTATAAGGTGAGACTTTCTTGGGGAAAACTTACCATAAAACATACATTAATATTAAAAAAAATAGGCTATCACCAAGTTACCTTCTCTTCCCCTTGCCTTCAACCAACTGTAGGAAGGCTATTTAGGGCTGGGAGGAAAAAGCAAATCCCCCTTAAACCAGAAAAAGGTAGATGGGCCCATATTTCAGAGGACTTAGGCATCTTATCCTGAGCTCCCAGTCTCTTCTTCCTAGCTCAGTGCTGATCCTTATCATTTATCCCCCATGCACTAGGAAATCACTAGGCAACTGAATTTATCCCTTATGAGTAATTATCAAAATGGGAGAAAAATAAAATTCTTAGTGTCTGCAGTATCTAACCAGATACCTTAGTGCTGCCATTGCAGGACTTGCCTTCTAAGTTAATTGACATATTTTTGATATATTTTTACTGTAATGAGTAGAAGGGTTATATTATATTCACCAGATAGAAGGTGCATTACTTCACAAACATTGATACCTTTCTCATGTCTTGGTCCCCATTTCCCTCTTCCCAACCCCACCACTCATCTTGTTTTCCTCCCTTCCCTAGCCTATTTCAAATAACCAAAAACACATATATACAATATATCAGATAACAAGGTGAAATATTGTAACAATATGAGATAACCAAGGGACAGCAAAAGAGATGAGAGATAACATAGTACATTAAGGACAGCAATCACTCATTATATGGCTTTTGTTTCTATATCCTGGAGGTTCTTTCATTTAGTGTCATACTATATGGCCTTATGTATCTAGGTTTTGTTCTATTCTAAACCGCTGCTAGTAAAGCCCAAGGTTTCTATTGATTATGACAAATGAGGGAAGCCATTGGGCCTATGTTCCTTTGAGTCTGGCTTACTTTACATAATATGATTTTTTTCTAAGTCTTTCCATTTCCTAACAAATGGGGTGATGTCATTCTTTCTGACAGCAACATAGAATTCTATTGTGTATAAATACCACATCTTGTTGATCCACTCATCAACTGAGGGACATCTGGGTTGGTTCCATATCTTTGCTATGGTAAATAGTGCTGCAATGAACATCGTTGTGCTGGTGGATTTAGTATGTCCTTGTTTCTGGTTGATTGGGTAAATGCCAAGTAGTGGAATTGCTGGGTCATAGGGGAGCTCTATATTTAGTCTTTTGAGGAACTACCATACTGCTTTCCATAGTGGTTGAACGAGTTTGTACACCCACCAACAGTGTAGTAGTGATCCCTCCTGGCCACATCCCCTCCAGTATCTGTTGTTATTAGATTTCTTGATTTGCATTTCTTTTATGGCCAGAGATGTCGAACATTTCTTCATGTGTCTATAGGCCATTTTTGTTTCTTCTTCAGAGAAGACTCTCTTTAAGTCTTTGGCCCATCTTTTAATGGGATGGTTGTTTCTTTGGAGATTAGTTTTGGAGTGATTTGATTTTTTGAGCTGTTGATATATCTTAGATATGAGACCTTTGTCTGTTGTATGGTTAGTGAAGATCTTCTCCCACTTTGTAGGTTTTCTAGTTAGTTTGCTAGCTATGTCCTTTGCCATACAGAAGCTCTGCAGTTTAATGAAGTCCCACTTATCCAGACTCTCTGATTGTTGTTTACACGTATTTAATACTCACAGTGTTTGCTCTGCAGTCAGTAGAAAGCCACCTGTCTCTTAGCAAACAATACCACACTATTTCACCCAATGGAATGGAAACTAATGGTAGATAATTAAAGACACTGGAGTATCTGGCAATTTATTGTAAATGTGACATGCAGTTGATAAAATTGAAGAGTTGAGAAGCCAAATCTTACAAGCATTGAGAAGGCATACCTCTAAGAATCACAACAGCAGAGACCCTTGAATAGACAATTTCTCATCTTGACATGTAACTAATTGACATATTTAATCAATCATTTACTTCATAAATCCTGAATTTATTATAATTCATTGTATCTTGTACATTTTCAAAAACAAATCTTTTCATGTATGTAATTAGCTTGGATTGGCTTGTGTTATATGTCTTATAATCCTAAATTAAAATCAAACAAAAACCTGGTACAAGTGGTTCATGCATGTAATCCTGAATGTCTCAGGAGGATGAGATCTGAGGTTAATGTTTAGAAACCATGCCAGGAAAGAAAGTCCATGAGATTCTTATCTCAAATAACCACCAAAAGCCTGGGAGTAGAGCTGTGGTTGCTAGCTTTGAAAGAAAAAGCTATGGGACATTGCCCTTAATTTAAACTCCAGAAATGGCACACACACACAAGAAGAAAAAGAGGGAAGGAAGGAGGAAGGAGAGAGAGAGAGGGAGGGAGGAAGGAAGGAAGGGAAGGAAGGAAGGAAGGAAGGAAGGAAGGAAGGAAGGAAGGAAGGAAGGGAGGGAGGGAGGGAGGGAGGGAGGAAGGGAGGAAAGAAGGAAAGAAGGAGGGCAAAAAAAATGAAAATAGATCAACAAACCTGATCGTCCACATTCCTCTTAAAGGAATTGTCAAACTATCTGTAAATTTTATGTGTGAAAATATAAATAAAAGTAATTGCAATAGGCAGACAGACCCCTTACACAAATATGCTACTCTTTCATCCTCCTGTAACTTTGCACACCATTCCGTTTACCTAGAGGCTCTTATTCCTTTGGTCCATGAACCAAATGCATGCCTATTGAGGGAAAGCAATCACACATAGCTTGCTGCCCTCTACGTGACTACTAAAGAGGGCTAGGACTTTGTAAAGAGATAGAAAGTGGACCGGGTGCATAGCCTAATGGTGGAGTGCTTGCCTAGCAGGTATGAAGCCCTAAGTTGATTCTTCAGTACTACATACACAGAAAAAGCCAGAAGTGACACTGTAGCTCAAGTGGCAGATCCCTAGCCTTGAGCAAAAAGTGTCCAAAGGCAGTTCCCAGGCCCTGAGTTCAAGCCCCAAGACTGGCGAGAAGAGAGGGGAAGAGAGAGAGACAGAGAGAGAGAGAGACAGAGACAGAGACAGAGACAGAGACAGAGACAGAAAGCCCTCACCACCAGTGCTGGCCATATGTCTTTGCTTTGAAGTGTCTTTTTCTTTCCATGTTTGATGCACTCTTTTCTCCTTATTTCTTAAGAATATATGCCATTTGGGAATGTGGCCAGGAGGGATCACTACTACACTGTTGGTGGAAGTGCAAACTCATTCAACCACTAAGGAAAGCAGTATGGCAGTTCCTCAAAAGACTAAACATAGAGCTCCCCTATGACCCAGCAATTCCACTACTTGGCATTTACCCAATCAACCAGAAACAAGGACATACTAAATCCACCAGCACAACGATGTTCATTGCAGCACTATTTACCATAGCAAAGATATGGAACCAACCCAGATGTCCCTCAGTTGATGAGTGGATCAACAAGATGTGGTATTTATACACAATAGAATTCTATGTTGCTGTCAGAAAGAATGACATCACCCCATTTGTTAGGAAATGGAAAGACTTAGAAAAAAATCATATTATGTAAAGTAAGCCAGACTCAAAGGAACATAGGCCCAATGGCTTCCCTCATTTGTCATAATCAATAGAAACCTTGGGCTCTACTAGCAGCGGTTTAGAATAGAACAAAACCTAGATACATAAGGCCATATAGTATGACACTAAATGAAAGAACCTCCAGGATATAGAAACAAAAGCCATATAATGAGTGATTGCTGTCCTTAATGTACTATGTTATCTCTCATCTCTTTTGCTGTCCCTTGGTTATCTCATATTGTTACAATATTTCACCTTGTTATCTGATATATTGTATATATGTGTTTTTGGTTATTTGAAATAGGCTAGGGAAGGGGAAAAACAAGAGGAGGAGAGGGGGTGGGGTGAGGGAAATAGGAACAAAAACATGAGGAGGGGTAGCAATGATAATTAAATAATACACCTTCTGTATCTGTTTCTAGTAGAAAAAAATATGGAGTTCTCTGCCCACTACACAAGAAGGGTACATGTAGAGCATTTTCCTGGATGTTCTCTAAGGCAAGACTCATTGGCTACAAGACTGGCCCTAGCTGTTCTGTGAGTAACATTCCATCCGGTGCTTGTAGTAGTCATTTTTTTTTCCTTTGTGACATCAATGCCTTTAAACCAAACAGTGACTGATGCTCATTGTGCTAGACAGATGCTGTCATGCTATTCTCCCCAGTCAGGCTCCTGCTCTGGGGATGATAGCATGTGACTGTGGACATTACCAGAACTAGGCACTCTTCTTTTCACCCTCCTTTCACTACTTTAATACTTTTTTTTGCCTGTCCTTGGGCTTGAATTCAGGGTCTGGGTGCTGTCCTTAGACACTTTTTGCTCAAGGCCAGCACTCTGACACCTGAGCCACAGCATTACTTTCAGCTTTTTCTGTGAATGTGGTACCAAGGGATCAATCAGGGCTTTGTACATATGAGGTGAACACTATATCATGAGGCTATGCTCCCTACCCCTACTTTAACACTCTTACTTAGCTGCATAATCCAACTTACCTATGTGAATCCTATTATCTGAGATTCTTGCTTTACTGTCTATATTAAATCAATATTTCTTTGGATGAGCATGGACTTCTTAGTGTATCAACAACACCAACTCAGCTTCCTGATTCCAAAGAATTAAGTAAAGTCTTGTTAAGTGATTAATAAACAGCTAAGCCATCAAATACTGAGCTAAAGGATTCAGAGAAGAAAACTATCAAGATAGTTATTCTTGGAGGATGGTTTTGCAATACTCCGAGTAGGTTATTGTTTTCTGATACCTTTCCTTACTTAAATTCTCCACTGTTTTCCAGAACATAGATATTTTCTCATTCTTCACAAGAGGATTCTAATCTTTATACCCAACTGCTCCACAAATTTCAATATTTCATCATTTCTTCCCTACTTTTAATAGTGAAGTTTCTGTCATCCTGTTTCCAAAATTGCATCAAATCTGATTCCAAATACTTAGTCTATAGTTGTCACTAATATTGGACACCCTCTTGCTCACCTAGCTTCTAGGATGCTAGACTAAAACTTTCTTCCAACCCATCATAGTGCTTTGTTTTCTTTTTAAACTGTATACAATGTGATTCAATAAACTAAAACAGAAAAAGTAATATCTTTTCCCAAATTGCAGACACTCAGACATAATTGGAGTTATCTGTATTTTATGTAAATCATAGCAAATCATTTATTTCCCCCATCCTCTAGATGTTAATACACAACTATAAAAGCTTGGGGGTGTCTAAAAACATATTTACATCATGGAAAATCTGTTCTCTATTAATGAGTTTTGATTATTCTTCCCTGAAATTTTGCCTCAAATCACTTTGCCAGAGCTAATATGCTGCTCGTTATCTTGCGCTAGTTATCCTCTTGGTGAAGACCAAGGGGAAAAAAAATCATATGCAACAATGTCACTTCTCTTTTGAGACTTTTAAAGAGAAAAAAATCTTTTTGTTCATGTATTTTTTCCTATTTTTATTGTAATTAATAGAAGGGTTACAGTTATATTCACCAAATCGAAGGTGCATTATTTCAAAACATTGATACCCCTTCTCATGTTTTTGTCCTCATTTCCCTCCCCCACCCCCTCCTCTTGTTTTCTCCCTTCCTTTCCCTATTTCAAATAAACAAATAAACATATATACAATATACCAGATAACAAGGAAAGATACTGTAACAATATGAGAATAACCAAGGGACAGCAAAAGAGATGAGAAATAACATAGTACATTAAGGACAACAGTCACTCATTATATGGCTTTTGTTTCTATATCCTGGAGGTCCTTTCATCTAGCCTCTAGCCTCATCCATGGACTTATGTATCTAGGTTTTGCCCTATTGTAAACCTCTGCTAGGAGAGTCCAAGGTTTATACTATTGAGCCTATGTTCCTTTGGGTCTGGCTTACTTCACTTAATAGGATTTTTTCCAAGTCTCCATTTCCTTATAAATGGGGCGATGTCATTCTTTCTGATGGCAGCATAGAACTCCGTTGTGTATAAATACCACATCTTGTTGATCCATTCATCAACTGAGGGGCATCTGGGTTGTTTCCATATTTTTGCTATGGTAAATAGCGCTGCAATGAACATGTTCACATATTTTAATAACTGAAATTTTCTCTCTCTCTCCTCTCTCTCTCTCTCTCTCTGTCTCTCTGTCTCTGTCTCTGTCTCTCTCTGTCTCTCTCTCTGTCTGTCTCTCTTCTCTCTCTCTCTCTCTCTCTCTCTCTCTCTCTCTCTCTCTCTCTCTCTCTCTCTCTCTCTCTCTCTCTTTCTCATTGAGACCATTCACCAGCTACAGCTAGATCAATACAAGTATGTTAACAGGAACATGCACACAATTCTCTTTGCTAAAGAAAAACTGCTGATATTTCAATACTCCCTTTGTTGTTCAATTCTCACAGGTAAATATAAACAAAATAGCTCCATTTCTTCAAGAAAGGGATAATGCTGAAAGGGAGTATCCATGTGGTGATGGCATTCTCATTCTCTTGCTCATCCAGATTCTGGCCAGCAGCGCCAGTCTAGCTGACATAGTACAACCCTTCCATACCAGAGACACACTAGCACAGAGCTTCTTCTACACTTTTAACTTGGTCCTAAATATTGTTTCTTTAACCGCATCTATCTAACCAAGAAAGATCACTTTCCCAGTGCTATCTTTTTTCATAAACTCATCCAACTCTTGATGTATTCTTTCAGTGTTGACATGACTTGAAGTGAATTCTAAAGCACTTGTAATTTGAGCTATTAATTGATTCTATACAATTGCATTCTTAATATATATTATGCTTTCTGATACATCAGGAGAGTGTGGGGAGTTCTATTACTGCAATAAGAAAATGGACAAACAAATGGATGCATGAATAAGGAAGTATATTTTCCTTCCTAACTAGTAATGAGCACTTCATGTTCCTACTCAGGAATGCATTTTTTCTTTTTCTTTTTTTTTTTTTTTTGCCAGTCCTGGGCTTGAGCTCAGGGCCTGAGCACTGTCCTTGGACTTTCTCAAGGCTAGAGCTCTACCACTTGAGCCTCAGCACCACTTCCGGCTTTTTTCTATGTATGTGGTACCGAGGAATCAAACCCGGGTCTTCATGCATGCTAGGCAAGCACTTTAACCACTAGGCCAAACTCCCGGCCTGCATTTTTTCTTATACTTCTATACAACTTGGCAATCATATTTTTATTGCATTTTCTTTTATTATCCATTGTCTTATAGCACAAAAGAGACTGAATCAAATTTATGTTTTATAGTATTTTTAAGAATGTTATTTCTAATTTTCCTATTGGGTTGTTATATAGTCGGGAAGAACTTAAAGCATTTCATCTACTTTAAAGAAGTCACTGACACATCTTGACAGTTTTGAGAGTACGATAAAAAAGGTAAAATCAATAGAAATTAAATCTATTGTGTGCTCCTGACCAACAGACAGAATACAATTTGAAGAAAAACATTTTTATATTGATTTCCTTCCTTCTCTTCCTTCCTTCCTTCCTTTCTTCCTTCCTTCCTTCCATCCTCCCTTCCTTTTTGTACTATTAATATGGTTTGAGCTCAAGACGTAGGAAATGACACTTAGCTTTCACTCAAGGGTAGTGCTTTGGCCACTTGAGTCACAGCTCCAATTCCAACTTTGGGTTGTTAATTGGAGACAAGAGTCTCAGGGACTTTCCTGGCCAGGCTGTGTTCACATCATGATCCTCAGATCTCAGCCTGATTACAGGCATGAACTACCAGTGCCTGGCTCACTTTACATGATTTTCTATGCAGAGTTCAGCCTGATGGTGAGTACTGGAGACTGCAGAGCTGATCTCACTCCTCCACCCCAACTACCCTCTCCTCCCATGGTCCTGACCTAGTAACACTAGATCTTCTCAAATTCTTCACCAGGAACTTATTCCCAACAGAAATAATGAAGCATTTGTGAGGACCAAATGGTCAGAGAATAAAACAGTAAGAACTGCTATCAGAATTGAACCAGTTATGTAATCAATGATTGAAATAGGAAACATAACTCCTTCACACTCTGTTGTTAAAGGCATAAGTCAAGAGACTGCCTTATACCATTGTCTGCCTTCCCAAAACCAGCCATGTCAAAGGTGTAACAAAGATAAAAGTCAAGATATTACAATAAAGAAAAAGACGGTGGGGAAGGTCAGGGGAATGGGGGATAGACAAATGAATAGAGGGCATGTGAGTGAATGTGATCACACACTTAATCTACATATGTGAAAATGGAAGCAGGTAAATTGAGGAGATGGGTAGAGTTGAGAAGGATGAAGAAAGATAGAAGGGGTGATATTGATCAAGGTGTAGTGTAGTCAAATCTGACATGTTAAATTGAAAACCCCTTTGTATAATGTCAAAGATAGAAAACAAACCTCAGGAATGAGGGAAGGAAGGAAGGAAGGAAGGAAGGAAGGAAGGAAGGAAGGAAGGAAGGAAGGAAGGAAGGAAGGAAGGAAGGAAAAGGGAAGGGAAGGAAGGTGGGAGGGAGGGAGGAAAGGGCAGTTGTTATAAACTTGATAATGGCTAAAGACTGAACATCACCATTCTATGCTTTTAGCCTGAAAATATGAAATATTGTTGAATGATGGCTTAAAATGGCTTGCCATTCTTTCATGTAGTAAATTTCTTCTTTTTGATTGTATTTTATTGTTGGGGTAATGTATAAAGAGGTTACAGTTACATTCATCAGGTAGTGGGTGCACTATTTCTTGAACCTTGATACCCCTTCCCATGTTTTTGTCCCCCTTTTCCTTCCCCCAACCACTTCCCCTCCCTATTTCAAATAAACAAACATATATACAATATACCAGGTAACAAAGTCAGATTAATGTGGTAAATTTCTGTTATCAGCTCTTGTTTCCTTTCTTTGTTAACATGTTGCTCTACTGACCTGCTTGTTTAGATGTTTTCTTGTTGTGTTTCAAGGAGATTTTTTTTTCTCCAATTGGTTGAAAAATGGAATATGAGATGCTGAATACCCTTTATTAGTGTCTGGCTGTTAGTGCTATAATAAATCTAATGAAAATCACAACGAACAATTTCAAACTTCACCCCAGGCTACATTCACAGTTTTTTTTTTTGTTTTTATTTTTTTTTTTGCCAGTCCTGGGCTTGAGCTCAGGGCCTGAGCACTGTCCTTGGACTTTCTCAAGGCTAGAGCTCTACCACTTGAGCCTCAGCACCACTTCCGGCTTTTTTCTATGTATGTGGTACCGAGTAATCGAACCCGGGTCTTCATGCATGCTAGGCAAGCACTTTAACCACTAGGCCAAACTCCCGGCCCCTACATTCACAGTTTTAATATTAGAATACAAAAACATACCTAACCTAGGCATTACCAACAATGAAATGACCTAGGAAAATAAAATTTTCTAGGAAAAAATAGAATCATTGTCCACTACATTTCAGTTAAAAAAGGGAAACCACTTTAATAAAAAAAAAAAGCAAAAAAAAAAGGGAAACCAGCTATAGGGAAATGTATGTCACTGTTCAACATGGTATCAGAAAGTCATGCTTAGTAAATAAATCAAGGAACTAATAATGAATATGATGAATTGGGGAGATGGCTTCATGTGCCTATGTATCTCAAGGCAGCGATTTGTCTTAGATTTTCTGTACTTTTTTGCTGTGCTGTTGGCTCATGCCTGTAATCCTAGCTGCTCAGGAGGCTGAGATCTAAGGATCAAGGTTCAAAGCCAACATGGGCACAAAAGTCCATGAGACTCTTATCTCCAATTTGCCACTAGAAAATCAAAAATGGCACTGTGGCTTAAGTGGTAGAGCACTAACCTTGAGCTAAAGATTTCAAGGACAATGCCCAGGCCCAGAGTTCAAGCCCCTGACAAAATAAAAACAGATTAATTTATTAAAGTAAAAGCAAATAAGACTTTTCCAAGTAAATAACTAAAATTTTATATTTTAGAAGATTTTATGTGAAGATATGACATTGATTATAATAGAGTTAATAAATATTTGTTGGATTTATTACTACTTGAACCTAACTATTTCTTATTTTAATGGAGAAGAAAATAAAATATATTCTCGTATATTTTATATATTAACATTAAACTTGTTAGTTTAATGTAGTTATTATTATAACATTGAGCCCAAGTAAGCATTATAAAAATGTAAAATTTGCTTTGATTCTAACAACTATTGTATACAAAAATGTTTATAATAAGCTTTATTCATGTATAACCTTCAACTGAAATATCCATCAACAGAAGAGTGAATACATAAATTGTGAAAATTCATACACAATAAAATAGCATACAAGAAAAAGAGAGACCTACTACCCGGGGAATGTAATTGTAATTCCTCTATATATTACCCTGACAATAAAATTTTTTTTAAAAAAGAGAGAGAGAACAAAGAGTCCACCTTCAGTAATAGTGGCAGCTGAAACTTCATGGTGTTAGATGAAAGAAGATAAACCCAAAAGTCTGCATTGCTCTATTTTCATGATGATCAAGAGGAAACACTAACTGATGAAAAAAAAAAAAAACTTAGAATACCAGTCACTTTGGTGTGATCGAGTTTTGAATGGACTTACAGGCTGTTAGCAATGCATTACTTCTTAAACTAAGTTGTCAGTTATTCTGATAGATACATAGAAATTCCTTAAGCAGACAATTAAAATTAATGTGCTTTATTCACTTTGTTGTATAGATGTTGAAACTCACCTGTCAAGTTTGTTTTAAAATCAGCTTTAAACCATTTAACTATGAACTCATTGACCAGTCTGTCACATTTTAGAAAGCCCAATGAACAATCAAGGTGACATATGTAACTGTGTATTCTCTGAACAATATTGTTGAACTAATTCATACTGAGTATGCAGTGACTTTTGCTTTTTGAAGATGATATAGTCTGAGAGACAGCCATGGTTTGATTCTGAGGATTGAAGATTGAACTTCCTGGATGCTAAGCATGAAATCTACCATTGATCTTAATCTCTAGTACCCACACATTAGTGTGTGTGTGTGTGTGTGTGTGTGTGTGTGTGTGTGTGTGTGTGTGTGTGTGTGTTACTACTAAGGTAAGAAATAAGGTTCTTGACTGTCACTTTTCCACTCATAGCTGATATTCCACCACTTAAGCCAGGCCTCCACTTTTTGCTAGTAAGCTGGAGATAAGAGTTTAGCAGTTATTGGTATAGTATCTCACTTTGTTATCTGATATATTGAATTTATTTGTATTTGGATATTTGAAATTTGATAGGGAAGGGGGGGAAAACCAAGATGGGTGGGGGGTGTGGGGCGGGGAGGGAAATGGGTACCAAGACATGTGAAAGGGTATCAATGTATGTGAATTAATGCACCTTCTATCTGGCAAATATCATGTAACCCTTTTACTAATTACAATAAAAAAAAAAGAAGCACTAAAAAAAAATTTAAAAAAAAAAGAGTTTAGCAGTTTAATCTGCCCAGGCTTGTTCTGAATTATGATTCTCAGATCTCTCTCCTGAACAGCTACGATCACAGGTAGAAGCCAGCTTCAACACAATCTTAATAAAGCCTGAATTTCTAATTGATCATTCAGTTGTACAGTGTATTTGCTCCATCCTAGCAACATGCTGAGATCCAGTGGCTGAGATCAACAGCATGTATTTATATGTAAATCAGAAGAAGTAACAGACAACACACACCCTTAACATACATGCCTTTAACAGCATAAGTTCCTGTCACCTGAATTCCATTTTTATGATTACTTTGTTGCCCATTTCTTCATCCAAATCAACTCAGCAATTGAAGTAATTCATTATCTGAAACCACTTCAATATTGTACCTCTAAAAATATCCCCTTAATAAAGCTCATCGTTGGATGATTTTCCCTTTAATTTGTTCTTCACTACACTGAAGGTCAAAGAGAGAAAGACAAATTTTATTTTCTTTTCCTTTGTTTTTCTCATTAGAATATTAGTATCTAGAAGAACAAAAAGATCAAGAAATAAAATCATTTAAAGTCAGGACTCCAAGTCTGAATCAAACACTATTTATAAGGCTCACAAATCCTAGGTTTTATTGGAAAGTGTTGATTATTGGATGTTTACAAGTCTACAAGTCTTGTTAACAGCTTCCCTTTGCTTACTGAGAACTTGGAAAAACTGCAACCTCATTCCAGGCTGCAATTTAAACAAACTTTTTTTCCTGCTTCCTTTTCAAAACTGAAGATCTCTGTACTTCAAAGATGGAACAATCAAATTCTGACATTGAGAAAGGTCTCTTTGGTTTTCAAGTTGGTGGCATTTCAGTTAATGTAATCATGTGTTTTTTGAGACTCTGTGCCATAGTATTTTTTTTTCATTTTCTTGTTTGCTTTCTCTTTTTTGTTGTTTTTATTGTAAAGATGATGAACACAGGGGTTAAGGTACGTAATCTAGGTAATGAATGCATTTCTTTTTGAGTAGGAAGAGTGATAGGATACATTGAGACAATTTTGCTCCATCTCTGATTAAAGCAAACCTGTTCAAGAATTTTAAATGACCTCATATGCATTCACTCAATAGAATATAATTCTGCTCTCTTTCAAAAAAAAACCAGAATCTTTTGTGCACTTTATTTTATATGAAGGCCATAATTACTATTCATATTTCATTCATATTTCATTACATTCAACCATTACAATGCTAGACACAGTACCAGTATACTCTCCTTGATTGGCATGAAAGAGAACTAGATAATTGTTTATGATTTTTCATAGATTGGGAAGTTGATGAAACATATTACATACTCAAAAAATAACAAAAAGATCAGTGTATTGTTATGCAACTCTATTATTCTGTCCATCTGCTTTTGGCCTAGATGAGAGGATATTTAATTGAGGTTTAATTGGTCTTCAGTTGGATTGACTTTTCTTCCATGATCCAAATAGTATAGAAAAAAATCTCTGTCTACATCAGAAAAATACACGTCAGTACCTTGACCATCAAAATCAATGCAACTACTATTTTCAAATCTCAACTGTGTCCTGTTCAGATTTTTCTATATACAAAATAGGAAAGGCCATGGAGGAGCTATGCACTGAGTTCTGGTTTCTAGACTAAAACTGTTTATTGAAAAATTCAATGACTTTAATAGCCAGAGTTCAGAGGTCAATGTATCTTCTCATTAAAACTGGACTGTTGCTTAGAATGAATGTAGATAATAAGATCCAGGGAATTGTTTATATCCTCTGGTCTAGTAAAGAGGAATTGTGGTGTTTTTTTCTGTGTTTATTTGGGCACTTTAATCTAAATTTAGTCTTTATGCTCTGACAATTTTCAAGAAAAGATCTTTTTCCAATAATGAAGCCACCAATTCGAACTAACGCATCTAGCTTTGAATGATTATCTGTATAGCATATTTTATTACATCTTCAATGTCTAATTTACATATGCTAGTCAATGCCTGGGTAAGTTAACTTTTAATGACATCCTTTGGGTAAAAACTCTTCTATAGGAACAACAGCATTTTTTGTAGTCACATTACTTGGCCCCAAATGGAAAATATATTTATACACTGGGGGGGAAAAATCCTCTAAACATTTGCTTCCTGAAACTAGTAAATTGCATAAAGTCCTAAGTGGTTCTGCAGAATCTGAATAGATTGCTCCATAACTATCTCTGACTGACTCACTAACTCGTGCTCTCTTAATATTAAGTGAGTCATGATTCTCTAGGGTATCATGGATCTGAATGACACTTTAAAGTGTTTACTGTGGAAGGAGATAAAGTTCTGCCAAAAGTTAGGAGCGCTGTCTCTGAAGATCATCACCTAGACTGAAGCTTTGGTTAAAGGTCTGGTACACTGCAATTATCTGGTGACACTGGAAAAAGCCTGAGACCTAACTTAGCCTGAAGCCCCTGGGCCTATGATTCCCGAGAGACTACCTCTAATCTCACATTTGCCTGCAACTACGTCCATAGAATTATGGTTTCTTTTTTAATTTTTTTCATGTATTTTTTATTGTAATTAATAGAAGGGTTAAAAATATTCTACCAGTTTGGTTTATTATGATGAATTTAGATAGAAAGTATCATTTTTAGAGTGTAATAACGATATTTCTTTATAGACAACT
The DNA here is from genome assembly GCF_031878675.1 of Megascapheus bottae. NCBI lineage: Eukaryota > Metazoa > Chordata > Mammalia > Rodentia > Geomyidae > Megascapheus > Megascapheus bottae. The sequence continues at coordinate 67,257,493 of NC_143509.1, forward strand.
TTAGGGAAGTAAGCAATCTGGGTAAATTATCAGAGATCTTTCAAAGCTTTTGGGCTTTTTGCTCCAATTCTTCTCCAGTTGGCTTATAGTCAGTTTACTATACTTTCCCCAATAACTGTCCATCTCCAAACAGTAATTTTAAGCAACATTTCAAAATTTAAAATAACTATAGAATAAAGACGAATGCTCATGTTGTCTTAATTTACAATGTAATCTATAATATACATACTTTCATTTTGTTTGATAGGCATGATGTTTTTTTATTATCTCTTTCTTCATATTTTAAAATATACTCTTATAATTCTAAATATTTTTTATAAATGATTTAGATCATCTATCAACTCACACTGGCATATTTATTACTAGCTTACTCTTCAAGTAATTTCCACTTCTTGTGAATTTTGATTTTTGTATGATAGTAGCAGCAATCTCTTAGAATGAAGGAATATTTCAAGATTGACATGCCCTTCTTCATTTTAGGAAATAAAAATTATGAGATTGATCATTAAGCATCTTTGAGACGGTAACCCAATCCTAAGACTACTCAGGAGTTCTGGGTCATCTAGTTTCCAGTTTTTTAGCTGACATGTGAGGGAAACCTTAGATTCATATCCAATGCCTAGTGGATCCCAAGGGCCATAATACTCCTGGTAGAACTTTGTTTTGTAGAAAGGCTACCCTCGCTGACCCATATAGACTTCACTATTCCTTTAACTAAGAAGAGTGTTATCTGGGAAATGGCAGGTAAGAAGATAAAAATTAGAAATTATATAGAAGTATTTTAAGAAATTTGATGAATAACAAACTCTTCCAGAAAAAAATAAAAGGTTTTGCTGTAATCTTGTCACTAGGGATGCTGAGGCAAAAGGATTGGAAGTCTTAGGTCAGACTGGACTATAGATTCCAGGCCAGCATAGGATACTAGTAAGACCCTGCCATGCTGTTATTAGAGAGAGAGGACTAAAGCCTATGTGTAAAATGCAGTCTAAATCTTCCAAGAGTTTCTATTGACCTTAGAAGGAAATTATGGGGTATTTGTGTCAGTATTTTGTAATCTTTACTATACCTATACCAGTTCTTATGTTTTCTATAACTACCATAGTATATATATATATATATATTCATCATTCAGTGAATTACTGCTGAAATTTAAAAAGTATTGAAAAACATTGCATCCTTTCTTCCCTTACCACCAAAAGAATATATATTCTTGTTTATAAATCACAAACAAGAGTAAGATATTTACACCAGGACTGTAAGTCTAAAGTGATTCCCAAATGCATTCTACTGCGCAAATCTAATCTTTCTTTATCTAGTACAGACTCCTAGTGCAAACCACCAGAGTTTTTTTTAGAAAAGATGTATTTTTCTACAATTATTTTTTCCCTAAATAGTATTAATTGTTTTGAAACACACTTTTCCATTCTTTCTTTCTCTCTTTCTTACTCTCGTTCTCTCTCTGTCTCTCTTTCTCTCTCTGTTTCTGTCTCCCTCTCTGTCGTCTCTGCCTCTCTGTCTCTCTCTGTCTCTCTCTCTGTCTCTCTCTCTGTCTGTCTGTCTGTCTGTCTGTCTCTCTCTCTCTCTCTCTCTCTCTCTCTCTCTCTCTCTCTCTCTCTCTCTCTCACACACACACACACACACACACACACTCACTCACAAAGTTTACAATTATATCTGTTTTTTGTGCTTCATATGACCTTTTCAGAAAACTGACTGGCTCATTCTTCTGCACATTAATGCCCCAATAAGTTTTTAAATCTAACAACTGTTCTGCAGAATCAGAGAAAGACAAGTTGGTTTTCATTGATTTACTCCTGAAGTTTTTTTTTTCTTTTCATTTGCAAAGAGCTCAATTTACACAGGGTTCTTGATTTTATTCAGCAAAATTTACTGGTATTAAGTTCAGATAGGACTGGATACATCACAATTTTTGGTGTAGAATCACATGTATTTAAAGACTTTAGATTCTCTAGTTGTAATAAAACTGCAACTAAGAGGAAAGGTCAAGTGGGCATTGGTTAAAAGTCAAAGCAGTTTGTTTCTCTCTACAATCAACCTGCTGAGTCTTATGTCACCACCCACACTAATAGTGTTAAAACAGATGCTATTCTTTGTTCTGACACTCATGAATAAATTCCAGTTCCAACTCATAGGAAAAACTTCTTTATCTCTCCTTATTTTTTTTTTTCTATTACCAGTCCTGGGGCTTGAACTTAGGATCTGGCCTCTGTCTCTGAGCTTCTTTTTGTTCAAGGTTAGCATTCTACCACTTGAACTACAGTGCCACTTCGGCTTTTTCTGTTTATGTGGTACTGAGGAATCGATGCAAGGGCTTCTTGCATGTAGGTAAACACTCTACCACTAATCCATATCCCCAGGCCTGTTACTACTTCTTGGCCTTTCTGACATTTATCCTGGCATGCTATGGGGCTTAATTTCTGTAGTATAAACTTTTAATTTTCATTTTTTAACTTGTTTCTTTTTTTAATAATTTTTATTGTGATTAATAGAAGGGTTACATTATATTCACCAGATAGAAGGTGCATTACTTCACATACATTGATATCCTTTCTCATGACACCCACCCTCCCCCCGCTTATCCTTTTAACTTGTTTCTCATGCTCATTTTTGCTCTTGAAAATTCAAAGCAGAAACTTATATGAGCTAAAGGAGTCAAGAGTAAAATTAAGACCTTAGGAAAGAATGTGTCCCCTCAAACCATTTGTATTGAATGATGTCAAGTCAAGTAATTGTGAAAATTGCTCTTGGTTTCTTTACAGGTTCTTGTAACTATTGAGACAGGTTTGACTGGCATGCCACCCTGAATTCCTGTAGCAGAAATCCAGTACTGTCAGAAGAAGATGATAGAGATAGAGCATCCTTCCGGGACTTCCACCAATACCTCCACAAGTGGAGCACACACAAAACCCAGGTTTGTTTTCGCAAGAGGGTTTTAGGGAGGTTATATTGGAGTGGAAAGCTTCTTCTGTATTTCAGAATCAGGTGCTCAGCTTCTCCTCTTGCTCCTCAAATCCACCAGTGTGTGTACTGTTTACCTGACTTACAAAACTGTAACTCCTCTGGATATCACCTTTATAATAACAATAAAAATATTTTAAGCTACCAAGGTGAAATTTATTTTTAATAGTAAGGCATATATACATGTCTACACCTGACCTGTAATAGCTAAGATTTGGCCCACCATTTATGATGATTGAATCCATTTTACTTTAGGAAGACTTTAACTTTCTCGAGGCATAAGGCATTGCCTAATTTTCCATCTAATGCATTCTTTTCCATGCTCTTGTTTTGCTTTCCCAGTTTATGACAATGAATGTCCACGCTAAGGGTTTTAGCAACTTCTTAGTTCTGTGATGGAAATATTTTCAGCTTGGATAGGAGGCCTGTTTAATTCTCAGACGACATGTGCAGGTAGACCTGTGCCTCTCCTGTGGTCTCTGCCACCTGGTATCTCAAAGAGGAGAGAGACTGTTGCATTTCAGTACTCTGACTTATGCTTCAAAAACTCTAGGGTCCTTGTTTGAGATTCTGGCTCGTTAGTATTTGATTCTGGTCTCTGTCTCTTGTAGTCCCTCTCCTTTCATGCTGATACACTAATTCGCTGTTGTTATCTTGTTACTGGACTCTAAATCTAGTATCTCAGTTCACTTCTCTTCTGTTTGTATATACTCTCACTGACATCTTCATCCAGTGCCATGGTGTGTGATCACCATGTATAAGCTGGTGATTCCTAACTTTATACATACAGCCACAGAATACTCCTACATTTTACACATGTACATTAACTCTCATACAGTAACACACGTTAAATAAAGCATTTGAGATTTAAAATAGCCATAGCATAGACTCTGCCTCATCTCCACCTCTGTTTCTTCTTTAGTCTTTCATTGTCAGCATCATCACCACATAATTCTGTTTTTTCTTTACACTTGCATCAACTTCTAAGCCATTCACCTCTTTGTCAGCTCTACCTTTAGAGTTGTTTCTCATGCTTTGGCCTTTAACTAATGATGATCTTTTAACTCATGTCTGCAGTTTTGTTTTTGTTTTCATTTGAAAGGACAAGATATGCAGTGAGATTGTAAGCCTTCTCAGAGACACTAACTTATTAAATGTTTATGTGTATGAGGCACTGTCAACCAGAGAAGCACAAATAGTAGGAAGTACGTTTAGTGAGGAATCTCTTAGTAAAATGGTAGGGGTAACTAAGCAAGTCTAACATCCTCTGAACAGCAGCCAAAAAAGGGAAGCAGAAAGCAGTCAGGTTAGAAACCCAGAATTCAAAATGAAATCTCCTATTCAGCCCTACAAGACTTTTAGGACTGATCTATCAAGAGGGAATCCAATAGCTATATGATATACTGATGTTTTTAAAAAGTCTAAAGTCCTCTGGTAATCCTTTCAAACTAATTAAATAAATAAACCCAGATTGCTTTCTTTTTTGCAATCAATTAAAGGCAACCACTTAGACTTTAAACCTATTTGCCAAATCTCTTTGTGTTTGAATGACTGGAAGAAGTTAGGGGCATGTTACAAAATGACCACTGTCCTTTGTTTCTCACAAGCAGACATTGCTTGATCTAAAAAGATGCAAGTCAGAAGAGGATTCTAGGGATTCTAGACACTGTAACTGAGCCTGATCGTATTGAAACAGCAAAAAGCCATTACACCAAACATGTGATATGTAGGAGTCAGATGACATTATTACTGCCCTAAAAAGACAAATAAATCCTTGCGTCAATGAAGACAGCTCCTCTTGCCAAATGTCCAGATCCATACTAGACCATGCTCACTTTACAATAAACACTTGACAAAATAAAATACTTGGTGGCATGACCAATTTCTATTCAATCTGATTATAATTGGTTTGAGCACTTAATAGGCCTGATAAATATGTTGTTTTGTCTGCACAAAGTGAACTGAAGGGAAGAAATACTTCATGGCACCATTATATTTTTTTTCTCATTTATTTCTACTAAGCAGCACATGCTGAGTGATTATTTTTGAAAGCCTCACAAAATACTCTTATTATGTTTTATACAGCCTTTATTCAGCAAGCTATTTCAAATTCACAGCACACCAATCAGAATTACCAAAACAATTAAGGCAACAGTGATAACCCATCCTTCAAAGTCTCATTCATTCATTCATCAATAAATCTAAATCAAGTGGACTCTGGTATGCTATCATGGGACCCTGTCCTGGAGACACAGGAAAGGAGGCAAAGGAAAGTTGTACACATAGGACATGTGTTCTGTGAAAGGTGAGAAAAAATTAATGTTTTTATTGTTAACATAAGTATGACCTACAGAGAGGTTACAGGTATATAAGTCAGATAAAGAGTACATTTCTATTTGAACAATGTAACCCTTACCCTCACTTTCTCCCAGTTTTTCCCGCCCATCCCCACTCACAAGTTGTATAGTTCATTTTCGACACAGTGTACAGTGAATACTGTTGCTGAATTAATTCGCCCTTTGTCCCTGCACTGAGAGAAAAATTTGTAAGTGAACTCTTTTGTGTACAAACTTTCAGCCCATTAGGGAAAATACAGTAAAATTAAAGAAAAGATTTTTAAAGCCCATGAACATGGATGACACTAACACATGAATTAGATTAATATATTAATAATTATTTTAAATGGGTACATAAATTATAAATTTTATAAGACTGTTGTGGCATTTAAGATCTATTTCACCTTTACTTGACTAAGAGATGGCTGTAGAGCTGACTCCCTTTGAGGTTGGCTTTGGTTTTTGCCTGCATTCCTTGTCTGCCTCACTTCCTAAGGTCTCCACTGCATCTTCAACTTCACCGGTATAGCATCACATATCACCCTCTCAGGGGCTGCCTCCAGAGATCTTAAGCCAGCCTCACAATGCCTGAAACTCCCTTTGAAATGTGGGTGGAAGCCTCCTTAGCCCCATCACTCTTGCTTTATGCAATTCTGCAAAACCAGCATCTTATTGATGATGTCAAGATTTGCTACCAACTTGTGGAGTACCTAGACCACAGATACGCAGCTGAGCGTGGTGAAATGTATCATGGGAAATGTCTTTCTTGATGTTCTATATGAGCAGCGTAACCCAGAGGCTGTCTTCTGAAATGCCCTATACGTTTACTTACTTCCTCAAGTCTGGCATGGATGGCATCAGCCAAATTTTAAAGGTGTTTCTCCTATTGCTCCATGCAAAATATTGTGTTCTAGCTATTATTTGTCTTGTATATACTGGTACTATTTTATATATCAGGGCTTGATGTTCTTACTCCAGTTTTATTCTGCTTGTGACTGTTGCTCTACCACTTGACTACAACATCAATTCCAGCTTTTGCTAGTTAATTGGAGATAAGAGTCTCAAGGATGTGTCTGCTTAGGCTGGCTATGAACTATGGTCACATGCTACAGGACTGGATGAAGATATCAGTGAGAGTACATGACAAACAGAAGAGAAATGAGCCGGGATACTAGATTTAGAGTCCAGCAACAAGATAGCAACTACAAGTTAGCATATCAGCATGAAAAGAGGGACTACAAGAGACACAGACTGGAATCAAATACTAGTGAACCAGGGTAGACAGGTATATTTCCATTCGTAGATGTCATCAGTGAGCAGAAAGCAGAGGATCATAGGTATACATTTTTTCACACTCATTTTTAAAAGACATATAACACTTAAATTGTATGGTGATTTCTACTAATAAATAAGTAAACAGATCCAGGATAAGGAAACAAAAGCCATATAATGAGTGATTGTTGTCCTTAATGTACTGTGTTATCTCTCATCTCTTTTGCCATCCTGTGGTTATCTCATATTGTTACAATATTTCACCTTGTTATCTGATATATTTTATAAGTGCTTAATTGGTTATTTGAAATTGGATAGGGAAGGGCAAATCAAGATGAGCAAGGGGAGGATGGGAGGGAAATGGGGATCATGTCATGAGAAAGGGTATCAATGTTTGTGAAGTAATGCACCTTCTATCTGGTGAATATAATGTAACCCTTCTATTAATCACAATAAAAAAGCTTTTCAATTAGAAAAAAAAAGTAAACAGAGGTAAAGTCATCTAGGATGATACCATGTAAGCTCTATGGCCTGTCACCTACCTGAGGTTATACACCTAACAGAGTCACTATCCATTAATATCCGTTAACAGGACTATTAAGAGAAGAACCTGTAACACAACAGATTCCCATACTTTCTGTTTTGAGCAGCCTAAATCACAAAGCTTTCCACTGAAAAGATACTAGTTTTCAATTTTCTAAATAATTTTATTAAAATTTTTGTCCTTTTTTAGTCAGACAAGTTATCAGTTAATAGCTAACAAAACAAAAGGATTTTAGAGATTGACCTAAATAATTTTGTCCTTGTCCATATCATTGTATGGACATATAGAAACATAGCTTCATATATGACACAAGGGTCCAAGGGGAAAATAAATGACTTCCTTTTATTTCTAGAATAACTCCAATTACTAGGGCAAGATCGTGTGCAAAGATAAGAGAACTGAGAAGTATGGATAAAATAAAAATTTAATCCAAATTTTCTATTCACATTGCTGCAACATTCTTTTAAAAAATTAAACTGGACTTACTTTATAATAACCGAATTCTTTGTTTAATTAAAGTAAGTGACAATGCATTGAGATTTCTTAGAGTTAAAAGTCATTTCTAATAAACAGTTGACACCTTTTAAGGACTGGAACTCAAAAAAAAAGGAAAGAAAACTTTCCAGGTGGGTTAAAATTTTAATTAAGCTGCAGTAAAGCCAAGGGCAAGAGTCAAAAATCCATACTTTCTGAACTTCAGAGATTTACGCCAAATTACCAAGCTAAATTATTAATATATTGGCTTAGTGTTCTAATGCTAAGGCATTCAGTCCTCTCATAGGCTTTTATTCATGTGTTTATTCCATCAACAGATCTATCATAATCAAAGTTTCAGGTGGCTATTATGTGCTAAATCCTATGAGAGACTCTCCATAGATACTTCACATCTTAAATGGCTTCTAACAAAGTAGACTTAAAAGATGATATTTCACTAACTTATTCTTCACCTGATCTTCTAACTTGAGCTCTTATTGGAAAAAAAAAAGTATACTGGAAGAGAGAGTAAATGTGAAATATTATGACCCCACTCTCAGATCTTGCAATTGGGAACAAATAGTTCAGAGTAAATTCAATTTCCACTTCACAGCCAAAGTCACACAGCTAAGTATGTCACTTTCTTAAACACATTTACACTATCATATTAAAAAAAATTATGATTGTATCACACAAGACTCCCTATTTGTGTCTTGTATTTATGCTCATAAAGAAATACAAGTTGGGCCCGGGAGTTTGGCCTAGCGGTTAAAGTGCTTGACTAGCATGCACAAAGACCCGGGTTCGATTCCTCGGTATCCCACATACACAACCAAGCCGGAAGTGGCAGAGACGAGACACAACCAAACCGGAAAAGTGGCAGAGACAAGACTGCGACTGCGACAGAGAGCGAAAGAAGCAAGCTGAGCTGAAGTGAACAGAGCCCAACCGAGTGGTGGCCTGAGCGAGCGGGGCGGGAGAGAGTAGGACCGGAGCGAGAAGGGGCCAGAGCGAGCAGAGCCAGGAGCAAGCGAGAGCTGGCCGGGCCGGAGCGAGCGGGGCCAAGAGCAAGCTGGAGCGAGCCGGGCGGAAGCAAGCGGGGCCAGAGCGAGCGGGCCGGAGCGAGTGGGGCCAGAAAGAGAAAGGGGCCAAAAAAAAGAAATACAAGTTAAGGGCCCGGCGTTTGGCCTAGTGGTAGAGTGCTCGTCTAGCGTGCACAAAGACCTGGGTTTGATTCCTCGGTACCACATACATAGGAAAAAGCCAGAAGAGGTGCTGAGGCTCAAGTGGTAGAGCTCTAGCCTTGAGAAAGTCCAAGGACAGGGCTCAGGCCCTGAGCTCAAGCCCAGGACTGGCAAAAAAAAAAAAAAAAGGAAATAAAAGCTAAGGTTTGGGAGTTTGGTAGAGTGCTAGCCTAGCATGCAGGAAGCCTTAGGTTAATTCCTCCATACTACTTACACAGGAAAAGCTGGAAGTGGTGCTGTGGCTCAAGTGATAGAGTGCTAACCTTGAGAAAGCTCAAACACAGTGCCCAGGTTCTGAGTTCAAGCCCCAGGACTGGCAAAAAAAAAAAAAAAAAAAAATACAAGCTAACTCCAAGAAATGAAAACAAGAGGTTTCTTTCTCTTTGTTGCCATTTTTCTTTTCTTTTCTTTTCTTTTGTCTTGTTTATTCGTTCATCTGTCTTTGGCATAGTATGAGAGGCACAGAAATGAAGGGCAAAAGGTGAAAAAATGCTGTGCTGTGTGGGGCAGGGCCTCTGGCAGGAGGTAAGCGTGAACGACGCGCACACAGAACACACGCGGGGAGGACGAGCGTGAGCAGGTCTCGTTCGTTATTGTGCAGATCAGGAATTATATAGTTCTAGCACCCCAAACTCGTGAGTCTCCCCCGGCCAATTACCTAGCAGGGAGTTGTGGACAGCTCGTGATCGACAAGCTGGGCAGACGTGCCTGTGGGTCACGTCTCTACGAGCAGCAAGTGTGCTTCTACTGCTCCTCTAGCTGACTCAGCCAGCTGCCCGGCTCTACCCACAGTGCTGGTGTGATTGGAGAATAGTAAAAGAAAACTCACATTAGTTACATGTAAGAATCCAAAGACCTAACCTGAAGTCGGGAGACTCTTAGGGACTTTCTAAGACTTTACTGAAGAGAAAAAGCTCTTGATGGACTCTGATCCCTTCCTTTCCCTTTCTTTGTGAAGAACCTTGTGTTTATCACCTGAAAGTAAACTGCAGAAAGTCATTTGCTTCATCACTCATTGCATTGTCCTTTACCACAAAAACAAGGACTCCTGCTACGAAACCAATACCACTTTTAGAGGACTGTGAATATGAACAAAACACTCCCTTTAAAGACTCATTATGAAAGCAGAATGACATTATGCACAAATGAATACTTATCACTCAGATTATATTTTACATGATGCAATTTACATTTATTTCTGAAGTATAGATTCAAAATAAAAATATGGTAAATCATGAAAAACTTGCACTTTTTGAAGCAATCATTCAATTTCCAGGCGTTTATTCTTAAAAATTCATTGGAATTCAACCTACTTCATTTTTAGTAGAACATTATTTGTAAAACAAAATTGCACCAACAGCCTTAATATCTGTCACTAAAGATGGATCTGTAAACAGTGAATTACCATGTATTATTTTAAAAATCATATCTTCAGGCAATTTTTAATGTTGCAGAAAAATGTCTATGATATAATGCTAAGCAATAAGTAAAAACACATTTCACATTCATGAGTGCATAGGCAATGGGGCTGAAATGGAACAAGTTAAAATATTAACTAGAATTTAAAAAAACAAAAACTTTAGGTCATTCTTTCTTTCTTCCTTTTTTTTTTTAAATCAGTCTTGGGACTTGAACTCTGGACCTGGGCACTGTCCCTGAGCTCTACACCTCAAGGCTAGCACTCTATCACTTCAGCCACAGCCTAACTTCTGGTTTTCTAGTAGTTAATTGGAGATAAGAGTCTCACAGACTTCTGTGCCCAGGCTCACTTTGAACCACAGTCCTCAGATCTCAGCCTCCTGAGTAACTAGGATTACAAGTGTGAGCCACCAGCACTTAGGTTTCCTTTTAATAATAAGATAATTTTTTTTTGCAAGTCCTTGGGCTTGAACTCAGGACCTGGGCACTGTCCTTGGACACTTTTTGCTCAAGGCTAGTACTCTGCCACTTGAGCCACAGTGCCCCTTCTGGCATTTTCTGTGTATGTGGAACTGAGGAATCAAACCCAGGGCTTCATGCCTGCTAGGTGAGCACTCTACCATTAGGCTATGCAACTGGCCCCTATAATTTCTTTTTATGCTATTCCGTTTTATTACTTTTCCTTTGACAAACATGTGAACCAATTTATTTGACATAAGTATAATCATTTTGGGTAGTTTCCCCCCCTAAATCTAATATCTAAAAGATTATGGACCACTAGAGTTACCTTTATTAAAAAAAACTCAATTCTGAAAATTTTATTGTAAAACTCTTGAGATCACATGTAATTCAAATGAACTAATTACCAGCTCCTAATTGCTTTGTTTAGTTAATGCCTTTTCATTAAATTAGTTTGTACTCCAAGGAATTGTTTTTGTGGTTTTCATTTAATTTCTTTTTTTCTTCATTTCAAAACTTTTTTATTTATTTATTTTTATTTTTATTGTCGAGGTAATGTATAGAGGGGATACAGTTACATTCGCCTGGTATTAAGTTCATTGCTTCTCACACATTGATAGCCCTTCTCATGTTTTTGTTCCCATTTCCCTCTCCCTACCACCTCCCAATCATCTTGTTCTCCCCCCTTTCCTTTTTCAATTTCCATTTGATTTCTTATTAAAGAATTTCTCTTCACTGGATATTTTATCCTTCTATCCAGCACATGATCAGTAATGTTTTAACCAAATCTGTGACCCAACTGACGGGCTTATTTTCCCAAGAGGTTGTGACAGGCGGCATGCAGCATGCAACGGAATCCTTCCTGGTGATGTCTGAGCAAAGCCTCAATGAACGCTCTGAGCACTGTCTTCTGCCACCTCCACACTTGGAGTCTGAGCATCCACACAAGCAAATTCTGCGTTAAGAGGCAACTTAAAGGATGCTTTCTACTGGATCTGTGAGCTAAAAGCTGGACACTGGGCCCCTCTATGATCTAAACTCTTCTCTGCTGCAGTCACTTCACAACTATGATGAGGTCCAGAAAGAACCCTATTCACTAATACGTATCTTGCGACAAAAGTCACCCTGCTCCTCAGATAGGCACTGTAGTCGTCTCCTCCTCCTCCTCCTCCTCCTCCTCCTCCTCCTCCTCCTCCTCCTCCTCCTCCTCCTCCTTCTCCTCTTCTTCCTCCTCCTCCTTTTTCTTCTTCTTCTTTCCAGCCCTGGGGCTTGAATTCAAGGCCTGAGCACTGTCCCTGGGCTTTCTCAAGGCTAGAGCTCTAACAGTTGAGCCACAGCACCACTTCTGGCTTTTTCTGTGCATGTGGTATCCAGAAATTGAATCCAGGTTTCCATGCATGCTAGGCAAGCACTCTGTCACTAGGCCAAATTCCCAGCCCTGGCACTGTCTTATTCTTATCATCTGGAAGTAATGGACATATTAAATTTAGACTCCCTGTCACAATTACGTGAAGATTAAAACGAAATGCCAGGTGGGCATTGTTGGCTCACACCTGTAATCCTATCTACTCAGGAGGCTGAGATATGGGGATCATGGTTTAAATCCAGCCCAGGAAGGAAAATCTACTCTTCTCTCCACTAAGCCACTAAGAAAAGCTAGAAGTAGCACTGTGGCTCAAGTAGTAGAGTGCAAGCCTTGAACAATAAAGAAGCTCACAGACAGGGCCCAGGCCAAGTTTAAAGCCCAGGCAAAGTTTAAAACCCAGGACCAGCAAATAAACATACATACATACATACATACATACATACATACATACATACATACATGTCAGCTACCCACTCTGTAAGAATAAAGTAGAAGTATACACTTATCTAGAAAAGTTTGGAATATATAGGGAGAGAATATTTGTCAGATCAGAAACTTCAAACTGAGCTACACGCTGGTGGCTCATGCTTGTGATTCTAACTACTGAAGAGTATGAGTTTACAGAGAATACCAATTTAAAACCAGCTTGAGCAAGAAAGTCCAAGAGATTCTATCTCCAATTAAATGAACACAATACTGCAGTAGAGGCATACCTCAAGTGGTAGCACATACACCATGAGTAAAAAAGCTGAGAGAGCTTGAAGTCCTTTCTTCACGCACAAAGTACTGGCAGAAAAACAAACTAACAATAGACTTTTAGGTTAGTGCACTGTGAAAATCACTTCCCAAACTCTGAGAGCCAAAATGGCGCATTCAATTTCACTGTGAATAGATTCCCTGGCCATATGCAATATGGTCTTGGTGTTTCTAGGTGTACTTTTCATTACCATGAACACCAAAACTAAGGTTTTGGATACATGTTTGCTGGGTATAACCAGAAGGAATTCCTTCCCCTTTTGCTGTTTTTTTTAATTATCTTTTATTATATTTTAGGTTGTCTAAAGGAATCACCATTCGAGAAAGAAGTTTATAAGTACAACGCATCTTGATCCATGTCACATCTTGCATCATTCTCTCTTTCCTTCCCAACGCAACCCCACTCCTCTTTTTTTTTTAACCAGTCCTGAGACTGGAACTCAAGAACTAAGCACTGTCCTTGAGCTTCTTTTGCCCAAGGCTAGAACTCTATCACTTGAACCACAGTGCCACTTCTGGCTTTTTCTGTTTTTGTGGTATTGAAGAATCAAACACAGGGCTTCATCAATGCTAGGCAATCCTCTAATACTAAGCCACACTCCCACTCCCTCCATCCTCAATTTTCTTAATTTCATAAGATACACATTGAACAATGCAGCCACACTATTCTTATCTCCTCCTCTTTATTCTTCTGCCCTTCTACCCCTTTCAATTGTCACATACACACACACACACACACACACACACACACACACACGCATCTTTTGAGTGCCACTTTTCTGGCATTCTTTTGGTTGGACTATAAGTTTGTTTTTCTAGGGAATTACACTGTTTGAATGTTTCCCCTGAAAATGCTTCAGTTAATATATTTGTGTACACTTGCATACAACCACATATGTTCTGAATACAACAGTTTTAAAGTGTGTTTCAAACTCAAGTATGTTTCAAAGTCAAGTAAATTATCTTTAAGCAGATGTAGAAACAAGTAAGCATTCCTTTCTTATTGATGTGCTAAGCAAGCAAGGTTACATGTCATAATCTTTATTTTATTATACACAAACCCACCCCAATGACCACTAAAAATTAATATTCATGTGTTCTTATAAATGAAAAGTTTGAACTGGGAAAAGTTGTTCTCACACTGAGTTCTTTGGTATAGAGATGACAGGACTTTGAGAAGAAAGAAGAGCTGGACAATATGGCATCCACAAAGAGAAATGACAGAATTGGAAATGTACCAAAGTGTGTTTGCAAAACTTTACACCTATGTCTAGAGAGGAATATTGCCACTAGTTCTTGTCAGGTAGCGCCTGTAGGTTTGACGTGAAGAGCAAATGAAAATGGTGGTAACTGAAGAGCTAAAGGACTGTTCTTGGGAGGTTAATATTGTTTCCACAGCTTGAACTCATCTGAAATAGCAGAGGTGGTAATGCTATGTGCCAGGCAGCTGGGCATTGCTGGAGAAGCTGTTATATTCAGGGAAGACCAGGTGCACTTGGAAGAATAGCCAAGGATGGCAAGAGTCAGAAAAATAAAACTGTGCTGAGAATAAGGGTGGGAGTCAGCATACACAGTACAATTAGGTAAGGTTGAGGACAATCTGTTTCACTCTGTCTATATCACAGAGTGAAACAGGACACTTCATTTTTTTAAGGTTTTCATTTTTTAATATATTTTATTGTAATTAATAGAATGGTTACATTATATGCACCAGATAAAAGGTGCATTATTTCACAAACATTGATACCATTTCTCATGCCTTGGTTCCCCTTTCCCTCCCTACACCCCTGCCCCTCATTTTGTTTTCCCCCCTCCCTTATCCTATTTCAAATAGCCAAATAAGCATATATCCAATATATCACATAACAAGGTGAAATACTGTAACAATATGAGATAACCAAGGGACAGCAAAACAGATGAGAGATATCACAGTACATTAAGGACAACAATCACTCATTATATGGCTTTTGTTTCTATATCCTGGAGGTCCTTTCATTTAGCGTCATACTATATGGCCTTACGTATCTAAGTTTTGTTCTATTGTAAATCTCTGCTAGGAGAGCCCAAGGTTTCTACTGATTGTGACAAATGAGGGAAACCATTGAGCCTATGTTCCTTTGAGTCTGGCTTACTTCACTTAATATGATCTTTTCTAAGTCTTTCCATTTCCTAACAAATGGGGCGATGTTGTTCTTTCTGACAGCAGCATAGAATTCCATTGTGTACAAATACCACAACTTGTTGATCCACTCATCAACTGAGGGACATCTAGGTTGGCTCCATATCTTTGCTATGGTAAATAGTGCTGCAATGAACATCGTTGTGCTGGTGGATTTAGTATGCCCTAGTTTCTGGATGGTTGGGTAAATGCCAAGTAGTGGAATTGCTGGGTCATAGGGGAGTTCTATGTTTAGTCTTTTGAGGAACCACCATTCTGCTTTCCATAGTGGTTGAATGAGTTTGTACTCCCACCAACAGTGTAGTAGTGATCCTTCCTGGCCACATCCCCTCCAGCATCTGTTGTTATTAGATTTCTTGATCATGGCCATTCTAACTAGAGTGAGGTGCAATCTTAGAGTTGTTTTGATTTGCATTTCTTTTATGGCCAGAGATATTGAGCATTTCTTCATGTGTCTATAGGCCATTCTTATTTCTTCTTCAGAGAAGACTTTTAAGTCTTTGGCCCATCTTTTAATGGGATGGTTGTTTCTTTGGAGATTAATTTTGGAGTGATTCAATTTTTTTTGATGGATGACTAATGTTTATTTTAGTTTTTTACTGATGTATATTAATTGTAACATGTATGGATATAACCTCATATGCATATAATATTCTTTGATCATGTCTGCACATTTTATACATTTTTTTCTTTTTTGGTTATGGGGCTTAAACTCTGGGCCTAGACATTGTCCCTGAGCTCTGCGTCAACACAAGGTTTTTGCTCTACCATTTGAGCCACAGAAACACTTCCTCTTTCTGATATTTTATCCTTCCCCTTTTTATGATTGGAGTGGTTCAATTTTTTGATCTGTTGATATATCTTAGATATAAGGCCTTTGTCTATTGTATGGTTAATGAAAATCTTCTCCCACTCTGTAGCTTTCTAGTTAATTTACTAGCTATGTCTTTTGCCATACAGAAGCTCTGCAGTTTAATGCAGTCCCACTTATCCAGACTTTCTCTGATTTGTTGTGTTTCTGGGTCTTTATTAAGAAAGTTTCAACCTGTGCCAAGGAGATCTAGTATATCGCCTATTCCTTCTTTTAAAGTTTTCAGTGTATCTGCTTTTGCCTCCAGGTCTTTGATCCATTTGGAGTTAATCCTGGTGCAGGGTGACAAAGAAGGATCCAACTTTAGTTTTCTGCAGGTGCTTAATCAGTTCTGCCAGCACCACTTGTTGAAGAGATTGTCTTTCTTCCACTCTATTTTTTGGCTCCCTTATCAAAGATTAGGAGGACACGTCATTTAAAAAAAAATTAATATAAAAACAAAAACCATTACAGTACCTCCCAGGCTCAATGAAAGTTACTTTGGGTTTGAGAGTTAAAGTTGCCACTATACTAGAGCAATATTTCCCCAGATACGGTTTCTTGCCCATCTGCATCAGAATTACCTAAAAGAAATGAGATCCACATCAGGTCTGAATCAAGCACAAGAGAAAGTATAGATAAACTACCAGTAACTAAAGTCCACATTGAAGAGTGAGATGGTGATGGCTCACACCTGTAATGCTAGCTACTCAGATCTGAGAATGGCAGTTCAAAGCCAGCCAAGGCACAAAAATTCGTGAGACTCTTATCTCCAATAAACCACCTGGAAACCAGAAGTACCTATGTTGCTCAAAGTGGTAAAGTACTAACCTTGAGCTCAAGGACACACTCAGAAGACAAGGTTAAAAAAAAATGAGTAGAATGAGATGGATGACAGCTGATATGTAAATTAAGACTATACTGGGTCAGTGGTCACAGACTGTCACTGCCTGGTGTAGATGGGATGAGAGGCAGAGAGGCAGCCTCTGTATATGAGGCATGTTGTATTCAGTGAAACTGAGAAAAAAAAGATATAAATAATTTTCATGTGTTATTTTGTGGATGGACCACACAGGGATATAGAACCCTATCTCCAGCCCTTTTTTAGGTCACTAATTTCTTTAAAATTTGATCTAACATTAATGTATGGGATGCACCAAACCTGATGACTGTCCACAGTCATCCTGCTGAAATACAAGTGCAGAATAAAGACAGACGCATCACTGCACTTTCAAAGAGAAAAGAGTAAGCTAACTGATGATGTTTCAATTAAAATTGAGGTGTCACCTTTAACTTGCCAAAGTGAATTAGAACTCTATAATCTAGAATTCAAATTTAGAATTCTATGATCTGTAGTTCTAGAACTTAGAGTTCTATAGTCCCATTACTATGCTTCAAGAATTAAGATGAAAATTGTTCTAAAACCAAATCAGACATTTCACCAGAAGCAGATTCTCAGGCAAAGGAAAATAATTCCGGATAGTGGCACAAAGCTGCGAAAAAATAATGGAAAATGTATGAATTGATGTGAATGTGGTTTACATGTATTGCCTCATTTAATCAGGATAACCTTGTACCAGTTGTGTTAGTCACAGTAAAAAAAAAAAATCCTGAGGTATAGACATCACAAGTAATTAGTTTGGAACTCCAAGGCTATGAAGAGGTGGGTCTAGGACTCTATTCTACTTTACTTACATTTAATTACACCAAAGCAAGAAGACCAGTGAACCCATTAAAGGACATGAATAGACATCAAAAAAGGAAAAAAAAATCTTTATTTTTAATGTATATCTAGCCAGGTACTGGTGGCTCATGCCTGTAATCCTAGCTATTCAGGAAGCTGAATTCTAAGGATCACAGTTCAAAGCCAACCTAGCCAGGGAAATCTGAAACTCTTAGATCCAATTAACCAACAAAAAACTGGAAGTAAAACTGTGGCTCAAGGGGGTTGAATGCTAGCCTTTAAATAACAGCTCAGGGATGGAGTCAAGACCCTGAGTTAAAGCCCCATGACTGCCATATGAACTAAAAATTAAACTCACATTCTGTGAATGGAAGATAAATTACAATAACTATACTAGAAGACATTATAATAGTGATTCTAAAAGACATTTACCATAGTATACTTCAAAACTGTATATGGAAAAGTTTTGACCAGCATTCTACTTCTATAAAATAAAATTAGTTACATTTTGTATAAATACCACATCTTGTTGATCCATTCATCAACTGAGGGGCATCTGGGTTGGTTCCATATCTTTGCTATGGTAAATAGTGCTGCAATGAACATTGTTGTGCTAGTGGATTTAGTATATCCTAGTTTCTGGACAATTGGGTAAATGCCAAGTAGTTGAATTGCTGGGTCATAGGGAAGGTCTATGTTTAGTCTTTTGAGGAATTGCCATACTGCTTTCCATAGTGGTTGAACAAGTTTGCACTCCCACCAACAGTGTAGTAGTGATCTCTCCTGCCCACATCCCCTCCAGCATCTGTTGTTATTAGATTTCTTTTGTTGTCCCTTGGTTATCTCATAGTGTTACAGTATTTCACCTTGTTATCTGATATATTGGATATATGGGTATTTGGTTATTTGAAATCGGGTAGAGAAGGGGGTCATTATAGTATATAGTATATAATATATAGTATATAGTCATTAAGAAAAATGCTTCAATAAAGTAAATGAATAATAAAAAATAAAAACATGCTTCAGGGGCCCGGAGTGTGGCCTAGTGGTAGAGTGCTTGCTGAGCATACACAAGCCCTGGATTCGATTCCTTGGTACCACATACACAAAAAAAAAGCCAAAAGTGGTGCTATGGCTCAAGTGGTAGAGCACCAGCCCTCCCCCCCAAAAAAAGCTCAGGGCCGGGAGTTTGGCCTAGTGGTAGAGTGCTTGCTTGCCTAGCATGCACAAAGACCCAGGTTCGATTCCTCGGTACCACAAACATAGAAAAAAGCTGGAAGTGGTGCTGAGGCTCAAGTGGTAGAGTTCTAGCCTTGAGAAAATCCAAGGACAGTGCCCAGGCCCTGAGCCCAAGCCCAGGACTGGCAAAAAAAAAAAAAAAAAAAGCTCAAGGACAGTACCCAGACCCTGAGTTCAAGCCCCGGGACTGACAGAAAAGAAGCTTTATTATTTAATTTATGTATATATATATTGGGCTATATACCCAAGAGTGTAAATTTAAAAAGTAAAAGAGTAATTGAAATACTACAACTTTGATGTTTCTCACACTCTATACCATAGAAAAAATCACTATGAACAACTCATATTTTCAGATAAGGGGAATTAGAATTCAGGATTTGTGTGTGTGTGTGTGTGTGTGTGTGTGTGTGTGTGTTTGAGGGTTTCACTATCTAGTTCAGGCTAACTTAAACACACCATCTTCCCATTTCAGCCTCCTTATACTAGAATGACAGGCTTATACCACCACACCTAACCAAAATGCCACCCTTTGAGAATAATAATGTGTGGAAATTTGTGCACATATCTAAAATCACAAGGACAACCAAAGTCATAACCATTGTCTAAAGGAAAGTGATGGCTGGACCCTGCTGGCTCACTCGTGTATCATCAGTACTCAGGAGGCTGCGGGTCTGAGAATCACTCACGTGTGAAGACAGCCTGGTCAGAAAAGTCCATGAGACAGCTATCTCCAATTAACCACCAAAAAGCCAGAAGTGGAGTTGTGGTTCAAGTGATAGAGGACTCTGACAAGATTTGAGCAAAAAATGCTTGGAAAACACACCCAGTATCTAGCTACTCAGGAGACTGAAATCTGAGGATCGTAGTTTGAAACCAGCCCAGGCAAAAAAGTCTCTGAGACTGTTATCTCAAATTAACCACCAGAAAACTGGAACTGACGCTGTGGCTCAAAGTGGTAGAGTGCTAGCCTTGAACTGAAGAGCATAGGAACAGCACCCAGGCCCACAGTTCAATCCCCACTACTGACAAAATGAATAAAATACAAATAAAATTTTAAAATTAAGAAGAGCCAAGCATGGTGGCTCACACCTGTAATCCTAGCTACTCAGGAGGCTGAGATCTGAGGACCAAGGTTCAAAGCCAGCGTGAGCACAAAAGGACCTGAGATTCTTATCTCCAATTAACCTCTAGAAAATGGGAAGTGGGGCTTGACTCAGGGTAGGGTGGTAGCTTTGAGCTGGAGAACTCAGGGATAGCACCTGGGCCTAGTTCAAGCCCTATGACCCACAAAAAAAAAAAAAAAAACCCATTAAGAAGAAATATTTTGTGCTATATATACTAGAAGGCATCCTTGAAGTAGATCTCAGAAAATGAGCTCTTTCCTGGAATACAGGATGGAAAAAAATTGATACAATTCAGATACATGGTGAGCTCTAGTCTGGAGAGTACAAATGTTCTACTTGGTTAATATTTGAGCAAAACACTTTCTTTCAATTTATTTTCCTTATTGGTAAAAAAAAATAGAGAATTGACTCAGAGGGTAACTGAGGTCCTGGATAGTTGTTATTCTTTATAAATCATGAGCCTGACTAGCTAGAAAGATAAAAATGCAGGGCAAAGACTAAAGCTATATTGAAGAAATACCTTATAGGTATAAGCCTCATGTGTTCCCTAGTGAATATAAACAATGACTGGAATATGATAACCATAATATAGAAAGCAGACTGCTCCAAACAGCTATTTCCAGTTCTCCTTAGCAGTAAATAACTTACTTCAACAACAAATGAAAAGAATTACATTTCTTTAAATTTCCAAGTTCTTCAAATACATGTTCTTGTCATGTTCTCATTTCTTTCTCTTTGAAACACAACCTGCTTTAAAAAATATGAATTCATCAGCATAAAACCATTCCAAAAATCAAATCACAAAATGGCATATTCATTTCACTTTGGGTTTTGGCTTTCTCCCACTTGCTGATGCTGGTAAGATTGTTATAAATAAATAAGAATTCTGTATGTTTTATGCAGTATATTCTACAACATCTAATTTGGGGATAAAATACACAATTCAAGCCTCTCATTTCCCTCCCTCTTTTCTCCTCTCCTCTCTCTCTCTCTCCTCTCTCTTTCCTTCCCTAACTTTCTTTCTTCCCGCCTTTCCCTCTCTTCCTCTCCTATCTTTCTCAATTCTCCTCCGCTCCTCCAACAAAAGCTTTTCCTGATGAGAATTTAAATAGGCTATGTGCCAGAAGAGTTTCTCAATCAGCTAGATACAACTAGAAATCCACTTTGATCCTCTACAGAAAAGTACAGTAAGTGTTGTGTGCTTCTGATACAAACTAGAGCATCAGATCTAATCCATAGTGTTTTTACATTGAAGTTCATTCTTGAAGGGTTAGGAAACATAACAAAGACATTGTACCCTTAAGAGGCAGAACCAGGTTGCTATATTAGCTTTGGCACTTCTCAGTTAGGCAATGTATTTGAAGTTAGTTATCTTGAGTGTTTTTTTTCCCTAGAAAAAAAAAAAACACACACACCAGGGACCGGGAGTTTGGCCTAGTGGTAGAGTGCTTGTCTAGCATACATGCAGACCCAGGTTCCATTCCTCAGTACCACATACATAGAGAAAGGCAAGAAGTGGCACTGTGGCTCAAATGGTCCAGCATCTAGCCTTGAGAAAGCCCAAGGACAGTGCTCAGGCCCTGAGTTCAAGCCCCAGGATTGGAAAACACACACACACACTACTTATTTTTCTAATATGACCAGAGGATTATCTGAAGTTATGTAACTCATTGCTTCCTCCTCCCTTCCATACTTCAAGCCTATACTTTTTATGAAATTGTGCTACTTCATTTCTTAGTTTAAAAACCAAAGGATTGGGGGAAGGAAGATGGTGCCGAGACAATAGGGACGCTGCCTAGCTTTCTCTGACAAAAAGAGAGAACCAGGGAGTCCCACGAGCCAACTTTCTAAAGAAATCCACAACAACAAACTCAAAAAGCAACGGAGAAGGACTCAAACCGGAAAAGAAATCCAGATAAAGCTCACATCCAACTTTCTCAAAGAATTCAGAACGCGAGGACCCCTCCCCCACCTCTCGCCCAAAGCCATGGAAAGCCGCGCCGGACCAAGCCGCGAACAGCGGCTTGAGCGGGCACCGGCTCCACGCGGGGAAAGCGGGGGCGGGCATGGGCTCTAATCCACGACAAGCGGCGGCAGTGGAGGGCACCAGGCTGGGAGCCTAACGGCTGCAGAAACCAGCACAGAACCGAGCCAGTGAACGGCGGAAGTAGCAGAACCCAGATGCGGAACCAGACAGCAAGCAGCGGAACCCAGACACAGAACACAGGCGGCGGCGGAGACCCGAGGGGAGTGAAAGACTCCCCACCACCGTGGAGCACCCGCAGACGGACGCATCGGCGTGAGTAATACAGCGCGTCCCCAAACACATCAGGAAAGCGGAGCGGGTGCCAAGCAATAGAACTTAACTCAGATCCCAACACCCCGCCCGAGAAAGACTGGCGGGAGCAGGGGGGCAAGGAATTTAGAATCCTGTCCCTCCCCTCAACAGCCCCCTCCCTCAGGCCATTGACTAGAGATTGACAGGCGGGCTACCTAAGACCCAGCAACCCACCAAGGGAGGCGGGGCTGTCCCAACTCCCACCCGCCCAAGGGGCTCAACCCCCAGCCCTCTGACTGGAGACTGACAAGCGGGCGGATCCTAAGACTCAGCACCCCACCAGGGGAGGCGGAGCTGTCCCAGCTCCCACCCGCCCACCAGGCTCCTCACCCAGGCCACTGGATCTGGAGAGTGGAGGACTTTGAGACCCTGCCTTACAACAGTGGGTAGGGGGTGCGGGTAAATAGGAGCCAGCATCTGCCCCCCCTCAATTCTCGAGCGGGGCATCTTCCAGCTGGGAATCCTGAGCAAGACACCACCGAGGGCCCCCCACAGTCACAGACTCTGACAAAGCAGTGGAAACACAGCAGAGATCTGAAGGGCCAACCAGCAGCCAAGCTCCCCTTCTGAGAATCAAAAAGGCGCGGCGCCGACCTTGGAGCCCACGTCCTCAGCTGGGCCCCACCCCTGGGAACAGAGGGGCCTCCTGCTGGTCCTGCTGAGAGCCCCTGAAATTCTCAATCCCCACACCCTTGGCTTGGGGCCGCCCCTGGAAGCAGCACAGGAAAACGTCCGCCAACCGCGCTCAGACGGAAGCTTGCAGATCCATCCCATGGTCCACTGTGAGGCCACTGGTTGGGCTAAGAGCTAGTCGCGCAGCAACACATAAGTTTTATTCTAATACTTTCCAAACTTTGTACTCAAATACTCTACCTACTTACCCCCTTACCCCCTCTGGACCTCTAATCCTCTTTCAACCCTTATACTGCATGGATCTACACTTGATGGCTGTTGAGCAACATTGTATATCTAGGTGTTTAATTATCCTCTAGGCTCAGAGGGACTTAAAGACAATAGAGATTGGATTGAGAGGCTTATTGTTTTGGATATAAATCGCTTATCAGTGAATAATTAGACTAGTGGGTAACTGCACGAAAAGAAAGAGTGATAACACCAATCAAAACTTGTGAACATCTAGAGTCTGCCAGCTACAGAGGTCTAGGTTGGTTATATCTGAAAAACTATAATCGTGTTTAGTATTAATCTTGCTCCCATTTTCAAATGGGCAGAACAAGAAACTCAAGAAAAATGTCAAATCAAGAAACAACATCTCCCACCTCCCCCACCCAATGTAAACAGCCAATGGAACAGACACTGGCAAGCCTAGAGGAGAGTCTTCCAAGTGCTGTACAAATGCAATTGATAAACATCATTAATGAAAAATGTGAAAATATAAAGAAAGAGATAAGGGAGGAAGCCATATCTGAACAAGAGGAAACCATAAACAAAGTGATAAGTGAAAAAGAAGGAGCCATAAAGGAAGCCATAATAAAGGCTGTTCAAAGAAAGATGGATGAATTCATAGAATCCACAAATAAAAAGGTGACCGAACTCCAGCAAATGTTCAAAGAAAATAAAGCTACTGAGCTAACCACTCAAATGGAAATCAAGGAGCTAAAGAAATCCATACATGATCTAAAAGAAGAGATGCAAGGCATCAAAAATGAGCAATTAGTAGCAAGGGAGATGAAAAAATAAAGTAGATAGCTTTGATAGCAGGTTAGACAATGCAGAGGAGAGAATTTCCGGGGCTGAAGATAATTTAGTTATTATAGAGAAAGAACAGAAAATGAGTCAATCCAAATCTAGGAAAAATGAGAGAGCGCTCCAGGAGGTCCAAGATACAATTAGGAAGCCTAATTTAAGGCTAATTGGTATTGAGGAGGGTCTGGAGAAAGAGGTCAATGGTATTGGAAATATACTTCAGGGAATCATCTCAGAGAACTTCCCAAATATCCAGAAGGGCAGACCCATCCAGATACAAGAAGCTTTTAGAACCCCCAAACAGACCTGACCAGAAAAGAACATCTCACCGCCACATCGTAATCCGAACTGGATCAGTAGAAACCAAACAAAGGATCCTAAAGGCAGCCAGGGAAAAGGGTTCAGTAACCTACAAAGGAAAACCAATCAGAATAACCCCAGATTACTCAGCAGAGACCATGCAAGCAAGAAGTGACTGGAAGCATATATGTCATGCCCTTAAGTCAAATAACTACCAACCAAGAATACTGTACCCAGCTAAGCTCTCATTCATAACTGAGGGAACAATAAAAACATTCCATTCCAGGGAAAAGCTGCAACAATATGTCGCAACAAAACCAACACTACAGAGAATTCTGAAAGATGTTCTATACATAGAAAACCAAAATAAAGGCAATATAGGGAAAGAAATGGCACCTAAACAGCATACCACCTAAGGACCACAAGAACTGTCAAGACACAGGCCCAAATAAAAGCTTTTAAAAATGGTAGGACCTAATAAATATCTCTCAATCCTAACTCTCAATATCAATGGACTCAACTCTCCAATTAAACGGCATAGGCTGTCTAGTTGGATCAAAAAGCAAGAGCCATCGTTCTGCTGTCTTCAAGAGACACATCTTACCCAAAAAAACAAGCATGTTTTGAAAGTGAGAGGTTGGAATAAACTCTATCAAGCTAACGGCCCCCATAAACAGGCTGGAGTTGCCATCCTCATATCAGATAAAATAGACTTCAAACCAAAATTAGTAAGAAAAGACAAAGAAGGTTACTACATACTACTAAAGGGATCTTTCCTCCAGGAAGACATAACGATCCTAAATATTTACACACCCAATCCCGGAGCTCCAAACTTCATCAAGCAAACTTTACTTACACTGAAACCATACATAGATCGAAATACAGTGATTGTCGGTGACTTTAACACACCACTTTCACCTATGGACAGATCAACAAGGCAAAAACTCAACAGAGAAACCTTAGAACTGAACAACTATATAGACCAACTAGATCTAACAGACATCTGCAGAATATTCCACCCAGCAACAACACAATATATGTTTTTCTCAGCAGCACATGGAACATTTTCCAAAATAGATCACATCTTAGGCCATAAAACAAACCTGGACAGATTCAGAAACACAGAAATTATTCCATGCACACTCTCAGACCACAAAGGCATCAAACTGGAACTGAACACACATCTCCACCAACGAAAACCCTGTAACTCATGGAGACTGAACAACACATTGTTGAATCACCAATGGGTCATCGAAGAGATCAGAACAGAAATCCAACAGTTTATGAAATTTAACAGTAAGGAGCACACAAAATACCAACTCCTTTGGGACAAGCAAAGGCAGTACTCAGAGGAAAATTTATAGCGCTGAGTGCCTACAACAACAAGTTGGAAAAATTGCAAACCAACAAGTTAATGTCCCACCTGAAGCTCCTGGAAAAAGAGCAACAAACCAACCCTAATCCCAGTAGAAGAAAGCAAATAATTAAAATCAAAGCAGAATTAAATGATTTGGAATCCAAAAAAACTATAGAAAGAATCAACAAAACAAGGAGTTGGTTCTTTGAAAAAATTAACAAAATTGACAAGCCCTTAGCAAATCTTACCAAAAAAAGAAGAGAGCATATCGAAATAAACAAAATCGCAGATGAAAATGGTAATATCACGACAGAAATTACCAAGATCCAGAATATCATGAGGGAATACTTCTCAAACCTTTATGCCAACAAATTTGAGAATCTAGAGGAAATGGATGAATTCCTAGCCAATATTAACACACCCACACTGAACCAAGAAGAACTAAGCCAACTCAACAGGCCTATTTCAAGCTCTGAAATAGAAATGGCAATTAGAGAACTTCCACCTAAGAAAAGCCCGGGGCCAGATGGATTCACAGCTGAATTCTATAAGGTCTTCAAAGCAGAGCTCACACCAATACTCCTCAAGCTCTACAACGAAATTGAAAATGAAGGTTCCTTACCAAACTCATTCTATGAAGCCAGTATAACCCTCATCCCCAAACCAGACAGAGATTCATCAAAGAAAGAGAACTATAGACCTATATCTTTGATGAACATCGATGCAAAACTTCTCAACAAAATACTAGCCAACCGTCTACAACAACTCATCAAAAAAATTATACACTATGATCAAACTGGATTCATCACAGGGAGGCAAAGCTGGTTCAACATACGCAAATCAATTAATATAATTCAACACATCAACAGGAGCAAAGACAAAAATCACATGATTGTCTCAATAGACGCGGAAAAGGCATTTGACAAGATCCAACACCCCTTTATGTTAAAAGCTCTGGAGAAACTAGGAATCCATGGAACATTCCTCAATGTAATAAAGGCTGTGTATGAGAAACCTACTGCTAGTATTACACTTAATGGTGAAAATCTAAAGCCATTCCCTCTAAAATCGGGAACGAGACAAGGATGCCCACTCTCTCCACTCCTCTTTAACATAGTACTAGAATTCCTAGCCAGTGCAATAAGGCAAGAAGCAAGCATAAAGGGGATCCAAGTAGGGAAAGAGGAAATAAAACTATCCCTCTTTGCAGATGACATGATTCTGTATTTAAAGAATCCTATAGACTCTACTCCCAAGCTCCTTGAGCTGATCCAAAGCTTTGGAAGAGTAGCAGGCTATAAAATCAACCCTCAAAAATCAACTGCCTTCCTTTATGCCAACAGTGAGAGGAACGAGGCAATAATCAGGAAAGAAACTCCTTTCACAATAGCCTCAAAGAAAATAAAGTACCTAGGAATTAGCTTAACTAAGAATGTAAAGGACCTTTTTGACGAAAACTTTAAAACCCTAAAAAAGGAAATTAAAACAGAACTAAGGAAATGGAAAAACCTCCCATGCTCCTGGATTGGAAGAATCAACATTGTGAAAATGACAATCTTGCCAAGAGCTATCTACAAATTCAATGCAATACCCATCAACATCCCAATGTCATTCTTTAAAGAAATAGAAGAGGCAATCCAAAATTTCATATGGAATAATAAAAGACCCCGTATAGCAAAAACACTTCTTAGCAGAAAGAACAGCGCTGGAGGAATTTCAATTCCAAACTTTAGACTCTATTACAGAGCTATAATTCTCAAAACAGCTTGGTACTGGCACAGGAACAGGCCTGAAGACCAATGGAATAGAACTGAGGACCCAGATATTAAACCACAGACCTATGGCCACCTAATCTTTGACAAGGGAGCCAAAAAAATAGAATGGAAGAAAGACAGCCTCTTCAACAAGTTGTGCTGGCAGAACTGGTTAAGCACCTGCAGAAAACTAAAGCTGGATCCTTCTTTATCACCTTGCACTACAATTAACTCCAAATGGATCAAAGACCTGGAGGTAAAAGCTGACACACTGAAAACTCTACAGGAAGGAATAGGAGATACACTAGGCCTCCTTGGCACAGGTCAAAACTTTCTTAATAAGGACCAAGAATCACAACAAATCAGAGAAAGGCTGGATAAGTGGGACTGCATTAAACTGCAGAGCTTTTGCATGGCAAAGGACATAGCTAGTAAACTAATCAGGAAGCCTACAGAGTGGGAGAAGATCTTCACCAACCAAACAACGGACAAAGGCCTCACATCTAAAATATATCAACAACTCAAAAAATTGAATCACTCCAAAACTAACCTCCAAAGTAACAACCATCCCATTAAAAAATGGGCCAAAGACTTAAAGAGAGTCTTCTCTGAAGAAGAAACAAAAATGGCCTATAGACACATGAAGAAATGCTCAACATCTCTGGTCATAAAAGAAATGCAAATCAAAACAACTCTAAGATTCCACCTCACTCCAGCTAGAATGGCCAGGATCAGGAAAACGAATGACAACAGATGCTGGAGGGGATGTGGCCAGGAGGGATCACTACTACACTGTTGGTGGGAGTGCAAACTCGTTCAACCACTATGGAAAGCAGAATGGTGGTTCCTCAAAAGACTAAACATAGAACTCCCCTATGACCCAGCAATTCCACTACTTGGCATTTACCCAACCATCCAGAAACAAGGACATACTAAACCCACTATCACAACAATGTTCATTGCAGCACTATTCACCATAGCAAAGATATGGAACCAACCTAGATGTCCCTCAGTTGATGAGTGGATCAACAAGTTGTGGTATTTGTACACAATGGAATTCTATGCTGCTGTCAGAAAGAATGACATCGCCCCATTTGTTAGGAAATGGAAAGACTTAGAAAAAATCATATTAAGTGAAATAAGCCAGACTCAAAGGAACTTAGGCTCAATGGTTTCCCTCATTCGTCATAATCAGTAGAAACCTTGGGCTCTACTAGCAGAGATTTGCAATAGAGCAAAATCTTGATACATAAGGACATATAATGTGAAGCTAATTGAAAGGACCTCCAGGATAGTGAAACAAAAGCCATATAATGAATGATTGTTGTCCTTAATGTACTATGTTGTCTCTCATCTCCTTTGCTGTCCCTTCGTTATCTCATATTGGTATAGTATCTCACTTTGTTATCTGATATATTGAATTTATTTGTATTTGGATATTTGAAATTTGATAGGGAAGGGGGGAAAACCAAGACGGGTGGGGGGTGTGGGGGGGGGAGGGAAACGTGTACCAAGACATGTGAAAGGGTATCAATGTATGTGAATTAATGCACCTTCTATCTGGCAAATATCATGTAACCCTTTTACTAATTACAATAAAAAAATACTAGCAAAGTAAAAAATAAAATAAAATTAAAAAAATAAAAACCAAAGGATTTTGTTTGTTTGCTGTTCACCAAAATTGTACTTTAGACAAGCTGCATAAATGAGCTTGCCTACTTTACATCATCACCCAAGCAGGACTCGAAAGACCGGAACTGCTGCAGCTCTGGAAAAGAAGGGAAGTAAAGCATTGGAGCTCCTGCCAGGCCATTTGGCAACCATGACTCCCATCACAGTGGCCAGTAACATTCATCCATTACTCTGTGGAGTCAGAGGGGTCAAGTTCAAAGTCATAGGTCTACCACTGGCCAGGTATACAGACCACAAAAACATATCATCCTATCCTTGCATCCTCTTTCTCATCTGTACAGAGAATAACAGTGCAGGCCAGCTCAGCTATGTCTGATGACGAAATGAACCAATTCAAATAACAATTCTTCCCAGAGTCTTGGTGATACTTTCTGTAGTCTAAGCCTATTGATTTAGGTCCTTTCTGACTAAAGCAAAAGGGGGAAAATGCAAGAATATACTGCTAAATTCAACTAGGAAAATGTTGTAAATTAAATTTTTAAAGTACCTTTTTTTGCATTTTAAAAGGTCACTTTCATATTCATGAATTCAAGCTTTGAGACTACCTGAGTCCTTGAGACACAGTGACAGGTCAGTGGGAAGGGATGAATCTCAATTCATAAATTAAGAGCAGAAATTAGAACTGTACTGTTATCTGTAAACATTCCCTTTATAGGGTCCCCTTTGGCTATGAAGACAGAATTGAAGACTTTTCAATATCCCAAATCCTAAGTCTGGAGTATCTGAAGATCCATGCCATCTGCCGTTATAGATGTCAAGTGAGACAAGTCAGTGGTCCTGCCTATACCTCCCAGAAATTGTCCACAGATGTCCCTGCCCTGGCCACAGAGTGCAGCCCAAACATCTCATTCAAGGTTCTGCTCAAACCAGGTACTGGTGGCTCACACTGTAATCCTAGCTACTCTAATCCTAGTTACTCCAGGCTGCGCTTTGAGGATCACAGTTCAAAGCCGGCTCAGGCAGGAAAGTCCAGGAGACTCTTATCTCCAATAAACTACTCAGAGAAAGCTGGAAGTGGCCCTATGGCTCCTCAAGTGGTAGAGGCCTAGCCTTGAGCACAGAGAGGCTCAGGGACAGAGCCCTGGCCCTGAGTCCAAGTCCCAGAACACGCAAAAAGAAACACACACACACACACACACACACACACACACACACACACACACACACACAGCTTATCTATTCACTTCTGCTCAGTTCATGGGAATTGCTTTATGGTTGTCTGAAATCCCGGAAAACAGATTTCCCTTTACATACTCCCCTTTGCAACTGCTGAGAGTTTGACCTAGAACCCTAAAGAGAGTAAGAAAAGAAGCACAGCCTTCCTCTCTGCAGCCAGCTATCATCTATAGCTACTTCATTTCTCGTTCAGTTATCCCTTGGGTACGTGAAATCCTTGAAGGACTCCTTAAAGTGATGGCATTGGAGTTACCTCAGGTGACAGCACAAGGGATAAGCACAATGTTTTTGTGTCATCTCTAGTGACAGATGAAGAAGTGAGGGAAAGGCAGTGTTCTGATCGTTTCTAAGCTGTCTTCATAACTAAGGATCTAGTATTCCTGATCCTTTATTTCTTCCCTTCCTCCTTCCTTCCTTCCATCCCTCCCTTCCTCCCTCCTTTCTTCTTTCTTTCTTTCTTTTTTTTTTCTTTCTTCTTTCTTTCTTTCTTTCTTTCTCTTTCTTTCTTTTTTTCTTTCTTCTTTCTTCTTTCTTTCTTTCTTTCTTTCTTTCTTTCTTTCTTTCTTTCAGCATATATTAGCTACATGAAGGGGGATGGTGTTGTGATCTCTCCACACATCTATACAATGTATTTCAACCAATCCCCTACATAACTCTTCTATACATCTTCCTTCCTTCCAAAAACAATTTCACCAGGTTTTACTCTTTTATTTTTATACATAATATGTATTTTAGCTCTGTTTTTCTTTTGCCCTGGTTTATCCATCTCCCCCCAACCATACCTAAAACAGACCCTAGTTCTATTTCACCTCCTCACCAACCCTCTATAGATTAATAGCTTTCAAAAGGCAGAGCTGATTGGTTGTTTGGTTGTTTGTTTTTTCAATTCTCTTACCTTATTTTCCCTTCCTTAATTCTACTTTGTATTTGGGATACTAAATAACTTTTGTTAGCATTATGTGAAGGCTATCTTAAGCCTGCCTTGCATATATTCTTTGTTTATTCTGCAAGCTTGTTCTAGAGCTTTCTGAGTGACTTCATCAAGGTAGGATGCCCTAGTCACCCATCTCTTCTTCTTCTTCATCACCATCTCCAGTTCTTGTCCTTGGAACTTGCTCTCATCTGTCCAGATTGCAGCCCCTCTAATTCTTTTTGTGTCAAGTCTCAACTTTTACTTCAGTTAACTGAAGTCCATGAAGCTCTGTTATTTTTTTCAGATCAATGTTATTTTAAAAAATCTATATCAAACCTTTCTCCCATTTTTGTCACTCAAAGGAAGGAATCTTATCACATTTCCTTAAAAGACTGATGACAATTAAAAGATATTTCTAGGGGCCGGAAGTTTGGCCTAGTGGTAGAGTGCTTGCCTAGCATGCACGAAGACCTAGGTTCGATTCCTTGGTACCACATACATAGAAAAAAAAAGATATTTCTATTTTTCATATTCTTTATTTTTTTTCCTGAGATAACTTGATAAATTGCACTACTGAATTTCAATCTGAATGGCTTAGGGCAGCATCTTTAGACAACTTTTAGAAATATAGACATTCAGTTATCGTATTCTTAGCCACAAGGGAGATTTGCGAAAGTGAAGCTTTGTATTCTAAGTACCCGAGATATTTTTATTTTTAATAAAGTGAATTTTTTCTGTGAAAGCTTTTTTTATTAATATATAACTGTTGGCATATTTGCATATGTGCAGAATGTTTGCACTTTGTCTCATTTATTTTGTTTCATTTTAATTTTTAAAGAAACTACACAAAAAGGAATGGATCCCCAGGGACAGAGACTGAAAGAAATGAATGCAGAATTAAAAAAGCAAAACAAAGAGCTATGACCCAGATTATTTATAATAAAGACAGCAGTGTTGTTTATTCAAGCTAGCAACAATAAATTTCCTCAAGCTTTACAACCTTGAACTTTTAAACTAGAGATAGGGCCCAAAATCTATCCTTTAAAGAACAAATAGGGAAATGTGATAGGGAAGTTATGAATGTTCATGTTTAGAAATTACATAAAGCATTCTAAAGGCCCATCAGAGGAGAGATGCACATAACAAGCTGCTGGTGTAAAGATCAGAATTAATGCTAATTTGTCAGAGATAGATATTAAAGCTCTACGTGGTAAAGTAGAAGAGGGGAAAAAAGGAACACAAGTCCTTGTGTCTACAAAACATTTGTGAGAAAATTAACTGAAGGAGGTTTTTTTGATTGTCTTCCTATTACTTACATGTCGTAATTTGGGGTAATTTAAACACTTATTTCATGAAATATGGAATACATATAAACTCAGTTTGAAATTTGTTTCTCTGGGGTTTTGTTTTTTGTTTTTGTTGTCAGTCATCAGTTCCATTTTCAATTTTCTGGTGGTCAAGTCTCACAATTTTCCTGCCTTGACTGGCTTTGAACTATGATCCTCAGATCTCAGCCTATGATTACAGCTATGAGCCAACAGCATTCTGCACAATTTGTATTTTTCACACAAATCAAAAGAGACCAGACATAGTTGTGAAAGCTCTTCTCTCCACAGACTTTGGCATCAACCAACAGGACCCACTGCTGTGATCCTTCATTAGGAGGTCAGAAAACAGTGATCTGCCCTTTAGTCTACAATGTTTCTGCTAACATTCTTCATCTTTCAGCTGGTACAACCACTGACAGGCCCTTCCCTTGCACTGTGCTGCATAAAAATTTCAAATAGATCAGAATTTTCCCATTATTAATGCTGGATCTCTTCCTAAAAAGATAGATTTCAGATTTTATTCTCAAAGAGGGAATTTATAGTATTTTGTCACAGCACTGAAAATGACCAACTGCCCTCTCTGAAGATGTCCTCCTGGTAATCCTAGCGGGCTGTGCCTGATGGACAGCCACCAAGAGAGAAGCAGCCGTGGCACTGTGCAAAGCTAGCAGGTCCCAGCAGAGCTACAACTCTGAGAGCCAGACTGCGTGCAGGAACACGATTCTACAACCAGTTGGCCTAAATGGCCACAGGCAATAGATGCCATTAGGTTGGGATTGGAGAACCATAGCTTGAATTAAAGATCTCTTCACTTTTAACAACAGGAAAAGACTTTTAAAATCCTTCTTTTCTGCAATAAAAGAAAAAAATCCAATCAAATAGTTTCCTAAATATGATAAAACTCATATAATTACTATGAGTACTGATGTGTACATTCCGTAAGTACATTCAAAAATGAAATGGATTGTAGAAAAACGAAGTTTGGGGGGGAGGGGTTCTAGGGCTTGAACTCCTGGCCTGGGTGTTGTTCATGAGCTTTAGAGCTCAGCACTAGCTAGCAATCTACCACTTGAGACGTACTTCCACTTCTGGCGTTTTGGTGGTTAACTGAATATAAGAGTCTCGTAGAAGATGAGGGGTGGGGGGAGAAATGCAGTCCAAGACATGAGAAAGGGTATCAATATTTGTGAAGTAATGCACCTTCTATCTGGCGAATATAATGTAACCCTTCTATTAATTACAATAAAATATATATAGAAAAAGAGTCTTGTACACTTTCCTACCAGGGCTGGCTTCAAAATAATATGTTCCGATCTCAGTTTCTTGAGTTGCTATGATTATAGATATGATACACCAGCACCTGACTTGCTATACTTTTTTTTAGGATGACTGAATTCTGAGGAAGTTTCAGGTCTATTGTTGCCAACCATATTTATAAAGAACACACATGATACAAATATTCATCCTTAACTTGAGAAGACATGGGGATGGAAGAGAAGCAGGGAGAGGTAAGCTAGAAAAAATGAGGGATGAGATAACAGTGTGTAAAACAAATGCATTCATTACCTTACTTATGTAACTGTAACCCCCCCCAGCTCATCATATTTTCTAAAAAGATTTTTTATTGAAAAGGCATTATGACTTTACAGTTTTCCCAGTTGAGGTTGTTGTTGTTGTTGTTGTTGTTGTTGTTGTTCTTCTTCTTCTTCTTCTTCTTCTTCTTCTTCTTCTTTTCAATTCTTAATCCTTTGATATATTTGACTCAAATAAAAGGATGTTCAATTTGTTTCTCACAAATATGTAACCAAAATTTCTGTTAATTTGTGAGGAATCTTAGAAACAAAAATAAAAACAATAATCTGAAAAATACCTCCAGCCCTAGTCTGACAAAATATTTTCATACAATTTGAAAATATATTTATATGTAAACTTACTTTATTTAATAACTTGGTACTTAACAATTATTGTATTTTTATAAAGGTTTTTGGGCAATGATGAGAATGATAACGTTATGCTATACTAGATTCTTGGGATACCAAGATAAAGAGAGTACTTTATTATCTTGTTATCTAAGATAGTCTGCTCTCATTGCGCACAGTCTACTAAGTAAGACAGATATTGCTTTGCAAATAAATAAATCAATTACAATCTAGATAGACAGTAGCAATAGCAAATATGCAAATTGTAGTGATTCACAGAGGATTCAGTAATGACTGTGAAGCCATGCGGGGGTGGGGTGGGAAGGGAAACATTCTCAAAGCTGGTCTTATTTTTAACTACATTTTACAAAATAGACTGAATTTCACTACATAAATATTATGGATTTAATTGCACATTCAAATAATGGTGTGGTGTCATTAACCTCATACCTCAGAATACAACCCTATGTAAATAAGGTCTTTATAAAGGTAATCAAGTGGAATGAAATCAGGAAGATTAACCCAACAAAATTGATGTCCTTACAGAAGGGTGAAATTTGGACACAGAGATGGAAAATGTTGTGAAGAAATGCACCAGAAGACTATAGCCATCTACAAAGCAAGGAGACAGGCTGTCATAGATCTCTCCTTCAGGGCTTTCACAAGGCTGAAGTCTCTATTTCAGACTTCTAGACTCCAGAACTGATATTTAACTTCTAAGCCACTCAACTCACAGTATTTAGTTTTATTTGTCACAGCAAAGAAATACAATAGACAAATAACATGGTCTGTATTACTGTTGGCCAACAAGAGAAATAATGATAAGAAAGAGAGCTACTCTGGAAATCAGATATGTTATTGGATAGTATTTTCTTGAACATGGACAAAGAGGACATCAATAAGAAAGAATTCTCAAGTACCCCCATTTTCTTAATTTGTAAACATTATATCCTTTCTGCTTAGATAAAGAAGCCTTTCACTGAGGGAAATAAATGTCCTGTTTTGCCTTATATTCTCTCATTAACTTCTTTGTGGCATAATTAATAATGGCACCCTTTCAGTCTCAGAATATTCTATGTGGAAAGATTAAACACATGCTACAGGGTCGTCTGACTTTTGGCTCTTATACAGCACCTTACTTCTAAGTTCACCAGCCAAAATTAATTATATTGTTGCCTTATTAAGTATGGTAGCAGGGGCCGGAAGTGTGGCCTAGTGACAGAGTGCTCGCCTAGCATGCACAAAGCCCTGGATTCAATTCCTGAGTACCACATACACAGAAAAGTCCAGAATGGTGCTGTGGCTCAAGTGGTAGAGCTCTAGCCTTGAGAAATCCCAAGGACAGAGCCCAAGCTCAGGGTTCAAGACCCAGAACTGGCAAAAATAAAAAGAATTATGATAGCAAATACTGACTAATTTATTGTCAACAAACATTCCTCTGTGCACTTCATGAATGTTTTAAAACATTTATTATCATATAGTTCTATGAAGCATATTTTTACAGACAAGAAAATGAGTCATGGAGAAATTATTTTTATTCGCTTGGAACATTTTTCCTTATGTTAGCTCATTATGTTTTCTGTGAGAAATATTTGAATCTACTTATCTCCCTGATGGTAACATAAGTTTTTTAATGAGTATAACTTCTTCAGTTTTTTAATCCTGACTTTTCCTTTTTCATAGAATACTATTTCTGCTTTATATAAAGCAAGAATAATTGAATATTGTAAATGATTCTCTAATTTTGAGTGCTTTGTTTCTTCCCTGTGCCATTTAGATTTTTCACTAGACATCATTCTTCTAAATGATTAGTAATGGCATTAAACTCACCATTATGCTTTCCAAATCTTAGAAGCAGTTTTCCAAGGTGTTTTTTGTTTTGGTTTTCTTTTCCTTGCTCCTCCAAAGAATTCTCCAGGCTGTTTGTGATATAGATGGTGAGTTGGGAAGAGGGAGGCAATGATTTCAGTTTGGTGATAGACTAAATTAATTCTACTAAGACCCTAAGGCCCAGGCTACTCCAGCTGACATAAACTCTTGTCTATGCCAAAATACCAGTACTTCATGTCTTTCGTCTGGAATTTCAGCCTGCATCACTAAATTCTTACCCCACTCTTCTTTCTCACTATCCATTGTAACTCATTGTTTCAAAATAAGATGTCTTGACTAAAGGGAGTAGGAGTAAGCAGAGAGGGAGTGATAAATGGAGGGGGTAATTGGGTACAGATACAAACATGGTACTCATGATGCACATGTAAAAATGGAACGAGGTGCTAAAACAATTGAATTACTCCAAAACTAATCTCCAAAGAAACAACCATCCCATTAAAAGATGGGCCAAAGACTTAGAGTCTTCTCTGCAGAAGAAATAAGAATGGCCTATAGACACATGAAGAAATGCTCAATATCTCTAGCCATAAAAGAAATGCAGGGTGGGGTGGGGGAGGGAAATGAGGACCAAGACATGAGAAAGGGTATCAAAGTATGTGAAGTAATGCTCCTTTTATCTGGTGAATATAATGTAACCCTTCTATTAATTACAATAACAAAATATATGGAAAAATGAAACTTGATGATCTGAGAGAATGGGTAGGTTTAGGACAGAAGGTAGAAGCAGGGTACGTGGAGGGGGAGATAATACATCAGATGTATTGGATTCATAAATAAACCTGGTGAGTTGAAACATCTTGATACAACTATTCAAAGATAATTTTGTTATTTTTAAAAGTTGATCATTTTTAAATAAACAAATCGCTCTTCGTTGTGCTTTAAACCACAGTCCTGTCTTAAATCACTGCAACTGCCATAACAAAATCCCTTAGGCTGACCACAAGGTCACACAACTCTACTCCTAGCTACTCAGGAGGTAGAGATTGGAAAGACTGCAGTTTTAGGTCAGCCTGGGTCAAAAGTGAGCCCTCATCTCAACAAAACAAGGTGTCGCTACTTGGGGCAGAGATAGGAGGATGACAGTTGGAGGTTAGTCCAGGAAGAAAGCCTCAAACCCCAGCTGAAAAAATAATTACAGCAAAAAGTGGGCTGGGATGAGTGTGATTCAAGTGGTGGAGCAGTTTTCTGACAAAAGCAGGGCCCTGACTTCAAGCTTGGGTATTAGCCAGGCTCTGGTGGCTCACACCTGTAATCCTATCCACTCGGGAGGCTGAGATCTAAACATCACTGTTCAAAGGGAGCCCAGTCACAGAAGTCCAAGAATTTATTCAGAAAGGGCCAGAAGTGGCACTGTAGTTCAAGTGGTAAAGAACTGGCCTTGAGCCAAAGAAGCTCACAAAGGCCTGGGCCCTGAATTCCAGCTCCAGGATCGCACACACACACACACACACACACACACACACACACACACACACACACACCAAAATGTACTGTCTAAGGTCTATGGACCTTATAGTGGGTATGTGGTGAGGGCTTATTCTCTTCCAGAGTCCCTCTTGTGTTCTCATACAGGAGCAAAAGGTAAAGAAGGCTTCCATAATCCACCTTGTAAAAGAGCACTAATACCATTCTTTTGACCCTGAGACCTAATCATCTCAACTCCTCTTACTAATGGTACCATAGCAAGCCCGATGTTTCAAAGTGAATTCTAGAGGGACACAAACAGTCGGACCATTGCTGGTTCTGTGTACCTGGGAAGCATTCTGATGATTTTTTGCCTTCTTCCAATATCTTACTGATTTTTTTCTTTTGTCAGTCATGGGGCTTGAACCCGGGGCCTGGGCACTGTTCCTTAGCTCTTCAGCTCAAGCTGCTGCCCTACCCCTTGAGCCACAGAGCCACTTCCATCACCTTCTTTTTTGTTCATCCTTTTTCTGTACCTTTTTCCAGTCCTGGGGCTGAACTGTGTTTGTTCAAGGGTAGTATTCTACCACTTGAGCCACATTATCAGCTTCTTCTATAATTAATCGAAGATAAGAGTCTCAAGGAGTTTCTTGCCCAAACTGGCTTTGAACTGTGATCCTCAAATAGCCTCCTAAATAGCTAGGATTACAGATGTGAGCAATTGGTGCCCAGCTTTGTTCATCTTCTTAGTCATCAGTTTATTTATCTACAGTCAGATAGCAGTATAAGCAATGAGTATTTTAAATAATGACCAACCATGTCTATCCTGAGCAGACTTACAGCTTAGCAAATATAATGGGAATTTAAGTATGTGGACTTCTACTGAATTAGAAGCCTCCAAAACACACATCAACATCAATGGGAAGAGCCATGTAACTTTCTCAAGAATCTACTCTACTCTAGAATAGAAGCTCACAATGATAAATAACAATAGACATGCAAATTACAGTAAATGTTGCACTGAGTACCTGAGATATGTTTTTGATAGAATTAATGAGATGTGATTTAGGCTGTGTTCCTTGGGAAACTTGAGAGACAGGAAGTGAGGCCAGAAAGGGACTGATCATCATGCCTGTCAATGCTGAATTGAGGAGCCAGAAAGTTCAATGAAGTCAATGGGCTATGCTTAGGGTTGATCACCTATACATCAGATTTTCGAATGTCTGTGTTTTAGCCAGATTGATCATGGGATCAAGTTCTAGCCTATAGACTGATGTAAAGTGTGTATGTTCCTAACTGAACCACGTCTTTAAAGAAATAGAAGGGAAGAAAGAGGGAGGGGAGGTAGGAAGGGAGGAAGAAACGAGGGAAGGAGGGAGGGAGGGAGGGAGGGAGGGAAGAAGGGAGGAGAAGGCAGGGAAGGAGGGAGGGAGGGAGGGAACTGATTGTGAGTAGAAAAAAAATACAGGGAATCAGTGAGAAAAAAAAAAACACCCAATACAGTCCCCTACAAAATGTTAGAACTGATAGAAAGAACTCAGTTCCCTTGATCACTTTGTAAAACAGAACCGTCTGCCACATAAAGATTTGAGGTATAGGGGCCAGGAGTTTGGCCAAATGGTAGATTGCTTGCCTAGCATGCACAAAGACCTGGGTTCGATTCCTCCATTCCACATACATAGAAAAAATCTGGAAGTAGTGCTGAGGCTCAAGTGGTAGAGTGCTAGCCTTCAGAAAGTCCAAGGACAATGCTTAGGACCTGAGCTCAAGCCTAGGACTGGAAAAAAAAAAGATTTGAGATATACTTGTTTGGACAGATTACTAATATGTTTACTAATAACTAACGTGTGTTTACTAATAACTAACGTGGACAAGTTACTATGCAATTAGAAGAACAGAAGTTGTAATCAGAAACTGGAATCGTAAAATTTGTGATTTCACACGAATGCAGGTTTGAGAGACAAATGATTTAAGATGGGTCAGGGGAAGCAGGTTGTTGAAAGAAACTAAAGACAGCTAGGAAAAGATGGAAAGAAGATAGACATTCAGCATTTGATGAATAATTGATATGGCTATTGAAATTACTTGACTGAGAACTGACATGAAACAAAACTCACAAGCCCTATGATAGAGTTTTCACCACTGAAGGAAAAAAATATAATGAACAGAATAAATATAATGAGGTCATGGGAGGAAAGAGATTGCTGTAATTCATTGATGGGAGGCTCAAGGTCCTAGGGGTATTTTTGCAGAGTGAACAAGAATAATGGTAGAGAAGAGGCAACATAGTTATTGGCAGTCCTAGCTCAGATGCTAACTTGGCAAAGACTGTAATATCTCAAGTTCAAAGGTCTCTCACCTGTAAAAGAAAATTGGATTACTTTATAGGTAGCTTTCTCACAGCTCTAACATTTCATGATTTTTAACTTAGAATTGAACCCAAATCCTCTGATTCTAATAGCAGGCCAATCTTCTCCTTGCTTTAAAATCAAAATGTCACTGCACCCTTAATGAAACATAAACCCAGAGCTTGTGCCTCTTGGGAAGAATGATGAAATGGTACATAAACAAGTCACTTCCCTTCTCTCTCCAGCAGAGATGCTCAACTTCAAATTTGTTCCCTGTGATTCTATGAGCTGTGGTTCACAGCTGTGTGAGCTGATTCCCAATTACCATGATTTGCAGGGAAAAAAACTAAACCTGAATGAGAGG
Source organism: Megascapheus bottae (assembly GCF_031878675.1). NCBI lineage: Eukaryota > Metazoa > Chordata > Mammalia > Rodentia > Geomyidae > Megascapheus > Megascapheus bottae. Next base: position 67,297,905 of record NC_143509.1, read on the forward strand.
ACTGTGGGGGATGTGAGGCTGTGGTTAGCCAGGCAGTGTCTTCTGTGACCTCTTTCTGCCCTGTACTGTTTTATTAGCTTATTTCTGATATCCACCAGTAGCTTATAAAACAAGCATTTCCTTTCCTTTTGCTACTTATTGTTTTGTTCAAATTTCACTATTTGCTCCTATAATAGATTCTTTCTAATCGTATTGTGAGTGGGTACATATGCATATAGTTACAACTGTATCATTATTAATATCCCAAGCTTTCAAATAATATAATTACAGTCTTGCTAAAGGAGTATGATGATGTTCTCACATTGCTAATGAGTCCCGAGCCTTTTGTTTTGGCCGTGTTTTTACTTTGGGCAATGATTCCTACACCTTTCAAACCCTGTGTGTCTTTTATGCTTCCCTCTGCGATTGTCTCAGCTAACCTGATTGGTGGGCTCTTGCCCCTTAGTCAGGCCACCACCTGGGTATTTTCTCTCCTTTTCCAACAAGACAGGATTGGAGTCTATTGCTAAAGTAAGAATGAAGAGTATATGGGGTTAAATTTGTCTCTAGAGTAGGACTGTATCAGCTTTATTATTTATTCCACCTTTGATTTCTTTTTTCTTTTTTTTTCCAAGACAAGTGTTCTACCTCTTTGAGTCACAGTGTGACTTCCACTTTTCTAGTCTCATGAACTTTCCTGCTTGGGCGGCCTTCAAACCATGATCTTCGGATCTCAGCCTCCTGAGTAGCTAGGATTATAGGCAAGGAGCCAAATGAAATTTAACTTAGATGCTTCAAGTTGTGAGATGAAAAAATAAAGGAGTGATGGTTAATTGGAAAATAGATATTGGTAGGTGGTAGCTTCATTGTTATAGTTAGTACTCTTTTCCTTGTTTTGTTTATTTTTTATTATGAAATAAAATTTGTAAAGCTAATGATAACAGAACTTACTTGCTAGCTTGTTACTGTTTTTTCTTAGTATCTATACACCTTCTCATAGCATTTATTATAATGATAAACTAATCATTTGTTCACTCTAAATAAGATACCTTCTTTATCTGTTCTAGGAACATACTAATATTGTCTACCTCTGGACTATGATGTGCAACTTCCAGATACTTAAAAATCACATGATTTTGACCGATAATTTTGGAGGTTTTTTTGGGGGGGGCATAAGGCTTGAACTTGGCCTGTGAGCTGTCCCTGAACTCTTTAGCTCAAGCCTATCTTTCTATCCCTGGGCCTGGACACTGTCCCTAAGCAATTCAGCTCAAGGCTACCACACTACGCTTAAGCCAAGCTCCACTTCCTGTTTTCTAGAGGTTAATTGGAGATAAGTCTCAAGTCCTTTTGTGCCCGGGCTGGCTTTGAACCTTGATCCTCAGATCTCAGCTTCCTGAGTAGGTAGGATTGCAGGCCTGAGCCACCACGCCTAGCTTGGAGCTTATTTTTTTTAAGTGCTCATGCCTCTGAGGCATATAGTTTGCAGAAGATCCTGGAGAAATATTAAACCCTCAAAATAGTCACTGTCCCATGATGTTTTTTAGTTAAAGTTTTATAGGAATCACACATTATTCCTTCCCTGCCGTAGCAATGTTCAAAATATCAAGGAAGAACCAACAATGCACAAACATTTCAAAAGTAATTTTCTCTTCCTTTGAATGTTGCCAACATTTGGGTCATCACTGCTAAATGTGCAGAATTGCTGTTAGATTGATAGTTAACATCACACAAAGTAAATCAGGGTTAACTATTAAAGTGACACTGGGTAGAATCAGTCATAGTCCTTTACAGATTCCATATTATCTTAGCAATTACCAAGTATTTATTGCTGCTTTTCACCTCTGAATGATGATATTGAGGGTGTCAGATGTGCTAAATGGATAGAGAAAATTCATTCAGAATTCAAGCATTTTATGATCTATTTATGCGTTTTTTTCAAGCTATGGCATCAATGCCAAGGTCTCTTTTTTAATCACATGTTTATCTTTGTGGAACTCTCTCATGCAAACAAGCAATATAAAACTTTCCTGCTGCTTTGAATCAAGATGAACTATTTGAATTGCTCATATATCTTTCCTACTGTGTCTCCAAACCATAAAAGGATATTTGAACAAATAGTTGTGCCAAACCAAAGCTTCAGCCTTTCCTATGACCTTACAAAGTCTGGACTTTGGAGACACATTAATGACAGTTTTAATGTGTTACTCTCATAACATTACATTTATTCCTATGTTCAGTCTTTAATGTGATATCATTGTTCTAGATTAAAATATTTGCAGGTTTGGAAAATTGAGTCTACAGATGGAACTACTTCATTCCAATAATGTGATATGTTTACACATTTGACCATTTAGTACCTGTTACTTCTTTTACCCAAAAATTATTCAAAATTAAATTGTTTTGCCAGTCCTGGGGCTTAAACTAAGGATCTGTCCTTGGACACTTTTTGCTCAAGGCTAGCCTTCTGCCACTTGAGCTACAGTGCCAGTTCCAGCTTTTTCTGTACATGTGGTATTAAGGAATCAAACTCAGGGCTTCGTGCAAGCTAGGGAAGCATTCTACCCTTAGGCTATGCTCCTGGCCCCCTCAAAACTAATTTTTTTAATTTTTTATTGTAATTAATAAAAGGGTTACATGATATTTGCCAGATAGAAGGTGCATTAATTCACATACATTGATACCCTTTCAAATGTCTTGGTACCCATTACCCTCCCTCCCACCCCCCCACCCATCTTGGTTTTCCCCCCTTCCCTATCAAATTTCAAATAACCAAATACAAATAAATTCAATATATCAGATAACATGGGGCCGGGAGTTTGGCTTAGTGGTTAAAGTGCTTGTCTAGCATGCATGAAGACCCAGGTTCGATTCCTCGGTACCACATACATGGAAAAAAAAAAAAGCTGGAAGTGGTGCTGAGGCTCAAGTGGTAGAGTTCTAGCCTTGAGTAAGTCCAAGGACAGTGCTCAGGCCCTGAGCTCAAACCCAGGACTGGCAAAAAAAAAAAATATATATATATATATATATATATATCAGATAACAAAGTGAGGTACTGTAACAATATGAGATACCCAAGGGACAGCAAAGGAGATGAGAGACAACATAGTACATTAAGGACAACAATCATTCATTATATGTCTTTTGTTTCAATATCCTGGAGGTCCTTTCAATTAGCTTCATACTATATGGCCTTATGTATCAAGATTCAAAACTAAATTTTTATTGACATTTATTTATTCCTAATATCTAACCAGACATAATTATTTCACTTTTTATCTCCTTCTCACATTCCTATCAAATATTCCTTTTTTTTTTCCAATTCTGGGACTTGAATTCAAGGCTTGGGCACTGTTCCTGAGCATCTTTGCTCAAGGCTAACACTCTACCACTTGAGCCACAACACCAAGACCATTTTTAGTCTTTTTTTTTGAGTAGTTTATTGGAGATGAGAGTTTCACAGGCTTTGAACCATGATCCTCAGATCTCAGCCTGCTGAGTTAGCCACCAGCTCCTGGCAAAAATGTTCCTTTTTAATAAGGTGAAAGTCCTGTCTTTCTCAGAACACTCCACCAACAGTTATATTCAGCTGTGTGTGTGTGTGTGTGTGTGTGTGTGTGTGTACCAGCCCTTGAACTCATGGTTTGGGATCTGTCCCTGAGCTCTTTTGTTCAAGGTTAACACACTACCTCTTAAAGCAGAGCTCTACTTCCAGCTTTTATGGTCTTTCATTAGAGATTAAAATCAAGCTGGGCACCAGTGATTCATTCCTGCAATCCTAACTATTCAGGAGGCTGAGATCTGAAGATCAGAATTTAAAGCCAGAATAGAAAACTCCCTGTGAGACTCTAATATCCAATATTTATTGGAGAAAAAGCTACAAGTGGCACTGTGGCTCAAGTAGTTGAGTGCTAGTATTAAGTACAAAGAGGCTCAGGGATGGCATCCAGGCCCTGAGTTCAAACCCTACAACTGACAAAGAAAAAGGAGGGAAGGAAGGAAGGAAGGAAGGAAGGAAGGAAGGAAGGAAGGAAGGAAGGAAGGAAGGAAGGAAGGAAGAATGGAAAGCAGGAGGGAGGGAGGGAGGGAAGGAGGGAGGGAAGGAAGGAAGGAAGAAAGGTCACAGACTCAAACTACAATCCTCAGATCCCGGCCTCCTGAGTAGCTAGGATTACGGGAGTGATGACCAGTGCCCTGCATTTTCAGTCTAGTTCAACCTTGATATAATTTTTTTGGTAGATGAATTATTCTTTAGTAAGTTTTGTAATCCCACATACATTTTCTTTTGTGCTTTTTTCTTTCACAGTGCTAGTAATCCAACCCAAGGTCTCCCTTTTCCCAGTACTCCGCATCTGCAGATCTATTTTCTTATTATTATCTATTGCACTTAAAAATCTATCCAGTCCTCAGTAACTTTGCTTCATTAACATCCTTCACAACTGAGTTCCATTCACATCTTGTGAGAAAAGAACCTCTCTCTGACCCTCCAGTTCTGGTCTCCCACCCTGTCCTCTGCCCATTTGGTTGATAGATTGTTTAAGTATACTTCTTTGGCCTCTGATCCTTGGATTTGGCAGAAGGGAAGTCCTATCAGAGAAAATGGGACAGAAAGATGGTGATACTGATATCTCCACTCTCTTTCTATCAAAACTCTTTATTGTGGCTTCATTCCACATCTAAAGAATGGTCCATCCAGACCCGGGTTCGATACCTCTGTACCACATACATAGAAAAAAGCCAGAAGTGGTGCTATGGCTCAAGTGATAGAATGCTAACCTTGAGGAAAAAGACCAAAGACAGTACTCGGGTCCTGAGTTCAAGTCCCACAACTGGCAAAAAAAAAAAAAAGCAAGAAGGGTCCATCCACAGGCATTCTTTCCACCACGTTCTGAGAGTCACTCCATTCCACAGCCCCTTCAGGTGGTATTGCTTGGCTGCCCTTAGCCCTGTGATATTCAACCCCTGTGGTTTCAATATACCCTGGATTCATTCTTATAGATGGTTCTTTTAATTGAATCATCTTGAGATTCACACTTTCCAGTTAGAATCCCAATTAGTAAACATATTTTCCAGAGGCCTTAACCAATATCTCTGGTTAATTCTCTATTTTTCAACTCTGCTGAATATCTGGCAAGAAATAATTGTTTGAAATTGCAGATCTGGGGCGATCTATATTTGAATGCCTCCTTTCTGCTGTAACCACTCATGTATATATATATATATATATATATATATGTATATATATATATCTTCCTCTCTATATATACATAGAGAGAGGGGAAGATGGTTTTATTTCTTCCCTAGGCTTTTCTACAACCCTCTTCTGAAATTTGTAACATTCTTTCTGTGTTGAGGTATTTTTGCCAGTTTGTGGTAGCTTATAACAATTTATTGCTCCAACACATTACCTTAGTCAATAACACCTAACATAACCATGTACAAAATGTTTCCTGCTGTTAAATACAACTTGGACATAAGTAAAGATGGCACCATCCTGTTACTGGGTTGGCTATTGGACAAAACAGAAACATATGTAGTACATTCCAAGTAAATGGATGAGTTACTATCCTAGCTAACTTAGTTTGGCAAAAAAAAAAGAAAGCTGGGTTTTCTGACTCTATTTCCCATTGGCCAATAAAAAGATAAGCCTTTGAGACAGCTTCTCTCTTTTTTGCTACTCCATTAACTGTCAATACTGCTAGAGATACATGGTTATAAATATGTAAAATGTGGCATACACTAGCTTATTTTGCAAAAATGAGCCTGTTTCTCCAGCTGCCTGCTATTTTTGTTCAAGTCAAACATGTTTTGATGTGCTTATTTTGTTGTTTTTGTTTGAATTCTGTGATAGTGAATCATTAGAAGCAATTTTAGAAATCATTCGATATTCAAATGTTGCTAAAATATACCCAAAGTCTAACCTTCTGTGTTTTGATATAAAATAGAAGCTCATAAGGAAGTAGTATAAAATTTTATTTTTTTCATTATGTCATTCACATACAGGATTTAAATTAGTTCTAATCTATATAGACAATATAAATAAAGAGACTACATCTGGAAAGTTAAAATACATGTAATTAGCCTACGTAATGCCAGATGGAAATTCAGAAGTATTTCGTTCATACATGGGGTGATAGATAATAAGATATTTTAGCCTATTTGCTTATGGTCACTGAGCTGAATCAACTTAATAACAATTTTTTTAATTGTGAAAGTGATGCACAGGCCCCTGAGTTCAAATCCCATAACTGACATAACAACAAAATAAAACATACCTTGCCAGGAGTTTGGCCTAGTGGTTGAGTACTTGCCTAGTATGCACAAAGACCTAGAGTTCTAGCCTTGAGAAAGCCCAAGGACAGTGCTCTAGCCCTGAGTTCAAGGCCCAAGACTGGCAAAAAAAAAAACCCTCTGACATTTTAATAATTCTTTCTTCTCCTATGTTTGATTAACATGAGCATAATCTTCCTCCTACAGATAATATGAAATTGCCTTGTTGAAATCCTTCCTTCAGTGATAATACATTAGCCATTTCTGGGTATGGTTTTACCTTCCATATGGCCATGTCCTTAGGAGGATTCCTGGGTCTGGGTTCTAGCCCTCTTCACAAGAACTTCTTCAAAGTCGCGATTAGTATATATTTCCAAATACTAAATAATAACAAGGTAGTAAGCCATTCATTTACTGAACAATGTAATATTCACATTTTTTTGTTCTGCCATCTAGGTCTCAATGGTTGTTAACCATTTGTCATTTGTGGGAAGGAGATGAGATCTTAACCATTATAACCAACTATCAGACACCAAAATTTCTGCCTTGATTCCTCTTTATTCTCATGCACAGCTAGGTACAGAAGTGGAGGAAGCAAAGCAATGGACTTTCACAAAGAGCAAGTCCTGTTCTATGTGGGCTCTTAAGTGGATGGGGCCGTAGTGAGGCATTACAACTAGCCAGTGTTAGCTGAGTGCTGGTGGCTCATGCTTGTAATCCTAGCTACTCAGGAGGCTGAGATTTAAGGATTGCAGTTCAAAGCCAGCCTGGGCAGGAAAGTTGGAAAGACACTTATCTCCAAATAATTACCAGAAAACCAGAAGTGGAAATGTGGCTCCAAGTGGTAGAGCAGCCTTGAGCTGAAAAACTGAGGGATGGTGTTCAGGCCCAGAGTTCAAGTCCCATGACCAACAAAAAAAAAAAAAAAAAAAAAACATAAGAAGGGGTATCAATGTGTAAGAAGCAATGCACCTACTACCTGACAAATGTAACTGTTACCCCTCTATTCATTAACCCAACAATTATATATATATATATATATGTATATATATATATATAGCCAGTGCTTTAGGGGTGTGATGCTTTCTCCTTGCCGAATGTTACACCTTGGATAGTATGGTGTGTGATGCAGAGGTTCCTTGTTGAATAGCTGAACCTGTCTTCCAGAGGAAGACATTAATGAGAGCCAGACGATAGGCAGATAGCATCTTAGTTGCTCTTGCAGTCATTTGTATATGATCAGTTTTGTAGCTGTCATGGTTACCATTCTTCATTACTAAAGAATTCCATTTCCTCCTAGAATATAAGATGGACAGCTGGCAGCTGGCAGCCCCCATGCACACCACTCATTTTCCTTGTTTATAAAGTAGATATTATCATACAGCTTATGGCACTGTTTTGCAACTACTAAGGTTGTTGATGCTGGACACTTAGAATACTGCCTAGCACGTGGTAAAAAGCAATACAAATTTAACTTGCCAAATATGTATGACCTATGTAATCAACCCTATGTCAGTGCCTCCGTTAGTAATTTCCATGATGCTTCTGCTTACTAACTCCGGAAGACCCTATGTTTGCCAAGAACATAATTTCCCATATGAAAAAGTATGCCAATCATAATTGGCATTTTCAGTGCCACCCAATTTCCCTATCCCAATGCTATAAAGTTCCCATACAGCATTTGAAAATACCTGCTGCTATCTCCATTCCCTTACATTGTTTTCTTCCATGTCTTAAGTCCACAAAGAGTTCATTTCCTTAGGTTCTGGAAAGACCAAGACTCAAATATCAAACAATAAGCATGTTTTTAAACTAAAAATATGGCTTTAATCCATATTCATCCGGCTGATCCAAGATTCTTTGCCTGTAGACCATGCATTCTTCCTGAATTATTTAAGCCTTTGAAATTCCAGTGCAATTTTCCCTCTGCCTTTGCTTAGGATAACTCTGGTCATTAGAAATGATTTTCCAAAACACAAGACTGAAGCAGAGGTCACTGATATTTTAATATAATAAATTAATCTATTCAGTACACCACATGAGATTAATTTCCACACATTGAAAATAATAGGTAGTGAGCCATGATATCCGAAGATTTTCAGCCATCTCTCTGCAATAGACCATCTCAAAATTTGTTGGTATCCTTCATGTGTCTAGAGGTTGACTGATATCACAAGAATAATTATTCTTCTATACCAGAAGTTGATTAGCTCTACAGCCACAGGGAGGCTCAGCCATCATTCAAGGACCATCCAAGATGGCTGCTCTGAAGCCAGTAGTTGGCGCTGCTGTCCACTGGCAGCTTACTTGGGATTTCGAAGTAAATCTCAGTGCTCATGTAGCTTACAACATAATTATGCTCCGAATGTTCCAAGAACAGTGTGGAACTGCTAATCGTCTACACTTACAGCCAGAAGCCTCAGAACATTCTACTGGACAAGCAGTCCAAGGCATCCAGATTCAATGGTAGCAGACAAAACTCTCCCTCCCTGTGATGGACACCACAACACAGAGAAAGGAGATGCCATCTTTGGAGGCAAACTCTGCAGTAGCCACCAAAAACAGATGGATTAAATGAATAGCTCAAAGATTCAAATAAGCCAGGCATCTGATGCCTCCCCAACCTCCGTAATCCTAGTTACTCAGAAGGGTGAGATCTGAAGATCACAGTTTAAAACCAGCGTGGGGGAAAAATGACTGTGAGACTCTTATCTCCAATTAAGCACCATGAAAGCCCACATGGGAGCAGTGACAAGTGGTAGAGTACTAGCCTTGAGGGGAAAAAAAAAAGAAAAATTTAGTGTCCAGGCCTTAAGTTTAAGCCCCAGGAGCAGCACAAAAAATTATCATCACCACCATCATCATCATCGAAATAAATAGGAAGGAAAGAAAAGACAAGTGAAAAATAGCTAATATTTTGAACACTTCCTCTGTGTTAAATACTGTTCAAGATGTATTTCCATCTCACTATTACAAGAATAGCACTATCTTCCCATCTCCACTTTCAGTTACCAGGAAATGAGGAATAGTAGAGAGAGAGAGGAAGTAATTCAGCTCAGGTAGCACAAAGAACATGTCACCTAAGAGCCATCATGAACTGAGTCCCTTTAGCTTTCTCTGTACAGCAATATACAACCATGTTCCTGTTGATGCTCAGGAAGCATTTATCAGAAGCAGCAGAGAAGTTAGCTTTCCTCTTCAATGCAGAACTTTCTAAGCAAGGAGAATTGATTAACAGTCCTCAAGATAACAAATGGAGATTTGACTATATGCCATCACTAGGATTGAGAAGAATGGAATGTGAATTAATACAATAGAGAGGCTAAAAGCTGGATTTAAGTAAAGTGCTTTCCTCACAAAAGGGGAGAGACTTTCAAGAAGCACTTCATCCAAGCTTTCTGTCCTTCCCATAAGTACAATGCACAGCTTAGTAGACACACAAGAGCCAGGCTGAATAGGGCCTGATATCTGGTTGAAGTATCATCTTTCACAGTCTTGAAGTTCTTTAAACTTTTTGACCTTTTGTTTGTACTTTATACTTATCCCTCCAGATTATGTAACTGGTGTGCTACATAAAGAACCTTTTCGTCACAAGAAGCATTGTACTCATAACCTGACTTATGGAATTGGAATCCCTTTGTACAACTACAATAGTAATAATAATAATAAATACTTCAACTGATGAAATAAACAAAAGTATGTTGTCCTAAGCAGAGAACTGTGTAAGAAAATAAACCTGGATAACTGTACATCAATAGGTGAAGAAGATAGTTTTTAATAAGAAACTATAGCCAACATATTGGCCAATATAGGAAGAGTCACTTGGAAGATGTGTTACAATGAGAAGCACTGTTAGACTTACAGAAATCTAGACATAAAAGCCCTACATCAGCATATCAGTCCTAAAACAGGAAGTGAAGATGCTGATATAAAGTAGATTAGATCAGCAAGTATTGGCCCCGCATGGTACACAGAAGAGGATAAATAGCGCTAAAGAGCATACCAAGGGTGCAGAAATGAGCAGGGTTTAGAAAGACAACATCCTTAGCAGTACTGACAATGTTTTTCTCCAAGATCTCTGGGAAACAAAATGATTAGTAACGAGCATTACAGATGGAATAAATGTTTCTGGATATCATTTGTGAATCTGTACACAAAAGTGAGCTCTTTAGTGATTTGTGTATAATTAATTTTCTTGTTTATGCTCATGCATTCTCATGGAGTCATTTTTGTTTTTTGTTTTTGTTTCTTTGCCAGTCCTGGGCTTGAGCTCAGGGCCTGAGCACTGTCCTTGAACTCTCAAGGTTAGAGCTCTACCACTTGAGCCTCAGCACCACTTCCAGCTTTTTTCTATGCATGTGGTACCAAGGAATTGAACCTGGGTCCTTGTGCATGCTAGGCAAGCACTCTACCACTAGGCCAAACTCCCAGCCCCTATGGAATCATTTTTGATGTCTGTAAACTTTGGAGCAAGAAGACCCTGTCAAGAACTACTGATCATGCTGGATGCTGTGGCTCCTGCCTGTAATCCTAGCTACTCAGGAGGCTGAGATCTGAGGATCGAGATTGAAAGCCAGTCCAGGCACTAAAGACCATGAGATTCTTGTCTCCTATTAACCACTAGAAAACTGGAAGTGGCACTGTGGCTCAAGTGGTAGGGTAGTATACTTGAGCTGAAGAGCTCAAGGACGATGCCCAGGCCCAGAAGTAGGGCAGTAGCCTTGAGCTAAAGAGCTCAGGGACAGCACCCAGGCCCAGTGTTCAAGTCCCATGACTGACTCAAAAAATTTACTAATAAAGTGATAAGAGACAAGAGTTTCACACTCTTTAGTGCCAGAGCTGGCTTTGAACCTCCATTCTCATATCTCAGCCTCCTGAGTAGCTAGGATTATAGGCGTGAGCCACCGTGTCAGGCACATTTGAGACTTTTAGCTCCAATCAACCACCAAAGGGAGGGAAATGGAGCTGTGCCTCAAGTAGAAGAGTGCTAGCCCAGCTCAGGGACAGTGCCCAGGCTGTAATTTCAGGCCCCTAGATAAAAGAAAAGGCAAGCAAGCAAGCAAGCAAGCAAGCAAGCAAGCAAGCAAGCAAGAAAGAAAGAAAGAAAGAAAGAAAGAAAGAAAGAAAGAAAGAAAGAAAGAAAGAAAGAAAGAAACTCTACAAGTAAGCACACTGGTTAGTAAAAAAAAAAATAAAAACATACTTGGGGACATGATACATTATATAAGTTTCTAGACGTTCACAAACAGTGAGGCCAAAGGAGGATATTCTTAGGAGAAGAGTACAAAGTAAGGTGCAGCACTGATCTGCATCTGATCATATAAAACAATTTTTATTGAAATGAATTCCAAGAAGTGGAAACAAGAGTTTCCTTTTCCTTTTTTTGCTATTTTTGTTTACTTTTCCTTTTGTCTTATTTGTTCTTTTCTCTGTCTTGGGGAGGCAGTGAGAGGAGACACAGAAATGAAGGGACAAAGGGACAAAGTGTGAACAAATGCAGCAGTGGTGCTCACTGGACACTATTGAAAATGATTTGTGGATGCTCGACATCTCTGGTCATAAAAGAAATGCAAATCAAAACAACTCTAAGATTCCACCTCACTCCAGTTAGAATGGCCAGAATAAAGAAAACTAATAACAACAGATGCTGGCAGGGATGTGGCCAGGAGGGATCACTACTACACTGTTGGTGGGAGTGTAAACTCATTCAACCACTATGGAAAGCAGTATGGCAGTTCCTCAAAAGACTAAACATAGAGCTCCCTTATGACCCAGCAATTCCACTACTTGGCATTTACCCAATTGTCCAGAAACAAGGACATACTAACCCACTAGCACAATGATGGTCATTGCAGCACTATTTATCATAGCAAAGATATGGAACCAACCCAGATGCCCCTCAGTTGATGAGTGGATCAACAAGATGTGGTATTTGTACACAATGGAATTCTATGCTGCTGTCAGAAAGAATGACATCGCCCCATTTGTAAGGAAATGGAAAGACTTAGGAAAAATCATATTAAATGAAGTAAGCCAGACTCAAAGGAACATAGGTCCAATAGTCTCTCTCATTTGTCATAATCAGTAGAAACCTTGGGCTTTCCTAGCTGACATTTACAATAGAACAAAATCTAGAGACATTAGGCCAAATAGTATGACACTAAATGTAAGGACCTCCAGGATAAGGAAACAAAAACCATATAATGAGTGTCTGTTGTCCTTAATGTGTTATGTTATCTCTCATCTCTTTTGCCATCCCTTGGTATATCTCATATTGTTACAATATTTCACCTTGTTATCTGATATATTTTATATGTGCTTAATTGGTTATTTGAAATTGGATAGGGAAGGGGGAAATCAAGATAAGTGGGGGGAGGGTGGGAGGGAAATGGGGACCATGTCATGTTTGTGAAGTTATGCACCTTCTATCTGGTGAATATAATGTAACCCTTCTACTAATCACAATAAAAATAATTATTAAAAAAAGAAAATGACTTGTGTGTGGGGACGGCAGGGGAAAACAGAAGGAGCAAAGGAAGTGGTGACAGAGTTTGAAAAATAATATAACCTTTGTCTGACATGTAACTATATCCCCTTTGTAAATCACCTTTCACATACTAATTTAAAAATGCATGTGATAAAAAAGAAAGAAAATGAAAACATTTAACTCTTTTCCCACATTAGAACTGGCTCTAATGGTTTGATGATGTATGAATGTGTGCCTGCACATCTACCATATTTTCATTACTTCTGTATTGAGTGTGTGTGTGTGTGTGTGTGTGTGTGTCACACACATGTTCCAGTCTTGAGACATGAACACAATTCCTCAAATTTTCCTTCAGCTTTTTCCCTCCCAGCTGGCACTCTTATCATTAGAACTACACCTACAGTCCAGCCTTTTGAGGTAGATTTGAGAAGCAGAGTTTCATGGACTTTTCTGCCACAGCTGAGTTCAAATCAAACTCCTGTGGATCTCAGCCTCCTAAATCCTTAGGATTACAGACACACACTGCAGACATTCAGAATGCAGTGCTGTTTTATAATCACATTCATTACATGAAAAGTATTTCCTGAAGGTATGCCTTTGCTTCGAGATCTATCTGGCTTCTTCTAATCACAATACCAGATTCCATCACTGTGAAAGCCTGTTTTTGCACCGGCAGCGTGTAATCAGTACATGGGAAAGCACAGGAATTTCTTCATTTCCATGTATGCAAACATCCACAGGTAGCAATTGTCTATTGAAAGGACTGCCACCCAGATCATTTTAGCAAAATTATAAATGGTAATGATGCATCTTCATTCACTTGGGGACTGTAGATAAGCTTCTTTCTTGAGACGATTTCTTTAATCCAAAAACTCACACTTCAGATAAAATGAAATTCGAAAGCCCAGGTGTTTCTTCATTTTTTTCTAGTTTGTCCATGCTTAGATTCAGGCAGATAATAACAGGATTCCACAGCATCAAATATCCTAGAAATGTATTTTAGAAAATTGATTAAAAGCTAAACCAAAGCAAAATACTCCTTTGCATTCTGTTTCTCAAAATCAGATGTTTGAAGTGATGTGGAGAGAAGAGAATATGTTTCCAAATCCATTTTAGAAATAATAAATAAAAGAAAATGATAAGAATGGTGAGGTATGTTTTGCTTGCAAATGCCTTTTTTAATATACATATAGCATATCACACCAAACCTTCAAGTGTCAGCCATGATTTAAGATTAACTACTAAGAAATATGTTCTTGCCTTTAAATGCAGAATGTCCCTGGGAGGTTTCCGAACGCCTGATTGTTTCTATCGTGGCTCAGCAAATGAACCTCAAAGCACAGACGAAACTTGCCATTCTTTACAACTCTTCATGCATTACTTCCGCACAGAGTGCACAGAGACTACCCAGGCCTCTCCGGTGGCTAGTCAGAATACTATAAGGACTTTAGTTTATCAAGATCAATTAAACACATGTCATTTTTTTTTCATACAACCAATTTCTGACTGGGTCAGAGCATCTCATATCTCAAAGTGAAACACTTTTGACACAGGTGAGCCTTGAGAATACTTTCTGGCTCCACTCCCTGGACTTCTTCCAGAAAGAAAGTCAGTCTGCTTGGCTCTAAAAAGAAAAAAACAATGCCACTGGGCACCTAGCTACATCCTTTAGAATAAACCAGCTCCAAGATGGATAATGAGCTTGAGAAACCCATCATGGGGTTGCATATTGAGGTGAGCTTCTAGAGTGTGAAAATTAGATGACAGTTAAGGAATTTATAGTAATTCACGTTTCCTACATATCAAGAAGCTAAAAATTACATAATACTATGATGCATGAAGACCTATATAAAACTCTAATAAGGGTAGACTAGTACATTGATTTTTTTACCACGTATTGCTCCTTGGATCAGTCAGTTTCTCATTATTATAGTGAAATGCCTGAGGCAACTACCTTAATGAAGAGAAATGATTTATTGAGTACCTAGTTCAGGATGTTTGAGTCCAAGGTCAGAAGACCCAGTTGGCTGGTTCTCTAGAGGACATACAGGTAGAAATGGGGGAGGGAGAATGAGGTAAAACATGCAGCTATACCTGGAATGAGGAAGCAGAAAGAAAAAGGGTAGGTGGGGGTCTCACAATCCAATCTGAGAGCATACACCGGATGAACTCATCTCCTAAAGATCTATAATAGTGTGTGCCACCCAGCTGCACACACCTTCACACATGTGCTTTGGGAAGCACTCACTTTGGCTGAAGTTGTAGAACACAAGCTAGCACAAAACCCTGACTTCTAAGTAATTAACACGTACTAATACTTTAATCACCTCTTTAAAGGCTTTATTTTCAAAGGCAATCATATTCTGAAGTGTGGACATTTAGGGTTCATATAAGAGGTTTCATTCTGACATGTCCAGATAGATATATGCATATATGTCTATGTGTGTATATATATATAATGTACCTTGATCACACTAACTTCCTCTGCCACTCTCCTTATCCTTGTTTCCTAAGCCAAGCTCACACTTACTATAAGCTTAACTTCCACATACAGACAGCAGTATACATACATAAACATATATGAAGTATTTGAAACATATTTATCCTCTGCCACCCTCTCTACTCCCATTAGCACTTACACTTCAGAAAGCACCTGTTTCACATGCCAGTCATTCATCTTCCTTAGTGTATGCCAACTGTTCAGGAGGCTTTCTGTAGTAAGACAGATGCATCTACAGCACTTTCATTCATTTTAAGCAGGTTTTCTGCCTTCTTTATGCTCTAGAAGCCACACATGGAGACAAAAATTACAGGATGTGGAACCTATCAGCAGCCTCTTCCCCGCCCCAGATTTAGTGCACATCTGGGCCTCTTATCCTATTTATTTATCCCACAGGACAAATACCATCCCCTAATTTCTGCTGTAGTTTATTTGGAAGTTCTACTAATTTGAATTCCAGACTACTGGAGGAGTTGATGAAGATGCAGCTAGTGATGGTTGTGAAGGTGTTTCCTAACTATTTCAGTAAAAATAAACAAGTAAATGTGTATAAATCATGCCTTAATACATACGCATTTCTCACATTTGGTAGATTTTAGGATACAGAGCTAGTTCCCCTGGAAACACTTGCTACCTTCTACTTGCCTGTGATAGTCAGATCAAGTAAAATAGAGTGGTTATGCCACATCAAAATTACCAAGACCACTCTATAGACATAATGTTTAATTTCTTAAATTAATATGTTTCTATGACATACAAACCCTTAGCCTAATTTTGATTAAGTTCTAAATACTAAGTCCCAGTGATTGTACATAGAGATTCCCTCCTTGAACACTTGTTTGTTAAACTTGTCATTTAAAATATGATGTAAAATCAACATTAATAAATTGTTTAAAAAAAATTACCAAGACCACCAGGAACAGTGGCTCACGCCTATAATCCTAGCTCCTGAGGAGGCTGAGATCTGAGGATCAAGGTTCAAAGCCAGCCCAGGCACAAAAGAACTGAGACTCTTATCTCCAATTAAATTCTAGAAAATGGGAAGTGGGGGCTTGCTTGGCTTAAGGGTAGGATGGTAGCCTTGAGCTGAAGAGCTCAGGGACAGCACCCACACCCAGAGTTCAAGCCCCGTGACAAACACACACACACACACACACACACACACACACACACACACACACACACACACACAATTCCTGAGTCAGGGATTGATGGCTCACATCACATTAGTCAGAAGGCTGAGATCTGAGGACATCAATTCCAAGCCAGCCCAGAAAGGAAAGTCCATGTGACTATTATTGCCAATTATTTACCAGCAAACCAAAAGGTGAGTTGTGGCTCAAAGTGATAGAGCACTAGCCTTGAGGAAAAGAGCTCAGGGACAGCATTCAAGCTCTGAATTCAAGTCCTATGACAAACAAAACAAAATCATGATATTCTCTTTGTATTTCCAGAATCACATTCCAAATTAGGGTGCTTCCAATTTGGTCCTCATTTTCAAAACCAAATTAGCTCATTTTATTATTTGCAAGTCTGCCTAGCTTCTTTTCAGAGTTATCTGGTGTACAACACCAGATTACTCCTTCTATAGCATGCACTACCGTCATGGTACTCCTTCCCACACGCTAAATCCTTCTCTCAAGGCTCCCCTAATCAATTAATGCCAAGAAACTTCAGATGCTACACTCAATGTTCCCTAAAAACTGAATTCTTACACCAATTCAAACTTCCAGTGGTGCAATTCTAACTCTACTTTTCGTCAATTCTATCTCTAAATTTGCATATGCTTGCATAGTACTTTTCATCAATGCCTGTCTTCATTTGTCTGCCAAAATAGAAAATTCTCATCATCTCACACTTATCCTACACTGCCTTTGTAATAGAGCCTTTGATCACCATTTCAAGCTCAGAGAAGTCAGAGCTTTTCTGAATCAAAGAATATTGTTGGCCAGAAGTTTGGCCTAGTGATAGAGTGCTCACCTAGCATGCATGAAGACCCAGGCTCAAGTTCTCTGTACCACATGCATAGAAAAAGCTGGAAGTGGTGCTGTGACTCAAGTGGTAGAGTTCTAGCCTTGAGAAAGCCCAAGGACAGTGCTGAGGCTCTACGTAGTTCAAGTTCCAGGATGGGCAAAAAAATTTAAAAAAGCAATATCATATGTGTGTGTTAGAGACAACACACATACACACATGCATAAATACATAAATATGTGTGTATATATATATATGATTGCTCAATAAAATTATATGTTTTTCAGGCTGGGAATGTGTCTTCATGGTAGAATGCTTGCCTATCATGCATGAAGCCCTGAATTAAATTCTTCAGTACCACAGAAACAGAAAAGGCTAGAAGTGGCACTGTGGCTCCAGTGGTAAAGGGCTAGCCTTAAACAAAAGAAGCTCACACAATGACAGATGCTGGCAGGGTTGTGGAGAAAAAGGAACCCTACCGTACTACTAGTGTTATTGTAAACAAGTTCAGCCACTCTGGAAAGCGGTGTGAAGGTTTCTTAAAGAACTGAAAATAGACCTTCCCTACTATCCCACCATACCACTCCTGGGCATCTATCCTGAACATCATAACCCAGGATACGATAAGGACACCTGCTCAGCTATGTTCATCTCTGCACTATTCACAATAGCCAGATGATGGAAATAATTCAGATGCCCTACTGCAGATCAATGGATATAAAAAAGTCACACACACACACACACACACACACACACACAATGGAATTCTACATAGCCAACAGACAAGATAAAATAATGGCATTAGCAGGGAAGTGGATGAATCTAGAGTAAATCATGTTGAGTGAGACAAGTCCAGACCAAAGGAACAAAAGGCGTATGGTATCCTTAATATGTGGCTATTAGATCCAAACAGTACAAGACCAAGGACTCAATATTTGTGTACCCAAAGCTATGGACATGATATTGGAAATACAAACAAAACTACATAGACATAAAAATCTATGACTCTGTGTGGCAAAGTACATAGCTAGCAAATTAACTAGAAAACCTACAGAGTGGGAGAAGAAGATCTTCACTAACCATACAACAAAGGCCTAATATCTAAAATATATCAACAGCACAAAAAATTGAATTACTCCAAAACTAATCTCCAAAGAAACAACCATCCTATTAAAAGATGAGCCAAAGACTTAAAGAGAGTCTTCTCTGAAGAAGAAATAAGAATGGCCTATAGATATATGAAGAAATGCTTGATATCTCTGGCCACAAAAGAAATGCAAATCAAAACAACTCTAAGATTTCACCTCACTCCAGTTAGAATGGCCATGGTCAAGAAATTTAATAACAAAAGATGCTGGAGGGGATGTGGCCAGGAGGGATCACTACGACATTGTTAGTGGGAATGCAAACTCGTTCAACCACTATGGAAAGCAGTCTGGCAGTTCCTCAAAACACTAAACATAGAGCTCCCCTATGACCCAGCAATTCCACTACTTGGCATTTACCCAATTGTCCAGAAACAAGGACATACTAACGATGTTCATTGCAGCACTATTTACAATAGCAAAGATATGGAACCAACCCAGATGCCCCTCAGTTGATGAGTGGATCAACAAGATGTGGTATTTATACACAATGGAATGCTTTTTTTGGGGGGGGCAGTCCTGGGGCTTGAACTCAGGGCCTGAGCCTTGTCCTTGGGCTTTCTCAAGGCTAGAGCTCTACCACTTGAGCCACAGCACCACTTCTAGCTTTTTTTTTTTTTTTTTTGCCAGTCCTGGGCCTTGATCTCAGGGCTTGTGCACTGTCCTTGGGCTTTCTCAAGGTTAGAACTCCAGCACTTGAGCCACAGCACCACTTCTGGCTTTTTTGTCTGTGTATGAGGTACCAGGGAATCAAACCCAGGTCTTCATGCATGCTAGACAAGCACTCTACCACTAGGCCAAACTCCCAGCCCCTACACAATGGAATTCTATGCTGCTGTCAGAAAGAATGATATTGCCCCATTTGTAAGGAAATGGAAAGACTTAGAAAAAAATCATATTAAGTGAAGAAAGCCAGACTCAAAGGAACATAGGCTCAATGGTTTCCCTCATTTGTCATAATCATTAGAAACCTTGGGCTCTCCTAGCAGAGATTTACAATAGAACAAAACCTAGATACATAAGGCCATATAGTATGACACTAAATGAAAGGACCCCCAGGATATAGAAACAAAAGCCATATAATGAGTGATTGTTGTTCTTAATGTACTATGTTATCTCTCATCTGTTTTCCTGTCCCTTGGTTATCTCATATTGTTACAGTATTTCACCTTGTTATCTGATTTACGGGATATATGCGTATTTGGTTATTTGAAATTGGATAGGGAAGGGGGGGAAAAAAGATGAGGGGTGAAATGGATCAAAGACCTGGAGGTAAAAGCTGACACACTGAAAACTCTACAGGAAGGAATAGGAGATACACTAGGCCTCCTTGGCACAGGTCAAAACTTTCTTAATAAGGACCAAGAATCACAACAAATCAGAGAAAGGCTGGATAAGTGGGACTGCATTAAACTGCAGAGCTTTTGCATGGCAAAGGACATAGCTAGTAAACTAATCAGGAAGCCTACAGAGTGGGAGAAGATCTTCACCAACCAAACAACAGACAAAGGCCTCACATCTAAAATATATCAACAACTCAAAAAATTGAATCACTCCAAAACTAACCTCCAAAGTAACAACCATCCCATTAAAAAATGGGCCAAAGACTTAAAGAGAGTCTTCTCTGAAGAAGAAACAAAAATGGCCTATAGACACATGAAGAAATGCTCAACATCTCTGGTCATAAAAGAAATGCAAATCAAAACAACTCTAAGATTCCACCTCACTCCAGCTAGAATGGCCAGGATCAGGAAAACGAATGACAACAGATGCTGGAGGGGATGTGGCCAGGAGGGATCACTACTACACTGTTGGTGGGAGTGCAAACTCGTTCAACCACTATGGAAAGCAGTGTGGTAGTGCCTCAAAAGGCTAAACATAGAACTCCCCTATGACCCAGCAATTCCACTACTTGGCATTTACCCAACCACCCAGAAACAAGGACATACTAAACCCACTAGCACAACAATATTCATTGCAGCACTATTCACCATAGCAAAGATATGGAACCAACCTAGATGTCCCTCAGTTGATGAGTGGATCAACAAGTTGTGGTATTTGTACACAATGGAATTCTATGCTGCTGTCAGAAAGAATGACATCGCCCCATTTGTTAGGAAATGGAAAGACTTAGAAAAAATCATATTAAGTGAAGTAAGCCAGACTCAAAGGAACTTAGGCTCAATGGTTTCCCTCATTCGTCATAATCAGTAGAAACCTTGGTCTCTACTAGCAGAGATTTGCAATAGAGCAAAATCTTGATACATAAGGCCATATAATGTGAAGCTAATTGAAAGGACCTCCAGGATAGTGAAACAAAAGCCATATAATGAATGATTGTTGTCCTTAATGTACTATGTTGTTTCTCATCTCCTTTGCTGTCCCTTGGTTATCTCATATTGGTATAGTATCTCACTTTGTTATCTGATATATTGAATTTATTTGTATTTGGATATTTGAAATTTGATAGGGAAGGGGGGAAAACCAAGACGGGTGGGGGGTGTGGGGGGGGAGGGAAATGGGTACCAAGACATGTGAAAGGGTATCAATGTATGTGAATTAATGCACCTTCTATCTGGCAAATATCATGTAACCCTTTTACTAATTACAATAAAAAAAAAAAAAGATGAGGGGTGGTGTGGGGGGAGGGAAATGGGAACCAAGACATGAGAAAGGGTATCAATATATGTGAAATAATGCACCTTCTATCTGGCAAATATAATGTAACCCTTCTATTAATTACAATAAAAAATATATGGAAAAAATCTATGACTTTATAGACATAATGTTGTATTACATAGATTGATACGTATCTATGACATACAAACCCTCAGCCAAATTTTAATTATCTTCTAAAATCTAAGTGCCAGTGATTGTATACAGAGAATCCCTTCTTGAATACTTGTTTGTTAAGCATGTCATTTGTAATATGCTGTAAAAATCAATGTTAATAAATTATTTAATAAAAAAATAAATTAAAAAAAGAAGCTCACAGACAGTGCCCAGGCCCTGAGTTCAAGCCCCAAGACTGGAATCAAAAAAAATTATGTGGGAGAATTATCTTCTTTTCATCATTTGATTTCTAGTACATGATTTTAGACAACATGGTAAAGATATAAATATAGCTTCTATATATGTATATGTATGAATCCAAAGCAAATAATCTATTATGTAATTCAATTCATCATATTAATCAATATGTTTTTATAATGATAACAACCAATGAGATTTCTTTAGGAGTAGTTCTGTGACCTCTAGTGAATTACCTTCTCTGTGACTCAGTTTCTTTATCTATAAAAATGGGAAAATGGGCTGGGAATTTGGCCTAGTGTTAAAAGTGTTTGCCCAGCATGCATGAAGACCCAGGTTTGATTTGTCAGTATCACATACATAGCTAGAAGTGGTGTTGTGGCTTAAGTGGTAGAGTTCTAGCCTTGAGGAAGTCTAAGGACAGTGCTCAGGCCTTGAGTTCAGTCCCCATGAGTGGCAAAACAAAAATGATAAAGTACTTTTCTTATTGGTTTATTATGAACAGTAAATAAAATTTTTAAAGTATGTAGTACAAATTCTTCCTTTCACTTCTTTTTTCCTCTTTCTCCTTCCCTTCCTCCTCCTCCTTTTCTTCTCTCCTCGTCTTTTTTCTTCCTGCTCTCCCACCCACCCTGCAGCTTTTCATTCTTCTTCTCACATACTCATCATTTCATTTTTCCACTGGTTCTATTGGTCAGCATCTATTCGTCTTCTTACATGGTGTCCTTGGCTGATTTCCAGTACAGTCATTATGAAGATGTTTCACTCCAGAGCTTTGCTATAACTGTCCTAGAGGACATTGGTCAGCTACTTTACGCTCAAGTCAACCAGCGTGTCAACTCTTCTTCCATTTGTATCGCTGATGAAGAGCAGCTAGATATCTTTGGGGAATAATGTTCTAATGCATAAATCCAATGGTATATGTTATTGTCCTCATAATTGCTAAACCTCTCTAGATTCTGTTTTTCTGTTTCCTACTCTCTTATAAATGACCTTCACAAAATTTACATGTGAAGTCTTCAATAGAATTGTACACTACAGATTTACTCCTCCTCTACAAAGTTTCTACCATCGTGGGAGGGGAGGAGATTTCATAGTTTGTTCTACAAAAATTATAAAATAGATATATTGAAGGAGTAAAAAAGTTAATGAGGGGAGGGAAAGGGGTCAAAAATATGAGAAGGGGCTTCAAGTTTCAAGAAATAATGTACCCACCATCTGACAAATGTAACTCTAACCCCTCTATACATTATCCTGATAATAAAATGCAATAAAAATAAATAATAATAATTTTTTAAAGTTAATCAAGGGCCTGGAATGTGGCTTAGTGGTAAAGTGCTTGCCTAGCTCTGGGTTTGCTTCCTCAGTACCACATGAACAGAAAAAGCTGGAAGTGGCATTGTGGCTCAAGTGGTAAAGGGCTAGTCTTGAGCAAAAGAAGCTCAAGGGCAACTCCTAGGCCCTGAATTCAAGACCCAGGACTGGCAAAAAGAAAAAAAAAAAAAACTCACAAGATGAGCCAGGTACTGAAGGCTCATACATACAATCCTAACTACTTAAGAAGCTGAAATCAATGAGATCAATGCCAGCCAAGGCAGAAAAGTCACTGAGACTCTTATTCCCAGATAAGATTCTCCACCAACCACAGAGTGGGAGAAGATCTTCACTAACCATACAACAGACAAAGGCCTTATATCTAAAATATATCTACATCTAAAAAATTGAATCTCTCTAAAACAAATCTTCAAAGAAACAACCATCCCATTAAAAGATGAGCCAAATGGGGCTGGGAGTTTGGCCTAGTGGTAGAGTGCTTGCATAGCATGCACAAAGACCCGGGGTTCGATTCCTCAGTACCACATACATAGCAAAAAGTCAGCAGTGGTGCTGTGGCTCAAATGGTAGAGCCCTAGCCTTGAGAAAAATCCAGGGACAGTGCTCAGGCCCTGAGCCCAAGCCCAGGACTGGCAAAAAAAAAAAAGAGCCGGGCCGGGAGTTTGGCCTAGTGGTTAAAGTGCTTGGCTAGCATGCATGAAGACCCGGGTTCGATTCCTCAGTACCACATACATAGAAAAAAAAAGCCTGAAGTGGTGCTGAGGCTCAAGTGGTAGAGCTCTAACCTTGAGAAAGTCCAAGGACAGAGCTCAGGCCCTGAGCTCAAGCCCATGACAGGCAAAAAAAAAAAAAAAAAAAAAAAAGAGCCAAAGACTTAAAGAGAGACTTCTCTGAAGAAGAAATAAGAATGGCCTGTAGATACATGAAGAAATGTTCGACATCTCTGGCCCTACAAGAAATGCAAATCAAAACAACTTTGAGATTCCCCTCCCTCCAGTTAGGATGGCCATGATCAAGAAATCTAACCCCTCAGTCGATGAGTGGATCAACAAGATGTGGTATTTATACACAATGGAATTCTATGCTGCCATCAGAAAGAAAGACATCGCCCCATTTGTAAGGAAATGGAAAGACCTGGACTCTCCTAGAAGAAGATTACAATAGTGCAAAATCTAGATACATAAGGTCATATAAGATGAGGCTAAATGAAATGATCTCCAGGATATGGAAATAAGAGCTTTATCTGTATGATTATTGTTCTTAATGTACTATGTTATTTTTCTTCTCTTTTGTTGCCATTTGGTTAATCTCATATTGTTACAGTATCTGGCTTTATTACCTGGCATATTGTACATATGTTTATTTGTTTATTTGAAATAGGAAGAGGAAGGGGGGAAACAAGATGATTGAGAGGGGTGGGGGAAGGGAAATGAGGACGGGTATCAATGTGTGAGAAGTAATATAACTGTAACCCCTCTATGCATTACAGGTTTGTTTTTGTGTTCTAAAAAAAAAAAAAAAAAAAAAAAGGCTCTCCACCAAACTTATCCCCAGGAAAGATTTACCAGCAAAAAGCAGGAAGTAGACCTGTAGCTCAAGAGATTGAGGGCTAGCCTTGAGTTCCAAAGCTCAGGGATAACACACACAGGCCTGAGTTCAAGGTTTAGGAACAGCACAAACACACACACACACACACACACACACACACAAACACACAAACCTCACAAAATGTATATTATTACACACTTCTGAGGTTTGCCTACTACAAACTTTTAGCTTTTGTGCAATTAGACTGTAGGCCAATTTATAGTTCCAACCTATTTCTCTGATTTGCTTTCATAGACAGAGTATAAAAAAATCCAGCTTTAAATATTCATTAATATACATATTCAACTTCACCTTCTCACTCTATATCTGGACACCCACTTGTAATAAGCACAAGTAAAAGACAATGTCTAATAAATAAATTTTAAAATTATTTTAATATGGGCCGAGAGTTGGGCCTAGTGGTCAAAGTGCTTGCCTAGCATGCATGAAGACCTGGGTTCGATTCCTCGGTACCACATATATAGAAAAAAGCCGGAAGTGGTGCTGAGGCTCAAGTAGTAGAGCTCTAGCCTTGAGAAAGTCCAAGGACAGTGCTCAGGCCCTGAGCTCAAGCCCAGGACTGGCAAAAAAAATTATTTTAATATGTAATATTCCATTTATATGCTATAAATAGGGCTTTAATATCCCCTGTTATCTCTGTTCTTGAAGATCTCCTTTGTATAATAGATCATATCATAAATGTTTTGAAGGATGCATTTAATTAATTCTCTTCTTGTAGACAATGAGTCTGGTGTAAAAACTAGGGATGAAGGCAGCTATCTTTCTTCTTAATTAAGTTTTACATCATTTTTAGATCATACCCAGTTGATTAAAGAAAAAAAACTATACCCAGTT
Organism: Megascapheus bottae; assembly: GCF_031878675.1. Lineage (NCBI taxonomy): Eukaryota > Metazoa > Chordata > Mammalia > Rodentia > Geomyidae > Megascapheus > Megascapheus bottae. Next base: position 67,323,064 of record NC_143509.1, read on the forward strand.
TGTCTTCTATCAGATCACGAATAAATATGATATTTTTATCAACTAAAGTAAAAATAAGATGACATAACAATAAGCCAAATGTTCCATTATTGAATGAGGCTTCAGTACTGAAAGAGGAAATTATTTTCATGAGAACAGTGACATTTACAGTGAAGTCACACTGGTGACATTTTCCCTCAGAATTCATTATCCTACTATTCAGTCTTCCATCTGGGTGTATTAGTTGGATTTGTGATCCCAGATGATACCATTTTCTCACATTAGCTAAATAACAAAGGGTTTGGAGATAGGGAGTTTCTTTGGAGCTCTTTTTTTTCTTCTTCTTCTTTCATTCTTTTTTGCTAGTCCTTGGGCTTGAACTCAAAGCCTGGGTACTGTCCTTGGACAATTTTTGCTCCTGGCTCGTGCTCTGCCCCTTGAGCCTAAGGCCACTTCCAGATTTTTCTGTGTATATGGTACTGAAGAATCGAACCCAGGGCTTTGTACATGTTAGATGAGCACTCTACCCCTAGGATACACTCCCAGCCAGCCCAGGACTTTTTCTTTCTAAGGTCTTAGTTTTTCATTAGCTCTGCCTTCCAGGAATTCAAAGCAAAAGATAAGAGGCCAGGAATTTGGCCTAAGGGTAGAGTGCTTGCCTAGCACGCACAATGGGTTCGATTCCTCGGAACCACATATGTAGAAAAGCTAGAAGTGGCACTGTGGCTCAAGTAGTAGAACTCTAACCTTGAGAAAGCCCAAAAACAGTGCTCTGGCCCTGAGCTCAAGCCCAGGCTTGGGGAAAAAAAGATAATAGAAAAATTAATTATAAAAAAGTTTATATGAAAAATAACAGCAATGAATATAATGTAACCCTTCTATTAATTTAAATTAAAAAACATATGAAAAAAATAACAGCAAATGCTATCATGAAGGCATAGAGAGATTATATGTCTTGCTGTTTGGTAGTGAATTACTGATTTTCTTTCTGACAAAAAAAGAAAAGTTTGGTGGGTTGGGGGAAAGGAATCAGTATGTCAGCCGCCAAAGCCAATAGCTATCACTTACTATTTTTCACTGCTCATGTAGTGAACTATTTGTAGGAAGGAGAAACATAAATTTAATGTCCAGAATTAGTTGGAAATATGACTAGAACTTATGGGGTCTCAGTTAAACTGGGGCGCTTGCTGAAATTTTTTCTGTTGTTCAACTTGCACCACTCTTCGCTTCTATAACTTTGTGTGCACCATAGTTCAATTTCTCCAGCTCAAACACTTTGCCTTTGTCTTCTGTTTCCCTTTCTAATACCAACATCTGAATGTTTCTGATACAAGCTTACTTCAAATATTTTGAACTGTGCATATGTGTGTATTTCTGTGTGTGCATGCATGCACACACACATGCACACTCCACCTTCAGCTTTTGGTTGGTTCATAGGAGATAAGAATCTCACAGACTTATCTCTGGCCATACAAGAAATGAAAATCAAAGCAACTCTAAGATTCCACCTCACTCCAGTTAGAATGGCCAGGATCAAGATATCTAATAACAACCTGGCCAGGATGTGGCCAGGAGGGATCACTACTACATTGTTAGTGGTAGGAGTGTAAACTCGTTCAACCACTATGGAAAGCAGCATGGCAGTTCCTCAAAAGACTAAACATAGAGCTCCCCTATGACCCAGCAATTCCACTACTTGGCATTTACCCAGTCATCCAGAAACAAAGACATACTAAAGCCACTAGCACAACAATGTTCATTGCAGCACTATTTACCATAGCAAAGATATGGAACCAACCCAGATGTCCCTCAGTTGATGATTGGATCAACAAGATGTGGTATTTATACACAATGGAACTCTATGCTGCCGTCTAGAAAGAATGACATCGCCCCATTTTTAAAGAATTGGAAAAAAAACATATTAACCAAAGTGATAATTAATATACATTTAGGACTTTCCTAGCTGAGGATCACAATAACTCAAAACCCATGTACATATGTTTCATGTAGGATGAGACTAAACAAAATGAACTGTAGGTTAATGAAACAAGAGGTTTATCCTGGTGATTGCTGTTCTTAATGTACTATGTGAAGTTATTTCTTATCTCTTTTTTCCACTTATGGTTAATCTCATTAGGTTACTGTGTCTGAATTTGTATTCTGGTAAACTGTATATAGATTTATTGGTTTATTCAAAATAGAGAAGGAAAGGGAAAGGTGGACAACCACATGAGAAGGGTTATCAATGTTCGAGAAGTAATGCACCCACTACCTGATGAACGTAAGTGTAACCCCTCTACACATTGTCCTGACAATAAAATACAGTAATAAAAAAAAAGAATCTCACAGACTTTTCTTCCTGGGCTGGCTTCAAACTGCAGTCCTCAGATCTCAGCCTTCTGAGTAGCTAGGATTACAGGCCTGAGCCATCAGCACCAGACTTTCTGAGCTGTTCTGGATTCATCCTCTTTTACCCCATGATATCAGGCTCTAAGTATTGTCATGTTAATTTTTTTCTTCCATGAACATATCTTTGGAGTATTACAAACTCTGTGCCATTCTGCTTGTATTCCGAAGGTATTTCTGAGGCCAATGAAGAGCAGTATTTAAGCACTTACCACAATGAGTTACAACAGATCTTTTCCACACACACCCCTTGATGTCAACGTGCTCTTCTGCAATAGTTCTCACACTTTAAAGAGTTTTTTCTGTATACATTATTCTTCCTTTCAAACTTCAACCCCATTTGTAATGAAATCAAACTTCTGCACATGTCCAGCAATGTCCTTCATCCTACCAGATCTACTTAGTATTGCTCAGACAGCAGTTCATGTTTCCCTTTCTGTTTTCGTGATTACTTCCTCTCTATTCTTACTGTCCCTTAATGCAATCCAACTTTTTCTTTAAAGCGTATCTTAACTTCGTATTCTTCAAATGCTTCAATCTTTGGTGTTGCTTTTTCTTCTGGCATCACAGGAACATGTAGCTATTAGGATCAGAAAAAGTATATGAGATCCCACTCAAGGCAGGGCCTAGTGACATCCCAGCAGTGAAGACAATGAGACAGGAGATGGAGCACAAGGGCAAACTTGCCTGAGGTAGCTAATGAGACTCTGTCTCAGAAACTCCTCTCATTCTTCTCAAGGAAAAGAAAGAATTCTCTTCTAATTTCTAAGGCCAAAGTGACAAAAGAGGCCAGCATCAGCAGCATCTATTATGGGTCAGCTTTGTTCTGGCACACATGTTACTTACCTGGATTCCATTTCCCACTTTCAAAATTGGTAAGTAGAGGTACTCGGAAACGTGAACTTCATTTAACATATTTAGAATGCATTTTAGTAAACAGGTCTTTCCTACTCCATGTAGAATAGAAGTGGCTTTGAGACTTATCCACATCCTTGCTTGCTCTTAGACTAGCATGATAAAATCTCAATCCACATTGGCAATGACAATAAAGGGAATATTAAAATCTTTCCCCATTTACATCCTAGGAATATTTTGTGAAAATACAGTATCTTTAAATTACCATGAGCTCCTTAGAGAGGTACAATTTATTTATACTGGAAGAAAATGTGTTCTTTGAAAACAATCTTTTTTGCGATTTTGAATTTTGAGGAAGAAAAAAAAACACAAAAGTGTCATTTCTCTACAACAAAAGATGTATGTCTTTATAACTCTAATCTGGATATCTTGCCTGGAGAACAGCTATTTGTATAATTATAAGGGATAGACAGAATTATATTTATTAGCTAAAGGGAGGGATGGAGATAAAGAGATCAAAAGAGAGAGAGAGAGAGAGAGAGAGAGAGACAGAGACAGAGAGAGAGATAGAGAGACAGAGAGACAGAGAGCTCCAAACCAAGCCAGCATTAGAAATGAGACTGGAACATACTGATGATTCTACAGAGAGCACCAAAGAAGGTAACTGCTTCAAGTCCAAACAGTCACTTGCCCATTAAGCTGGCAGAGTATGCTTGAGGAGCAATTTCAAAGGAAAGATGGAAACAAAGGATTTGTTGTTGTTTCTGTTTACTTTTCATCTTGTTTGTTCATTTATCTGACTTTAGAAAGGTAAGAAAGTCACAGAAGTAGAGGGAGATCATTTGTCATAATTAGTAGAAACTTTGGGCTCTCCTAGCAGAGATTTACAATAGAGCAAAACCAACATATAGGATGACGCTAAATGAAGGACCTCCAGGATATAGAAACAAAAGCCATATAATGAGTGATTGTTGTCCTTAATATACTGTTATCTCTCATCTCTTTTGCTGTCCATTGGTTATCTCATATTGTTATAGTATTTTACCTTGTTATCTGATATATTGTATGTATGCTTATTTGGTTATTTGAAATAGAATAGGGAAGGGGGGAAAACAAGCTGACAGGCAGGGGATGGGAGAGAGAAATGGAGTATCAATGTTTGTGAAGTCATGCACCTTCTATCTGGTGAATATAATGTAACCCTTCTATTAATTACAATAAAAATATATGAAAAAATAGAGGGAGAAAGGGTGATCAAATGCAGTAGTGATACTCACAAGAAACTAGACTCACTATGTTGAAAAATGGACTATATATACATCTTGTGGATGGCAACAGAGCTGTCCAAAAAGAAATGTACTTGTGTGTACGTGTGTGTGTGTGTGTGTGTGTGCGTGTGTGCACGCTGTGTGTCTATCTGTGTCTGTATCTGTATATCTGTGTATGTCAGTCTTGCAGCTTGAACTCAGGACCTACACACTGAGCTTCATTTGCTCAAGACTGGTATTCTACCACACTGAGCCACAGCTCTACTTCTGGTTGATTAATTCAATCCTCCTGGGGACTTTCCTGCTTCGGCTGACTTGGAAACACTATCCTTAGATCTTAGCCTCCTGAGTAGCTAGCATTAGAGGCATGAGCCAGCAGCGTCTAGCTTAAGAAATGTATTCTTTACCTGTCTTATGTAACTGTAACTCCATACATCAGCTTTATAATAACAACTTTAAAAATAAAAACAGAAGGAGTCATTTGTTAAACATATCATTTGAAATATGATGTAAAAATCAATGTTAATAAATTCTTTAGTAAAAAATAAAAACAGAAGGGGGAGGAAATGGGGACAAAAACATGAGAAGGGGTATCAATGGGCAAGAAGTAATGCACCTACTTCCTGACACGTATAACTGTAACTGCTCTATACATTATCCTGACAATAAAATTAAGAAAAAAGAATTACCAAAGATAAAAATAAAGAGAAATACATTCTGTGTGAAAAAAATTAAAACAGAAAAAGAAATCCTGAATATATAATGCATCTAGAAAGTGTTAGAGCTGTTATCTGAAATTCTATACCAAGGAATTTATATTTTTCAATGTGTTATTTTTATTATAAGGTGATGGACAGTCGGTTTCAGTTAACAAGTCAGGTAATGAGCACATTTCTTTTTGGACAATGCCATCCCTTCCCTCGCTCTTTCCCAGGTTTTCCCTCCCATCCCCCCCACAAGTTGCATAGTTCCTTTATAATAGCATGTCCAGTGAGAGCCACTGCTGCATTTGCTCACCTATTGTCCCTCCATTAGAGATTTATATTCTTATGAACTCCAAAATACTTTTATGCTGTCAAAAATGCTACAGTCATGATCTATAGGAGTAAGAAATTTAGATAAGGAAAAACAGTTTGCAAAGAACTTCAGAGTAGAAGTGTATGTACAGGAGAAAACATATAACTAAAATCTATATTTTCCATAGTGTTGTTACCCAGGCTTTCAAAAGAGTCTTGAACAGAAAATTACTGCCTAGAAGTAGTTCAGTCACCATTTACTTTGACTCTTTCTATCCACGAAATGATAATACAAATGCCTACCTTTTTCCTATATCAACTTGTCATGAAGAAAAACCAAACTTTTTAAACATTATTTGATTCCTTTGAACCTGAACATGTAAATACCAGGTGTTCAATTATGAATAGTTGTAAATGTGTTTTTGCATGCTTTTTTTCTATCCAAGCTCCTAATCATTCAAACCAACTAAGAAAACAGCTATTAGGCAACCTCAAATATTTCTGCTTTATTGATCTGTTTTTGACTGAACTTTACCAGGCTGGTTCATTCTTTTTGCTAATGGTACATTTTAACAATTTCCATTTCACTAAATGAATTAGAAACCAATTGCTTCCCTATTTGAACTTGAAAATAACTGCCAAAATAGGGATTTGGGGTAGTTTGGGCCCCTGAACTTCTACATTAGCTAGAATAAAAGGCAACTAAGTAATTGTATGAACCAAACACTATCCAATTTGCCTCAGCTCACAGCTGAGCTGACAATGGGCTTCGTTTTTGTGTGTGGCATGTACAGTAGTACATTTGCATCACAGATGAGAGGAAGGAGTTTCAACTTTTCAACCGAGAGTGGCATTCATTGTCTTCTATGATGATGGTACTAGTAACGCAAAGATTCTTGGGAAACATGCTAATAAAGATAGTAAACGAGATAGATATCGTGTTGTTTCGTCATTCAACCAGTTATCTCAATTTAAATGTCTGTAGAAGAGTAAGAGGGAGAAACTTAGTTATGTTCATCAAAAAATGTTATGAGCCAGGTCCTGGTGACTCATACTTGTAATCCCAGTTACTCAGGATGCTGAGAACCAATGATGGCAGTTCAAACCCAGTCCAGGAAGAAAAGTCACCATGAGACTTTTATCTCCAATTAACCACTCAAACACTGCTAGTGGAGCTGTGGGAACACTGTGATAGAATGCTAGTCTTGAGCAAAATAGCTCAAAGACAGCACCCAAGCCCTGATTTCAAGCCCCACAACCACATACACACACACACACACACACACACACACACAGAGTTATGAGACTATATTTCTACAGTGCTGTTTTGAGGCCCACTGGAAAACTAAAGGGGGAAAACAGCAAGACGCATTTGTACCTGTAAGACTCCAATATCAGTGCTACATGCCAATGAGATAAGCTGGAGACAAGGACGTTAGGACCAGCCTGAGAAGTCAATCAAAATCCCATCTAATGTCACCATACTGCATACAGTTGACATTACCATGGAGACCACATTGCACTTGGAACAAGACTGAGATTTCACAAAATGGTTCGAATAACAGCAATTTCTAGATATGAATGTTTGTGCTACCATATATGTTCTTGCAGTGTAGCTAAATGAATGAACCCAAATATTTCCATATGTGAACTGCACATCTCAACGTGTTCATTTAACAGCAATCTTGTAACCTATTTCAAGAGTAAACCATACATATTCATTCTTTTTTTTTCTTTTTTTTTTTAGCCAGTCCTGGGCTTGGGCTTAGGGCCTGAGCACTATCCCTGGATTTTCTCAAGGCTAGGGCTCTACCACTTGAGGCACAGCATCACTTCTGGCTTTTTGCTACATATGTGGTAGTGAGGAATGGAACCCAGGTCTTCCTGCATGCTAGGCAAGCACTCTACCACTAGGCCAAACTCCCAGCCCCTCTTTTTTTTTGTTTTTTTTTTTCATATATTTTTATTGTCATTAATAGAAGGGTTACATTATATTCACCAGATAGAAGGTGCATTATTTCACATACATTGATACCCTTTCTCATGTCTTGGTCCCCATTTCCCTCCCCCCCACCCCCACCACTCATCTTATTTCCCCCCCTTCCCTATCCAATTTCAAAAAACTAAATATGCATTTATCCAGTATATCAGATAACAAAGTGAAATACTGTAACAATATGAGATAACCAAGGGACAGCAAAGGAGATGAGAGATAACATAGTACATTAAGAACAACAATCACTCATTATATGGCTTTTGTTTCTATATTCTAGAGGCCCTTTCATTTCGCATCATACTGTATGGCCATATGTATCTAGGTTTTGCTCTATTGCAAATCTCTGCTAGGAGCACCCAAGGTTTCTACTGATTATGACAAATGAGGGAAACCATTGAGCCTATGTTCCTTTGAGTCTGGCTTTCTTCACTTAATAAGATTTTTTTCTAAGTCTTTCCATTTCCTTACAAATGGGGCGATGTTGTTCTTTCTGAGAGCAGCATAGAATTCCATTGTGTACAAATACCACATCTTGTTGATCCACTCATCAACTGAGGGACATCTGGGTTAGTTCCATAACTTTGCTATGGTAAATAGTGCTGCAATGAACATCGTTGTGCTAGTGGATTTAGTATGTCCTTGTTTCTGGAAGGTTGGGTAAATGCCAAGTAGTGGAATTGCTGGATCATAGGGGAGTTCTATGTTTAGTCTTTTGAGAAACTGCCATACTGCTTTCCATAGTGGTTGAACGAGTTTGCACTCCCACCAACAGTGTAGTAGTGATCCCTCCTGGCCACATCCCCTCCAGCATCTGTTGTTATTAGATTTCTTTTTTTTTTTTTTTGCCAGTCCTGGGTTTGAGCTCAGGGCCTGAGCACTGTCCTTGGACTTTCTCAAGGCTAGAGCTCTACCACTTGAGCCTCAGCACCATTTCTGGCTTTTTTCTATGTATGTGGTACCGAGGAATCGAACCCGGGTCTTCATGCATGCTAGGGAAGCACTTTAACCACTAGGCCAAACTCCCAGCCTGTTCTTAGATTTCTTGATCATGGCCATTCTAACTGGAGTGAGGTGGAATCTTAGAGTTGTTTCGATTTGCATTTTTTTTTGCCAGTCCTAGGGCTTGAATTCTGGGCCTGGGCACTGTCCTTAAGCACTTTTGCTCAAGGTTAGTGCTCTACCACTTGAGCCACAACTCCATCTCTGACTTTTTCTGTGTATGTAGTATCAAGAAATTGAAACCAGGGCTTCGTGCATGCTGCATGTTAAGCAAGCACTCTACCACTAGGCCACACTCCCAGCCCATAATGAATAGGAAAACTATGCTGACCTGGAGAAAGGTTCTTAGAGTTCTGGAACACATAGAATATCAAAATGTTTTTATAATCCACCTACCTTTCCAAGTATATAGTTGCCATAGCTTGGGGTTTCTTGTCACCTCCAAAGCAGAAATAGGGGTTGGGGTGAATTATAATACTTCTTGATGCTTGACCTGAATTGAGAGTGACAAACAAAAAAAAAGTCAAAGATTTATATTTATCTTATAAAGTTAGTAAGCACAAAAATCCTTCCTATCCTAAAGCAGTATCGCGGTTCCTCAAAAGACTAAACATAGAGCTCCCCGATGACCCAGCAATTCCACTACTTGGCATTTACCCAATCATCCAGAAACAAGGACATACTAAAGCCACTAGCACAACAATGTTCATTGTAGCACTATTCACCATAGCAAAGATATGGATCCAACCCAGATGTCCCTCAGTTGATGAGTGGATCAACAAGATGTGGTATTTGTACACAATGGAATTCTATGCTGCTGTCAGAAAGAACAACATCACCCCATTTGTAAGGAAATGGAAAGACTTAGAAAAAAAATCATATTAAGTGAAGTAAGCCAGTCTCAAAGGAACATAGGCTCAATGGTTTCCCTCATTTGTCATGAATAGTATAAACCTTGGACTCTCCTAGCAGAGGATTACAATAGGGCAAAATGTTGATACATAAGCCTATATATGATGAGGCTAAATGAAAGGACTTCCAGGATATGGAGACAAGAGCCATGTAATGTGTGATTGTTGTTCTTAATATACTGTTATTTCTCATCTCTTTGTTGTTCCTTGGTTATCTCATATGTTACAGTATCTTACTTTGTTATCTAGTATATTGTACATATGCTTATTTGTTTATTTGAAATAGATTAAGCAAGGAGGAAAAACAAGATGGGGGTGGAGGGAGGAAAATGGGGACAAAAAATGTGAGAAGGGGTATCAATGTTTGTGAAGTAATGCACCTTCCATCTGGCAAATATAATATAACCCTTCTATTAACTACAATAAAAAAGAATATAAAAAATCCTTCCTATCCTCTGGCAAAGACCTGCATCATGCATGAACCGGAAGATGAATGGCTATGAAACCTCAGAAACCTTTTCTAGACCTCAAACATCCATGTCTGCATGCAAGTCACAGCATCAAATATCTAAGGGGTGGTTGGGGCTGGGATTACAAATCAGTTCTTAAAGTAACAGGTCTTCAGAGTGCTCAACTAAATATCTGAATGAAGTGCAATATATTATTTATCCATGGGTACATAAAAATGTTGAAATAAACTTCCTGCAGTAAGCTGTAATTCATTACAAAATTGTCCTGAAAACTGGGGATTTAGGGGGAAGGGAAATGGGGACAAGGAGTATGAATGTGTGAGAAGAACCTACCACCTGACAAACTTAACTGTAACCCCTCTATACATTATCCTACCAAAAAAAAAAAAAAGAAAGAAAGAAAGAAAGAAAAAGAAAGAAAGAAAAATGTGGGCTTAGTGGGGACAAAGTTGGTCTTTAGCTTTCCCTCTTGTGGAACAGTGGTTTGAAAATGTAGATGCATGCTGGGTGCTGATGGCCTGAGCTGATGGCTTGTGCTTGTAATCCTAGCTACTCGGGAGGCTGAGATCTAAGGATCACAGTTTAAAGCCAGCCCAGACAGGAAAATCCATTAGACTCTTCTCTCCAATTATCCACTAGTGATACTGTGCTCAAAGTAGTAGAATGCTAGTCTTGAGCTGAAGAGTTCAAGCCCCACAACCAACCAAAAAAGACAGAAAGAGAGAGAGAGAGAGAGAGAGAGAGAGAGAGAGAGAGAGAGAGAGAGAGAGAGAGAACAAAGGAAGAAAATGTAGCTGCTCATTGCTAGCACTAAAAGAATTGTTTTAAAAAGAGAAACCGCAAGTGCTCTATGTCCAGTCTCTAATATTCTGCTTTAACTGATCTGGGTTCTGCCTGCAAATCTGCATGTTCAGCTGTTAGAAAAACCCTAATGGATCTCTGGGTTGAGAATCTTACTCATTCAAACTGCCAAATAAGGGACCTATTGGTGTGTGTGTGTGTGTGTGTGTGTGTGTGTGTGTGTGTGTGTGTGTGTGTTAGCGTGGACCTGGGACATCTGTTTACTAAGAAATTAGGCTGAGGCAGAGATTCATTCTATTCAGAGCACAAAATCACATCCATCTGTTAATGGCTTTTTTGCTGCACTGACCTATGTTAGATTCAAACTAGCAATGACCTTCATCTTCTATTGCCTGTAATTAAGGATGTCTGCACTACCATAATCCAGTTTGGAGCTTGATTAATTCTCATAATTACCAAATACATTTGTGCAGCTGTAGAAAAAGTAGGCCTTGGACACTGGAATGAGACAACACCACAATGCCTTTTTTTTTTTTTCAAGAAAATCAGTAATGTTTAGCATTTGCTTTGGGCTTAATAATTCGCTTTACGTTTTTGTTGTTCATTAACTATCTATTCCAAATTATGCTATTGAGGAATTGCATTTGGTATGAGTTGCTGGATCTGAAAAAAAAAATGTTTTTTTCCTGTCTTGGGAGATTTAAATTTTAAGTCCTTTGATGCATGACTAAGTATACAATCTCCTTTAAAAAAAAAAATCAAGATCAGAATTATCGATGATAATGCAGGCACAGGGAAATACACACTTATTTCAATAAATAGCCTATCGAAGTGGACAAATCGCTGATGCATTTTATGACAAGCTGATCATTAGGATCTACCTTCCTTCCCTTGCAGGGCACTCTAATACTCCAAAGGACTATAAAAATCTCTGTGTCAAGGATGGAAGTCCAAAATGCCTCCATCGATATAAAAGACTGCATTCTCAAAAGCTGGATAGTATTAGTGTATTTCTCTGTTCCAGGTCTTATGGAAGGAGAGCATGAGGAAATTTCCAGGATTATCAGTTTCATCTCTCTATTTCAAAATTCCCCAATATTTGTTTCCAGCCACATAAATCTGAGCATGTCATATTTCCGTGAAATTTCTTTTTTTTTTTTTTGCCAGTCCTGTGCTTCGGCTCAGGGCCTGAGCACTGTCCTTGGACTTTCTCAAGGATAGAGCTCTACCACTTGAGCCTCAGCACCACTTCTGGCTTTTTTCTATGTATGTGGTACCAAGGAATCGAACCCGGGTCTTCATGCATGCTAGGCAAGCACTTTAACCAGTAGGCCAAACTCCAGGCCCCCTTCCGTGAAATTTCTGTGTTGTGCTGCCGACTCATCCTAACTCTGTGCTAATGACGTCAATACCCTTTGACACATTACTATGCAGCTGAAGTTATTATCCCTTCCCTACTTTATAAACACAAAAGCTAAGTCAACCAAATCGAGGCTCACATCTATAATCCTAGCTACCCAAGAGGCTGAGATATGAGGATCATGGTTCAAAGGCAGCCCCAGAAGCAAAATCAATGAGAGTCTTATTTCCAATTAATCACAGAAAAGACTGGAAGTGGTGCTGTAGCTCAAGTGGTAGAGAGCTAGCCTTGCGAAAACAAAAGGAGCTCAGAGCAGCACCCAGGCCAAGAGTTCAAGCTCCATGACTGACAAAAGAAGAGAGAGACAGAGGGGAGGGGGAGGGAGGAAGGAAGGCAGGCAGGCAGGCAGACAGACACTGGTTGCTCACACCTGTAAATCCTAGGTACTCAGGAAGCTGAAAGCTGAGAACCATTGTTCAAAGCCAACCCCAGGCACAAAAGTCTGTGAGACTCTTATCTCCAATTAATTCTCAGAAAACTGGAAGTAGCATTGTGGTTCAAAGCGATAGAGTGCTAGCCTTGGGCCAAAGAGCTCCAGGACAGCACCCAAACCCTGAAGTTTAAGTCCCAGGTCCAAGAGCAACAACAAAAACAGTAGCATCTGCTGTCAGAAAGAACGACATCTAGGCTTTATTAAGATATCACGAATTTGAATTGGCTCTACTAGCCACTAGTAGGTCATAATTAATTAATTTCTACTTACAAAATCTAATAACTACCTAACAATTTTAGCTCTCACACTAAGTAATTGTGGCTGACAGGATGAATTCTCCTGTAAATGATGAAAGTGAGTTTTTTTCCCCTGAACTCGGTGTATATATGTGCATGTGTGTGCAAGCAGTCCTAAGATTTGTATGCAGCCCAAATAGGAAATTCTGCAAGACCCTTTTCTTCCAATTAACCACCAGAAAAGCCAAAAGCAGATCTTTGGCTCAAATGCTAGAGTGCTACCCTTGTGTAGAAAAGCTCAAGGACAGCAGCTAAGTGCTGAGTTCAAGACTCAGGACTGGCAAAAAAAAAAAGCAACAGGAAGGTAACTTCTATTTATTTATATGTTATTTAATCTCTAAAGCTATTACCTGTGCTTCACACAAATGACAACTGCTGAATTATAGTAGATTTGCTCTCAAATTTAACTTAAGTTCATAAGCCCTGCAAGAGGTAGAGCAATGAGAAAGAAAAGAAGGCTCATAAAAAAAAATAGAATGGAAGAAAGACAGCCTCTTCAACAAGTGGTGCTACAGAACTGGTTAAGCACCTGCAGAAAATTAAATTTGGATCCTTCTTTGTCACCCTGCACTAGAATTAACTCCAAATGGATCAAAGACCTTGAGGTAAAAGCAGATATACTGAAAACTTTACAAGAAGGAATAGGAGATACACTAGGTCTCCTTGGCACAGGTTGAAACTTTCTTAATAAGGACCAAGAAACACAACAAATCAGAGAAAATCTGGATAAGTGGGACAGCATTAAACTGCAGTGCTTCTGCATGGCAAGAGACATAGCTAAGTAACTAGAAAGCCTGCAGAGTGGAAGAAGATCTTCACTAACCACACAACAAAGACCTCATATCTAAACTATATCAACAGCTCAAAAAATTGACTCATTCCAGTTAGAATGGCCATGATCAAGAAATCTAATAACAACAGATGCTGGTGGGGATGTGGCCAGGAGGGATCACTACTACACTGTTGGTGGGAGTGCAAACTCGTTCAACCACTGTGGAAAGCAGTATGAAAGAGCTCCCCTATAACCCAGCAATTCCACTACTTAGCATTTACCCAATCATCCAGAAACGAAGACATACTAATTCTACTAGCACAACGATGTTCATTGCAGCACTATTTACCATAACAAAGATATGGAACCAACCCAGATGCCCCTCAGTTTATGAGTGGATCAACAAGATGTGGTATTTATACACCATGGAATTCTATGCTGCTGTCAGAACAGCATCGCCCCATTTGTAAGGAAATGGAAAGACTTAGAAAAAAACATATTAAATGAAGTAAGCCAGACTCAAAGGAACATAGGCCCAATAGTCTCCCTCATTTGTCATAATCAGTAGAAACTTTGGGCTCTCCTAGCAGAGATTTACAATAGAACAAAATCTAGAGACATTAGACCAAACCAAATGCCCCTCAATAGATGAATGGATCAAGAAGATGTGGTATTTATATACAATGGAATTCTGTGCTGCCATCAGAAAGAATGACATTGCACCATTCATAAAGAATTGGAAAGATTTGGAAAAAATCATTTTAAGTGAAGAAAGCCAGACCCAAAGGTGCATAGGCTCCATGATTTCCCTCATTTGTAATAATTATTACACATCTAGAACTCTCGATCCTAGCAGAGGTCATATAGGATGAGAATACACAAAATGAACTCTAGGATATGGAAACAAGAGATTTATCTTTGTGCTTGTTGTTCTCAATGTACTATGTGTAGTTATTTCTTTTCTTTTTTTTTTTCGCCTTATGGTTAATCTCATGTGGTTACTTTATCTGACTTCATTACCTGGTGTATTGTAAATAAACATTTATTTGTTTATTTGAATATGGAGGGGAAGGGGGGGAAGATGATTGGGAGGAGGGAAATGGGGATAAAAACATAAGAAAGGGTATTAATGTTCAAGAAGTAATGCACCTACTACCTGACAAATGTAACTGTGACCCCTCTATACATTACCCCGACAATAAAATAAAAAATAAATTAAAAAAAGAATATCCCTACACTAAAAGTACTTTTATGGATTGCCTCACAAATAGAAAAAATAAAATAGAAATTTTTTAGTATCATATTTTAAAACCTACAAGGGCAAAGGCTATTTTCAGCTGTTTGGCTATTGCTAAAGTCAGCATGACTTATTTTAGGTTGTAGGCATTTGAAGAAGACATATTTTCAAGACTTTCTCCAGAACAGGGTAAATTTAGCCAAGAATTAAAGTTGTCATGTGCATTTCCACAAACCTATAGGTTCAGACAGCAAAGAAACAAGGTTGTCAGGTAGATTTCACTTTGGAGGACACTGTTGGAAGCAAACGAACAATCCGTAAAACATAATTATAAGGACTGAGTGTTAAACTACTCGTAAATGTGTCCATACATTGTGTGCCAGTGTCTGTCAGTTACTGTATTAATTGGTTTTCCACTATGTAGAGACTATTTCAAGCCCTTGGTAAGTATGGACTGATTTAATACTTGATTGTTTCCCTATAGAACACCAGGCCTTTCACCCTCTAGCTAAGCTCTGTACCACTGAGCCTCAATCAGATCTGCACACCATACTTTTAACTTTCATCAAAACACCTGCATGCATATTTCATCAGTTCCATTAAACAAGTAAGAAAAATCAGACAAAATAGTTACTAAAGCATTGTATATAAACACTTTTCTCTATAACTAAGCTCAGAATCTGATGATTCTGCACTGATCATAATTTACACGAAATTGACACTGTTTTATATAACTTGAATGCTCTTGAAACTGGGCTTTTGAAAGACTCTTCCAGAGAGCAAGCATATGGAAGACACAAATACATTACTTCATGAATAATTGAGTGGCTAAAAATGTAGTGACTTGACCTCCATTGTTGTGAATTTGTTTCTTTTTTTTGCCAGTCCTGGATTGTTGTGGATTTATATACACACTATTTTAAGACTTATATTTATATACACACTATTTTAAGATCTTTTGTTGTTGGTGGTGGTGGTGGTTGTAGTGTTTGAATTCTGGGCCTGGGTGCTATCCCTGAGCTCTTCAGCTCAAGGCTATCATCATACCCCTTGAACCAGAGCCCCACTTCTCATTTTCTAGCGGTTAATTGGAACTAAGAATCTTATGGGTTTTAGTGCCCAGGCTGGCTTTGAGTTGTTATCATCAGATCTCAGCTTAGGATTATAGGCATGAGCCACCATACCTGGCTCTATTTTAAGATCTTTTAATGAGAGAGACGAAGACAAAAATCTATTTTATCTAACTTATTATTATAGCAACTACAATAGTAAATAATGTATAACTACATTTACATTTGAATTATTTTTAATTGTGGGGTATTTTAATTTCACCTGGCTCAATTAACGCTGTTCTTATCATAATTCAATTCTATTTTGCTTTCTTTTATCAAATATATGAAGTTATAAAATTATAATGTTATATATTTATCTATTAAGAATTAAGTTTCAGGGGCCAGGAGTTTGGCCTAGTGGTAGAGTGCTTGCCTAGCTTACATGAAGACCCAGGTTAGATTCCTTGGTACCACATACATAGCAAAAGCCAGAAGTGGTGCTGTGACTCATGTGGTAAAGATCTAGCCTTGAGAAAGCCCAAGGACAGTGGCCAGGCCCTGAGTTCAAGCCCCAGAACTACAAAAAAAAATTGTTTCATGCCAGACATTGGTGTCTCACCCCTGAAACCATAGCTACGGAGGAATCTGAGCTACGAGGATCACAATTGGAAGCCAGCCTAGGCAGGAAAGTCTACAAGACTTTTATCTCTAATTAAATACTTAAAAGTCCAATTAGCACTTATCTTATGCAACTGTAACTCCTCTGTATATCATCTTGACAATGAAATGTATTTGCTTTTGTCTGTCTTGAGGCTTGAACTCAGGGCCTGAGCACTGTCCTTGGGCTTTCTCAAGGCTAGAGCTCTACCACTTGAGCCACAGCATTACATCCAGCTTTTTTCTATGTATGTGGCACTGAGGAAACGAACCCAGGACTTCATGCATGCTAGGCAAGCACCCTACCACTAGGCCATATTCCTGGCCCATATTTGTTTTTTTGCCAGTCCTGGGATTTGAACTCGAGGCCTGAGCACTGTCCTTGGTCTTTCTCAAGATGAGAGCCCTATCACTTGAACCACAGCACCACTTCCGCCTCTTTTTTTTCTATGTATGTAGTACCCCTCGGTACCCATGTCTTCATGCATTCTAGGCAAGCACTCTACCACTAGGCCAAACTCCCGGGCCCAGCATATTTTTTTTGATATTTTTTCAAAGAATGAATTTTATGAGCTGGGCACAGTGGCTTACATCTGTAATCCTAGCTACTCGGGAGATCTGAGGACCGTGGTTCAAAGCCAGCCCAGGCACTAAAGAACATGAAACTCTTATCTCCAATTAATCAGGAGAAAAACGTGAAGTGGGGCTATGGCTCAAGGGGTAGGGTGGTAGCCTTGAGCTGAAGAGCCCAGGGATAGTGCCCAGGCCCAGAGTTCTAGCCCCATGACCTACAAAAAAAATGAATTTTATGATCCCTAGTGGATGCCTAGCCTAAAACATAAGTAGTAGCAAGCTCTACATCTAAAAGATTGTTTCCTAGATGAATATTTTGCATTTTTTGCCAGTTCTGGGCCTTGAATTCAGTGTCTGAGCTCTGGCCCTGAGCCTTTCTGTGCTCAAGGCTAGCACTCTACCTCTTGAGCCACAGTACCAGTTCTTCTTTTTTCTTTTTTACTTTTTTTTGTGCCAATCCTGAGACTCGAACTCAGGACCATGGCACTGTCCTGGGACACTTTGTGCTCAAGGCTAGTGCTCTGCCACATGAGCCACAGTACCATTTCTGGCTTTTTCTGTGTATGTGGTACCAAGGATTCAAACCGAGGGCTTCGTGCATACAATGCAAGCACTCTATCACATTGTATCTTTTGGGGTTTTCTGTCAGTCATGGGACTTGAACTCTGGGACTGGGTGCTGTCCCTGAGCTCTTCAGCCTAAGGCTACTGCCCTACTACCAGAAGTGCCACTTCTGGTTTTCTGGTGAATAATTAGAGATAAGAGTCTCATGCATTTTGTAGCATTCAGGGTGGCTTTAAACCATGATCCTTACATCTCAGTCTCCTAAGTAGCTAGGATTACAGGTGTGAACCACCAAACCCAGCTACATTGCATCTTAACTAAGCACTTAACATACACTGTGGCTACAACTTTACAGTTAAATCTAAAGGAGCAAAGAATGACTCAGGCTCATGACTTCAGAGGTTTCAGTCCATATTCAGCTGGTTCAGTTGCTCTTAGGCCTGTGGCAAAGCCGATACAGCAAGTCAGGAGAGTGTAATGAAGGAAAGTTGCTCACCTGGTGGGAACCAAGAAGCAGAGAGGGAGAGGAAGGATGGTGGAGAGGAAGGGACTAGTGACAAGCCATGACTTTTAAAACATGTTCCCAGTGGCCCATTTCCTTTAACTAGGCCCCACCTTCTAATGATCCACTCTGCTATGAATTTGCCGATGGATTAACCTATTGCACTTTTATGATTCAGTCATTTGCCATTAGCAACACCAGCTGCAAATCAAGCCTTCCATGCACACACCTTTGGGGAATATGGGAAAAATTCTAGATCAAAGCCATAATCATACACGTGAGTGCATGAAAACCAACAATCAGAGACACAGAGTGCAGACAAATAGAGAAACAGAGAGTGGAATCACTTAGAAAAAGGACACTCTACACTGGAAAAGGAAAGTCCATCTGAATGCAACTAATATTAGACCTTTCTAGTCTTTTCCACCACCTCTATTATTTAGATACAAATTACAGATCATAGCCAATTATACAAATTTACCATGCTTTCTTCCTCTCTTGTTATTATTGGTACTTCATGTACCAAACTCTCTAAAATCATCAGTGTAAGACTCAGCATATGTTTTGGCCAAGTGTTATTTTTAGTTCTTCAATATTGGAAATGAAGAAATTAAAACAGGAAAAAAATTGAGTTTGTCAAAGATCCAAATGAGTTGAATTAGAGAAACGGAGCAAAAAGACTTTATTCCACTTTCAAGGGATTCAAAGCCTAAAATAAGAGAAATTTGGGTCAAGAGCATGACCTAGTGATAGAGTGCTTGCCTAGCATGCACGAAGCCCTGGGTTCGATTCCCTGGTACCACACACACAGAAAAAGCCAGAATTGGTGGTATGGCTCATGTGATAGAGTGCTAGCCTGACAAAGCCCAAGGGCAGTACCCAGGCCCTGAGTTCAAGCCCCCGGTCTAGCAAAAAAAGAGAGAGAGGCGGGGAAGAAAGAAAGATTATTGATGATGCTATGACTCGATTGTAATTATTTCATTATTTAGTGGTTGTGTAAGGAAGTTTCACTTGCATAAGTCTAATAATAAGTACAATACATCTTGATCAATGTCACTACTTCCATTTTTCTCCCCCATTTTCTCCTTTCTTACCTACCCTCAAGTTACATAGTTCAATTTTTATGTAATGTATATTGTTCAACTCCCGCCTTCCATTCATGTGCCCCCCCACTCTCATAGGCCTCACCCAAAACATGTTTTTGCTCAATAACTCGTGTGTGGGGGGGGGAGGGGTCTGTCTGTCTGTCTGTCTGTCTGTCTCGGTCTGTTGTGGGGCTTGAAATCTGGGCCTGGGCACTGTCCCTGAGCTCTTCAGCTCAAGGCTACTGCCCTACCCCTTGAGCCACAGAGCCACTTCCAGTTTTCTAGTGGTTTATTGGAGATAAGAGTCTCACTGACTTTAGTGTCCGGGCTGGCTTTGAACCATAATCCTCAGATCTCAGCCTCCTGAGTAGCAAGGATTACAGGCATGAGCCACCTTGCTCGGCTTAATAACTCTTTTTTAGATCACTTATCATAAGCTGAATTGACAATTGTATATAATGAGAAGAATAGATACTTAAAATATAAATCAAATCAAATATTCATGTTATCACTACACCAATTTTATTTTAAGTATTTATATTAAATCGAAACCAAGACTGCCTAGAATTAAATATATATATATATATATATTGCACTACTTTTATTTAGAATTTATTGGTAATTGAGGTAGAAAAACCATACATCAATGGAATCTATTGATATTCTCACTACATTATTTGTGAGGTTTGGATTGACCTTAATAAATTAAATATTATTAATTTATTAGCCCTTGGAATCAAGAATGAAGATGTCATAGACGTTCTCTTAGAAATATACGACCTTCTGACTTAAAAGATTCAGTAATTGTCAGTTTATGCCAATCTGGATGATAGATTCTTTTAAATATTCCAGGGAACACACAGCATTGAAAGCAAAACTGGCTTTACCTAAAGTCTGCCTGATGCAGAGTTCCTAAAACTGGCAATTCATTAAAGCTGCATAATCAGAGGCAATAAATGCAAAAAGAAAGAAAGAAAAAAGGAAGAGAGAGAAAGAGAGAGAGAGAGAGAGAGGGAGGGAGAGAGGGAGAGAGGGAGAGAGGGAAAGGGAAAGAGGGAGGCAGAGAGTAAGGGAGGAAGGGAGGGAGGAAGGAAAGAAGAAAGGAAGGAAGGAAGGAAGGAAGGAAGGAAGGAAGGAAGGAAGGAAGGAAGGAAGGAAGGAAGGAAGGAAGGTTGTAATTATCTCTGCCCATGAAGTTTTCTGTGTTTTGCATCAAGCAGAAACAATATTTTTATTGTAATGTATAAAGGGGTGACAGTTATATTTGCCAGATAGTAGGTGCATTACTTCTCACACATGGATGCCCCTTCTCAGCAGAAACAATATTAACTCCTAGTTTTTGTTGTTGTCATTGGTTACTTTTATTGTTTTGTTCTTTTTTTTTTTTTTGCTTGATTTGCCCTCTACTTCCAAGGCAATGCAGAAGAAAAGGGGAAAAGAGAAAGAAAAAGTCTTCAAAGAGCTTTCCTAGTTTTCCAGAAAGAGGTACCAACTCCAATAATGGATCCCTGGTGAAGAGGCGAATCCTCAGTCCTGTGCGTTTCTCCACATTGCTGTAGGAAGAAGAGTGACCAAAAGACACCCTGCCCCTTATATCACTTCTTCAGCAAAGATGGCCTGACTTACCATGCATCCCCTCATCCCCAGCTCCAATGTGCAAGTCAAAATTCTTACAGAAATAAAAAACTAAATGTACCATTTTGCTATCTTCCCAATCATGCAAAAGGCAATAAATCTCCAGAATATTGAGTAAAAGGTGAAAGCAGTATGGAAAAATACCCTGGCATGTCTCTTCTACTTGCAAGGGCTTGAATTATTAAGTCCTATGAATTATTAAGCAAGTACTTATCACCTCCAGGAAACAGAACAGAGGATATTATCCAGGACTTCTTCACTCTCATTGAAAAGAAATGTATTTCCCCTAGAAATTATTAATTCTAACTCAATAAACTGACACAAAACGATTAATTCCCTGTGGCTTAAGTATTGAGAGATAGTACTTTTAAATACTCTGCTTGTCTGAGATTGGTCTACATTCTTTTCTACATTTTCACTCCTTCATTTTTTTTTCTTTTTTCTTTTTTCCTCAAATGGTCCTCTGGCTTGAACTTGGTGCCTGGGCTGTGTCCCTGAGCTTCTCTTAGCTCAAGGATAGAGCTCTACCACTTGAGCTATAGTGCTAGTTCCAGCTGTTTTGGAAATGACAGTTTCGTGGGCTTTCCTGCCCAGGCTACATTCAAACCGTGATCTCCAGATCTCATCATTCTCAGTAGTTAGGATTATAAGTATGAGCCACAGTGCCCAGCCTTTTTGTTGTTGTTGTTATTTTATGCTGGTCCTGGGTCTTGAACTCCACTTGAGCCACAGCTTCACTTCTGATTTTTGGTGATTCATTGGAGATAAGTCTCATGGACTTTCCTGCCCTAGCTTCCTGTAGAACTATGATTCTCAAATCTCTGCCTCCTAAGTTGCTAGGATTACAAGTGTGAGCCACTGGCTTCTCCTTTCTTTTTAAACCAACTCCCACACAGGAACAAATGTTTGCATTTACACACAATATCTTACATTTATTATTTTGTAAACAAAGTTTGAATCAAAAGAACAAGGTTTCAAAGGAACAAAAGGCTCATGGTATCCTTAGTATGTGGATATTAGATCCAACCAGTACAAGAGCAATGACTCAATATTTGCGTACCTAATGTTATACACATGGTATTGGAAATATAAACATAACTACCTGGACATAAAAATTTATGACTCTATAGACATACTTTATTACATAGATTAGTATGTATCTATGACATGCAAACCCTCAGCTTAATTTTAATTATGTTCTAAAATCTAAGTGCCAGCAATTGTATATAGAGATTCCCTTCTTGAATATTTGTTTGTTAAACATGTCATTTGAAATATGATGTAAAAATCAATGTTAATAAATTCTTTAATAAAAAAGAACATGGTTCCATACTCTTATCTAGCCAATTATTTTTTCATTTAAAAATAAAACACATAAATAAGCAAAGATATTCTTACTTTGCAGTGGAAATGTGTGCTCTTCCAAATATCATCCATTGTCTCTCTTCTCAACTATAATTTTGTCTAAGAAAAGGTAAAAACAAACACGTGGAATTGGTAGGAAAGCACTGAGCACTTGGGGGGTCTAAGTTTGAGCTAGATATCTATGTAATTGCAACAGTGAGAGTCACAGAGCACATTGAATTATATGTGCTTAAGATACATTTGCCTCTGCCAGCATCAAGAAAAAAATGAAAGGAATATTCAAGAACATGAATCAGATAACATTTAAAACTAATTACCTTTCACTGAGCTTTTGCTATTTCAGACTGTGCTTAAGAGTTTAATACCATTATTGCATCCAAACCTTAGCAACAATCTAAGAAGGTAGATAGTAGCAAACTAACTTTAGAGATGATGGAAACAAAACCCTGAGAGATTAAATATCTCATACAGTTAAAGACCCAGAATTAAAAACTTCTTTGTTTTATTCCTGAGTCCATACTCTAATGGCCCATTTTAAACAGAAAAACCACAGCATTGGAGCTCAAATGTTAGAGTGCCTCAGAATCACCTAGATAGATTGTTAAATCACGGGGGACTAAACCCACCTGTAATTTCTGACTCAGTAAGTTGGGAGCCTGAGTGAGCATTTTCCCTAGCTTCTATACATGATTGCTGTAGCTAGAATATGCACATCAATTTGTACAGTACCATCCTAAACCAATGGTTCTCAGATCTTTGGATTTCAGATGACTGGGATTTTTTTTAATGAAGTTTGACCAAATGCCAGTCTATGATTGGTGGCTATGTAATTTCACACACACTAGAAACAAAAGATACCTCAAATATAATCAGATACCTATTACGCTACAGTTTTGTTTTCTTTCATACCTGACAAGTGCTTCCTTCTTGACGTTCCCATCTCAACTTATATATAATGAGCTCAGACAGCTCAATCCCAGCTTTACCCAGGGTTATTTTCTCTCAACTCACCCTGGTGATTTTTTATACAATTTTTATTATTTGACTTCATTTTATTGATTTATTTGATTATTTTGAGTCTTCCCTCTGTAGAAAAGTTTTTATAACCATGCCTGTCATATAGAAGTCATGGATATTATTTGTAGAATAAGAAAAGGAGAGGATATCTAGATACAGAAATGAGTGGCAAAATAACCATTTACAAACTAAACCAAACAAACCCTCCTGAAGAAAAGCATTAGTTATCTCATTTATCTGTTGTTCAGCTTGCTGCTGGTAGATCCCCTTATTGAGTTAGAATTCTTAAGTAAATAATTTTTGTGCATATGTGCTAGTCTTGGGGCTTGAACTCAGAGTCAGGGTGCTGTCCCTGAGCTTTTTTGCTCAAGGAAACACACTAGCACTCGAGCTACAGCTCCATATCTGGCTTTGGGGAGGCTAATTAGAGATGAGTCTCATCTACTTCTCTATCCAAGCTGGCTCCAAATCACAATCCTCAGATTTCAGCCTTCTGAGTAGCTAGAATTACAAGGTGTGAGCCAGTGGTACCCACCTGAAGTCAATAATTTTAAGAAATGTCAAGTTTTATAATGATAAAGATACTATCCAAGGGGAATTCATTTTCCAGAGGGGTCTTTTTGCTGGAGAAATTTGAATTTCTGGGCCGGGAGTTTGGCCTAGTGGTAGAGTGCTTGCTTAGCATGCACGAGGACCCAAATTCAATTCCTCAGTACCACTTACATAGAAAAAAAAATGGAAGTGGTGCTGAAGCTCAAGTGGTAGAGCTCTAGCCTTCAGAAAATCCAAAGAGAGTACTCAGACCCTCAGGCCCTGAGCTCAAGACCAGGACTGGCAAAAAAAAAAAAAAAAAAAAAAAAAAAAAAAAAACATTGAATTTCCCTATTTCTGATGTCCTACAAGAATGGTTATATACGTATTTTCTACTTTGGGCTTTTTCATTCACTTGACAGTATCAAAGGGAAAATGATAATTAATTCTATTTTGCAATATATATTTATTGTAATTGTAATTGATAGAAGGGTTACATTGTATTCACCAGATAGATGATGCATTACTTCACAAACATTGATACCCTTTCTCATGTCTTGGTCACCATTTCCCTACCCCCACCCCGCCCCTCATCTTGTTTCCCCCACACACCCCGCTTCCCTATCCTGTTTCAAGTAACCAAAAACACATATATAAAATATATCAAGGCTGGGAGTTTGGCCTAGTGGTAGAGTGCTTGCCTAGCATGCACGAAGACCCGGGTTCAATTCCCCAGTACCACATACATAGAAAAAAGCCAGAAGTGGTGCTGAGGCTCACGTGGTAGAGCTCTAGCCTTGAGAAAGTCCAAGGACAGTGCTCAGGCCCTGAGCTCAAGCCCAGAACTGGAAGAAAAAGAAAAAAAAATATATATATATATATATATATCAAATAACCAGATGAAATACTATGAGATAACCAAGGGACAGCAAAAGAGATGAGAGATAACATAGTACATTAACAATAACAATCACTTATTATACGATTTTGTTTTTATATCCTGGAGGTCCTTTCATTTAGCATCATACTATATGGCCTTATGTATCTAGGTTTTGTTCTATTGTAAATCTCTGCTAGGAGAGCCCAAGGTTTCTACTGATTATGACAAATGAGGGAAACCATTGAGCCTATGTTCCTTTGAGTCTAGCTTACTTCACTTAATATAATTTTTCACTTAATATAATATAATTTCCTTACAAATGGGGCAATGTTGTTCTTTTTAACAGCAGCATAGAATTCCATTGTGTATAAATACCACATCTTGTTGATCCACTCATCAACTGAGGGGCATCTGGGTTGGTTCCATATCTTTGCTATGGTAAATAGTCCTGCAATGAACATCGTTGTGCTAGTGGATTTGATATGTCCTTGTTTCTGACGATTGGGTAAATGCTAAGTAGTAGAATTGTTGGGTCATAGGGGAGTTCTGTGTTTAATCTTTTGAGGAACTGCCATACTGCTTTCCATAGTGGTTGAACGAGTTTGCACTCCCACCACAGTGTAGTAGTGAAATGATAACGCATTCTATAGGCCATTGATTCCTTTATCTCTTATGCCTCATTCAAGACAGAAAGCACAAACTGGGAGCTGATGGCCCACCTATAATCCTAAAATCATATAAATCTATAATCCTGACTAGTCAGGAAGCTGTAATCTGAAACTCATGGTTCAGAGCCAAGCAGGGCAGAAAAACCAAGGGACGCTTACCTGCAATTAATCAGCAAAAATCCAGAACTGGAGGAGTGACTCAAATGATACAAGAGCATTGTAAACAGAAAAGTTAAGAAAGAGCATTAAACATTGAGCATTACACACACACACACACACACACACACACACACACACACACACACACACACACTGGAAGCCCTCCTATTTGCCATTAGAACAATTCTAAAATTGGGAGAATTAAGTGAAGTGTTCATAGAGTGGTTGAACAGAGAACAACATGATGAATCATTTGGCACACTAATTGTTGGTAACTTGCTTCAGATCCAATGTGTATTTATTATTCTGCTTAATCCATACCTTTCTCAAAGAAGAGCAATGCAAATTTTACTTCATCCTATTAGTCTTTTGTCATTTTGCCTCTTCTGGGGCTTGAACTCAGGGTCTTTGGGCTTTTCTCAAGGCTAGTGCTCTCTACCACTTGAGCCACGGCATGACTTTCAGCTTTTTCTGTGTATGTGGTATCCAGGAATCAAACCCAGGGCTTTATGCATGCTAGGCTAGCACTCTACCAATAGGGCCAAACTCGGCCCCAACTCTTAGTCACTTTTAAAGAGTAAAATTTAAATTGAAACCATAGCTTCACTGGGGAACAATGGCTCACACCTGTAATCCTAGCTATTCAGGAGGCTGAGATCTAACAGGCTCAGTTTTAAGCCAGCACAGCAGGAAAATTTCTATGAGACTCTTCTCTCCAATTAACCACTCAAAAACTGAAAGTGGCACTGTGGCTCAAGTAGTAGAGTGTCAAACCTTGAGTATAAAGGGGCTTAAGGACAGTGCCTAGGCCCTAAGTTTGAGCCCTACAGCTAACTAAATAAAATAAAATAGCTTTACTCAATATTAAATGTCTTGGTTACATATATTCCAGGATCTTCACTTTCAGAACTTCTTTTCTTTGCTAATGCATTCTAAAATTGCATACATGTCCACTTGAATTCAGGGTCTGAGCACTGTCCTTGGACTTTCTACCACTTGAGCCACAGCACCAGTTCTGGCTTTTTTTCTATTGATGTGGTAAGGACGAATTGAACCTGGGTCTTCATGCATACTAGGAAAGGACTCTACTACTAGGCAAAATTCCCAGCCCCGCATGTCCACTTTTTAAAGAAGGTACAAAAACTGGTTTCCCAGAAAGCATTTCAATAGACCATGATTTTGTTTCCTTACAGAAACTGTTTTAATGGAATCACATTGACTGAATAACCATTATAGTTAGATAGTGGATGCAGCAATTGTCTCTAAAAGTTTTAAGTATTATTCACATTTTGGCAATATGATACAATCCTACTATTGCTCATATATAATTTTCAAGTCAATTTAACTTCTATCTTAAAATTTTCATGTCTTACCACATAAATGAACATTTTGGTACAGATTCTTACTTTCTTTCAGGATTTAACTTGACAAGTACTTTTGTTTCTTATATTGCAAGGGAGATCAGATTTCCACAGAGTATGGAGATAGTAACTGATATTATTGTAGTACATAATCAAAAATACAAATATGAGTTGAGCAAATATATGTTCTTTATTAATGTACAGCTCTGGGTGTTAGATCACATTCCAGAAAAAAATCCTTCTTTTGAGATTATATAGTTAATTTAACTAGAAGAATACATAAAATAATGAATTAATACATAGTGTCTTATATGGCATTAAATTCTAGAGGAAAAAATCAAGAAATAGGGAAAACAGAAAACAAAATGAGGCTAAGAAAATTGTTTCAGGGCTGGCAATATGACTTAGTGGTAGAGTGCTTGCCTAGCATGCATGAAGCCCTGGGTTTGATTCCTCAGGATCACATACACAGAAAAAGCTGGAAGTGGCATTGTGGCTCAAGTGGTAGAGCACTAGCCTTGAACACAAAAAGGCTCAGAGACGGAGCCCAGGCTCTCATCTCACAACAACCAAAACATCTAGTTTCATTAGAGGAGTAAAACAGGCTCAGAGTGACAAAGGGTACATGTGTTCTCAGCATCTTTTTTTCCAGGTATATCTATTTCCCTACAAATGATATTTTATTCGTTCTAGTGTATGAATACAATTTGTTGGTTATTTGCTTGTTTATTCATTGATTATAAGATACTAGTGCTGTTTTCATGACTCAGCTATTGCAAATAGTGCTGCAGCAAACATGGTTTGTAGGGTACCTTTATTGTATCCTGACCTACAATTTTTGGAATAAATATTTTGGAATAAATATGGCTAATATTGCTGAATCATATGGTAATTCCATCTTTTGTTGTAGTAGTTGCTGTTTTCAAGCATATGGTCATCCAGAGTAGCTGAGCTAATTTACATTCCCACCAACATTGTAAAAGGTTTCCTTTTCTTCCCACATCCTCACCAACATTTGTTGTTCTTTTTCCATGTCCTTGACAAGGGCCATTCTGACTAGAGTAAGATGAAATCTCAATATTATAAACCAGGAAGAGATAAAGCACACTTAACATGTAAGAGAAAAATAAGGAGACATTGTCCAAAACAAAAGATTTGTGTTACCTCAGTGAGAAAACTGACACCCCTCTGTAGATCACTTTTATAATAAAAATTTGAAATATACTAAAATTTAAAAATGACACGAGGAAAGAAAGAAAAATAATTCAAGTGGCATCAGGTTTCTCACTAAACAAAATCACAAAGTTTAGGAGAGCCACACATTTTCCAGCACTGAAAAGAAAGAACTTTTGGGCTATTTTTCTTTCCTCATCCTGGGGATTGAACTCAGAGCCTAGCACTGTCCTTGAGCTTTCTCAAAGCTAGCATTCTACCCTTTAGCCACAACACCACTTCCAGCTTTTTCTATGGATGTGGTACAAGGGAATCGAACCCAAGGCTTCATGCATACTAGGCAAGCACTCTACCACTAGGCCACATTCCCTACCAAAAAAAAAAAAAAAAAAAAAACTTTTTCTGTAACTGTCCTTTGGTCCTTTGTAACTGTCTACTGGAAAATATCTGAATCATGCAAATGAAAATTTTTTAAAGTAAATCCTCTGGTTTGTGCCAGTCTCTGTGAAATTGGTTAGTAAATGCATCCTTGGTGTGATCATAGATAGTTTGGTGAGCATACAAAATAGATTAGGACAAATTAGCCAATCCAATTAGGGCTATGAGGCTGTAGAGTATGTGAGCTCAGAGCATAGCTTTACCAATACTAGAGTCAGCAGGACATTTTTCCTGTCTCATTACTCACTGAGGGTTCTCAGTCAGGGCAGTTACTTCACTTCTGTAAGCTTCAATGCTACATCCTCAAAATGGAGCTAGGAGTAGTATCTGCTTTATACCATGAGGATTCATTAAGAGATATACCTAGCAACAGTAAGTAACTGCTACCAAAAACTCACTGTGTGAAAATTATTGCTCTCACTGGTGTATTTGTTTGCATGTGAATGCATGTGCTTGTGTGTACATATATGTGTGGCCACATAAACGATTTCATAAATACAACCCATGAACATGCCTGAGACATTGAGCTGTCTTGGCCATAGGCTATGGATCCTTCCTATTACCACTGAAACCAAAAACATAGTAATTCCATTTATACATTAACTTATGGGTCATTGGCTTTGCTTATTTATTGGTTATTGGATTTGGTCCGAATTTGCAGTACATATGAGAGATACTTGTTCTATGGATTCCTTTTTTTGCCTTTTTTCTTTTAATATTGGTTATTTTATTTTATTTTTTGCCAGTCCTGGGGCTTGAGCTCAGGGCCTGAACACTGTTCTTAGTCTTTCTCAAGCAGCACCATTTCTGGCTTTTTCTATGTATGTGGTACCGAGGAATTGAACCTGGGTCTTCATGCTTGCTAGGCAGGCACTCTACCACTAGGCCAAACTCCCAGCCCTCTTTTGCCGTTTTTATAATCATCTCTTTTCCTTGGACTAAAAGAAAAAAATCAAATGTTTGCCAGAAGTTTGGCCGAGTGGTAGAATGCCCTGCCTAGCATACACTAAGATTCCTCAGTACCACATACATAGAAAAAGCCTGAAGTGCCGGGCATGGTGGCTCATGCCTGTAATCCTAGCTACTCAGGAGGTTGAGTTCTGTGGATCATGTTTGGTTCAAAGCCAGCCCAGGCACTAAAAGATCCAGAGACTCTTATCTCCAATTAACTACTAGAAAACCAGAAGTGGGGCTGTGGCTCAAGGGGTAGGGTGGTAGCCTTGAGCTGAAGAACTCGGGGATAGCATCCAGGCCCAGAGTTCAAGTCCCATGACTGACAAAAAAAGAAAAAAGAAAAAGTCAGAAGTGGTGCTGTGGTTCAAGTAGTAGAGCGCTATCCTTGAGAAAGTTCAAGAACAGTGTTCAGGCTCTGAATTCAAGCCCCAGAACTGGCAAAAATAAATAAAAACAAATATTGAAAACAGTGACACTGATCAGGATGCACTGTATTCATAAACACCTTTGTAAACTTAAAAAAATAATATTTTAAAAATTTAAAACTAAGCTATCAATGTGATTAATTAATCATGATAATAAGATATTATTCAGCTTATAAAAATGAAATTATATCATTTTTCAGAGAAATAAATGGAACAAAATGTCATCATGTTAAGTAAAATAAGTTAGATTCATAAAGATAAATATCTCATTTTTCTCTAATATGCAGAACCTAGAACTAAAATACATGCATGCTTATTCAAATATATATATATTACAGTTATGAGATGATTAGAGGAAAAGGGAAAGAATGCTGTATATATTATCAAACTACATAATGTATGCATCTGAAAATATCATAATAAAGCCCATTAAAACTTTTTTATTTTTAATTGGAGGAAATGAGGTTGAGGAAGAGAAATAGAGAAGGTTAATCTAATCAAAGTACAGTGACATATCATATGTGTGTGAAATACCACAATGAAAAAATAGTAATTCCACTTAGAAACAGAAACTTGACAGTGAAAAATAAAGTGTCCAAAGAGATAATATTTAATTTTCTCATTGACTGAAGTTATAATTCCTCCTGTCTTAGCCAGTCTAAGAAGCCATATCATACCCTAAGCCTCCAAAACTCAGCTGCTTGTCATGAACAATAACAAGACCTAGAGCAAAGCCCTTCTGGGGACTCCCTGAACTCATGAACTCTAATCATTTTTCTGGCCCTGCACTTTTAGTGCAGATCAACCTGTGAGAAAGGTGACAGCCCTCAGAAAGCAGCAGTTCTGTCAGTAACCAGAATGTGGAGTTTTGGAGAACAGAGCCCTAGGGGCAACAAATTGGATTCCAGGACAAAAATGGCTTCATAGAGAAAGAAACCCAAATCCATCATTATTATCAGCAAGCCTTTCTCAAAACAGCAGTCTTTCAGATACATTGCCTTGCAGTCTCTAAGAAGGTAAGATGTCACAACACAAGGCATCACAATATGGGAGAGAGCAGATGAAGTACTTAACTCTTGGATGCTTTGCATCTGAGCGGTGGGGACATTAGTGAAGATGCTGGTAAAGCTATTGGAACTCGTATTCCAGAGATAGATGGGTGATTTGCATATATTACAATCATGACACAACCACACAACAATTCTGGAGAGAAATTTGGAAATTAGGTTCAACACTCGATCCTTGCTATAGCTTACAATGCATTTGTATCTAAGGACTGTCATTTAATTTGTAAGATAGTATTCTGCTTCAGGGTAGTATAAATAAGGAGATGGGCACTCAGAGTGTTTATGAGATTTTGACCAACATCATACACTTCAAGGTAGCAAAGCTATTTGTTGACCCAGGAAAAGTCAAAATCACAAGTAGAGCACCAGATGTAATTAGCTACCCAATGACTCTGATCTGAGGATCATAGGATCCGAGGGTTGAAAATCAACCCCAGAAAGGAAAGTTCATGGGAATCTTATCTCCTCTTAACCCCCCAAAAGCCAGAAGCAGAGCTGTGGCTCATGTGGTAGAGCATCAGCCTTGGGCCATAAAGCTAATAAAGGACAGTAAGGCCAAAATCACTTTCACTTAACCAAACACCTATGCTGCCTTTCTAACAGAGAAACAGTGCAAGCCAGGCATGGTAGCTCACACCTGTAATCCTAGCTACTCAGGAGGCTGAGATCTGAGGATGATGGTTCAAAGCCATCCCTGGCACTGAAGTCCATGAGACTCTTATCGCCAACTAACCACCAGAAAACCAGAAGTGGTGCAGGGGCTCAGGTGGTAATGTGGAAGCCTTGAGCTAAAGAGCTCAGGGACAGCCTCCAGGCCCAGAGTTCAAGTCCCACAACTTCCACTAAAAGATAAAAAAAAAAGGAACAATGTAAAGAAAGCTCAGGCCCTCACATTTTGTGTACAAATGGAATCTACCGAAAGGGGTTGCTTAGTTCAGAAGTAGCCATGCACACGTAAGGGTATATCTGTATGTTCTATATGTGATCACATCTGATCTGAGAATGAGACCATGGACTTCCATAAAATTCATAGGAACCATAGTCATCCCTTTTCCAAACTGCCCATCGCACTTTGGCAAGTATTTATGCTTGTCACAAATGGGAGAAATCCTCTGGATACAGCCTTACATTTTAACTCAGAAGCTTTTTAGCAAGAATCTTAGGGGGCAACCTTAAAAGTGCCTTAAATAATGACCAAAGCGACATGTAAAATGTACTCAAATAACAGTTGTGAGAGCAGTCAAATTGTTCCGTCTAAGATGCAAAAGAAAGGTAATTACCTGTAAAACACATAAAATGTATATTGTTTACTCATCATTAACTCTGAATACCTTTACACTAATGGATAGAATAAGAAATGTTCCCAGCAATAAGGCACAATAAGCAGTCAGCAGAAAGCAGAGGAACACAAAGACTTCTCTGGTTAGGCAGGTGACATCACAGTCACCTTGAAGAATTTCTATCAGACTTCAATCATCGGTGGATGCAGGAAATTATGAGAGAAAACTCAAGAGCCAGTAGAGAATTCTTAACAAATATGACCTTGTCCTTACCCAACCTCTATCAAGGATGACAGGAAACCACACAGGCAGCAATATATATATATATATATATATATGCACACACACATATACATACATATATATACACACATATACATACATATATACATATATACATATATATATATATATATATATATGCTGGGACTGTGGCTTAGTGATAGAGTGTTAGCCTTGAGCAAGAGAAGTTTAGGGACAGCACCCAGGCCCTGATGCCCAGACGCTGGTTCAAGCTCCAGAACTGGCAAAATGCACACACACACACACACACACACACACATACATATCACACATATACATATACGCACACACGTGTGTGTGTGTGTGTGTATGTATATGTATATGTATCATTAAGTCACAAGACTCAATGGAAAGGTCAGGGTCTCAGTCCTCTAAATTCTAGGAGTTTGTCATTATTTCTCCTCCTCCAAAATTTCTATTAAATAGAGGTCCTTAAATTTCTTCTCCTTTCATACTCTTAAGCAATCATTTCTGGAAAGTGTATCATTCCATGAGAGAGCTTTTTGAAGGGGTTAGGGAAGTGTGGAGATGCTAGGACACAAATCAAAATCTATTCAAAATCGTTGTGCCAAGGTTGCAGGAAAAGAATGGCTCCGCACAAAGGGCACAGATATAAAATGGAAGAGACTGAGATGCTGGGCTTTATCCTGCCCTCAGTGAATTCAAGGGCCCAGGGGAAGGGTAGTGTTTCTCAGCAAAACAGTGGTGTTTAAGCACCTTTTACAAATAAATCTTTTGCCAGTCCTGGGGCTTGAACTCGGGGCCTGGGCACTATCCCTGAGTTTCTTTTTCACTCAAGGCTAGCACTCTACTACTTGAGTCACAAAGCACTTCTATCTTTTTCTGTGTGTGTGTGGTAATGAAGGCTTCATACATGCTAGGCAAACACCCTACCACTAAGCCACAATCCCAGACCTAAATATGCTTGCTCTTATAGAGTGATTACTTGGAAATAAAAGTCTCATGGATTTTGGTGCTCCAGCTAGCTTCAAACTGTGATCCTCGAATCTCAACCTCCTGAGTAGCTAGGATTACAGTCATGAATCACTGATGCTTGGCATTAGCGTTTTTCTTTTTTTCATTGTTCTGGGAAAGATTCTCTCCAGTTAGTTGAGCTCCTTCTCAATATTTTATGCAATTAAACCAAACCTCTTCATTTCCTAGGAGACAACTAGTTAAGTTAGAAAGATACTTTACAGCAAAATCTTCCTCAATGTATTTTTAACTTAAAAAAAAGTGCTTGTAAGTAAAAAATATGAAAAGATCAGAACATCTCGGTGCCTCCAGTTTTCCATATATGGACACTAACATAAAAAGTAAATCCAGTCCACAGTGCTTTTCCTCCTCTCACCAAAAAAGAAAAAACAACAACAAAAAAAAGACAGCACAGTATTCTAAACTTAGAGCAGTTTAATCCACACAATTTCTGTAATATTTGAAAGTCTTGGTAGTACCAGATTGCTGTCTTGATAAATAAGAAAAAATGCAAAAAATCCAATGCATAGATTTAGGGCTATTTAACATTATTTAAATTAGCTACTTAAAACACACTACACCTTTCCAAATGAGATTTGCACGGAAGATGGGACTAGGGGTGGTGTCAGGACTCACCGGCAGGTCTGCATGTCATTAAAATTGAGTGACTGGTTCATTTGTGTATCCTTTGGCAAGCTATTTCAACCGTTGAAAAAGGATGATGAACCAGGCTAAAGGAACCAAGTCCCTAGTTTTTAAAAAGCAAATGATCAAGGTAAGAATCAAACTAATGTTATTATGACTATTGTCATTTATTTGCTTCCATTATCAATCCTTCATTTCCAAGTTCATACATTAGGCAAGGTATAAGGAGCAACTACTAAGCTTGTACCTCTCAGCGCATGCTCCTTGCTTTCCTGGTCCTCACTGCCTTGAACTCTGAAGCAGAGGACACCTACTGAATATAAAGCAGAAACTTAGGGTCAAATTGAGCAGTACCCCTGTCAGGAACTTTGATAAAGCTAGAAGACACAGAAGTGCAAGTGCCAGGTGTTTGTGCAGTGAGATAGTATGAATTAATGAACCACCTTAAGCCACAGCCTGATTAGATTTCATTCACTCATGACGACCGACTGTGTCAGTTGTCCACTACTGAGTTCATGTATTCATCTACTTGCTGGATGTATTCTACTATATAATGCTAAGAAAACTGCTACAGAAATCAACTTCCATAGGGGACCCAGAGTAAATCTCTACTTGTAAAACACACTAAATAGGGGGTGGGCAGGAGTTTGGCCTAGTGGTAGAGTGCCTGCCTAGCATGCACAAAGACCTGGGTTCCAATTCCTCGGTACAACATACACAAAAAAGCTAGAAGTGATGCTGTGGCTCCAGTGGTAGAGTACTAGCCTTGAGAATGCTAGAGTGCTCAGGGCCTGAGTTCAAGCCCCAGGTTCACACACACACACACACACACATACACACACACACACACACACACACACACACACGCCTAACATTCTTTGACTTACAGAAACACTACAAAAATATGATATTGAAAAGAGATATTCAAAAAGCAAAAGTAAGCTGAACACCAGTGGTTCATGCCTACAATTCTAGCTGCTCGGGAAGTAAGATCTGAGAATCAAGGATCAAAGCCAGCTCAGGTAGAAAATCCCATGAGACATTTATCTCCAATTAACCCCCAAAGTCAGAAGTTGAGCTATGGCTTCAGCACTAGAGCACTAGAGTTGAGCAAAAGAACTCTGAGACAGTGCTCAGACCCTGAGTTCAAGCCCCAGGATCAGTACAAAAAAAAAAAAAGAAGGAAGGAAGGAAGGAAGATAGATCACATAACAACACTCTATTGTTTTAATTTTCTGGTATGATTATGGAAAACAATTATTCAAAATTTAAAAATAAATGTATTATTAGGAAATACAAGAGCGATGACTCAGTATTTGAGTACCCAATGCTATGGACATGGTATTGGAAATATAAACACAATTACATAGACATAAAAATTTATGATTCTTACCACTGCTTTATTCCATGTAGTCTGATAAACTATATAGAAATTGTACCCACTTTAGAACAAGAGTATTTAGCATGTCTTTGTAGTGTGTCTGAAACTAGTTAAATTATATGAGCAATTATGTAAGAGATAGATGTTCATTATTATAGGATATGTCCTTAACATCTTTTAAGTTATGAAAGGGATCTGATCTCCAGAAAAATAAAGAAAACAATACTTCTCTAATTTTCAATGTAAAATAGGTTTATTTAGACATTGTTTGTAATGGAGATATACCATATAAATGCATTTTAAATGCATACCATTGTATTAAAAGAAGGCAATAACTCATGTTATCTGCACTGTGAGTGACTACATTTACATTGTGAATAAAAGAGAAGTTATCATTGAAATGAGAAATATTCTCTCAACATTAGTTGAATACCACCTTTCTGCTATGGATTATGAATATCTAGATAAACAAGCTACTTTCAGTCTTCCCTTTAGGAGTTCAAAATCTTGGATATGTAAATAGATAAAAGATAAATCAAAAAAATTTATGATTCTATAGACATAATGTTTTATTACATAGATTAATATGTATCTATGACATACAAACCCTCAGCCTAATTTTAATTATGTTCTAAAATCTAAGTGCCAGTGATTGTATAGAGATTCCCTTCTTGAATACTTGTTTGTTAAATACATCATTTGAAATCAACATTAATAAATTATTTAATAAAAAAATAAATACACACATACATATGTACATATATATGTATGCATATATGTGTGTGTGTATGTTTGCTGAGAGAAAAAAAGAAAGAAACATAGGAAAGGTGAAAAGGGAAGGTAGAAAAAAGATAATAGAGATAAATGGGGCAACATTTATTAATATTTGGGAAGTCTAAATGATGGACACTTTCATTTGTTTTTAGTTTTCTACAAATTTACAAGTATTATTTCTTTCACTTTTTTCTTTGGTCATTCATGGGTCTTGAATTCTAGGCACGGGCATTGTCCCTGAGCTCTTCATTTCAAGGCTAGCACTCTACCACGCTGAGCCACAGGGCCACTTCCTGTTTTCTAGTGGTCAACTGGAGCTAAGAGTCTCATGAACTTTTATGCCAAGTCTGGCTTTTAACTGCCATACTCAGATTTCAGTCTCCTGGGTAGCTAGGATTATAGGCATGAGTCACCAGTGCCTGGTCAAATTTTAAATTATTTACAAATAAAATCCCCAAGGAAACTTATTTAGTTTGCAAATTGAGAATTGGCTTATTACATAGAAAGTAATCAAAACTTATATACTATGGAGGGAAAAACTGGGAAAATGCAAGGGAAAGGGTGACATCACCCAAAAAGAAATGCCCTTTCCTCTTCCTTCTTTCTTTTTTATTTTGTTTGTTTGTTTGGGGGGGTTTTGTTTGTTTTTTACCAGTCTTGGGGACTGAGCTCAGAGCCTGGGCACTGTCCCTGAGCTTCTTTTGCACAAAACTAACACTCCACCACTTGAGCCATGCACCACTTCAGCTTTTTCTGTTTATGTGGTACTGAGGAACCAAACCCGGGACTTCATGCATGTTATTCAAGCATTCTACCATTAGCCATATTCCTCGTCTCAAGAAATACACTCTTTACCTCACTTATGTAACTGCAACCCTTTTGTGCATCACCTTTATAATAACTTAAATAAACTTAAATAAAAATAGCTAATAAAAAAGTACTTAAATTTGTGTACAAATAAAGAAATTATCACTTGATCTAGTTAACTGCTATTTTAAAAGATTGTCACACTCATTGAAGGAATAGAAAATCACAATGGTCATGTGCATCTGCTCATATAAAATATTTATCAAAATAAACTCCAGGAAATGGAAACAAGAAGATTCTTTTTTGCTCTTTGTGTTCTTTTCTTTTTGTCTTTTTTTCTTTTCATTAATATGTTCTTGGGAGTGTAAAGGGAGATGTAGAAACGGACAAAGAGTAAGCAAATGAATCAGTGGTACTTACTAGATACTATGTTCAAAATGAATTATATACCTTTTGGTGGTGATAGAAGGAAAAAACTAGGAGAGAGCGAGGAAAGGGGTGACATTCCCCCAAAGATATGTATTCTTTATCTGACATGCAACCATAACTCCCCTGTACATGATCTCTACAATAACAACAAAAAAATTTAAAAGTGTTCCACTCATAGCTTTTAGTTGATCTTTTATTATTCAGATATTTCTATAGTTTGGATGTCAAGTTTAAACATTCAGATTTGTGTTATATACTTTACATGTGTATTATAGATATATATATTAATTTTCTGTTTTTTGTTTGTTTCATTGTTGTTGTTGCTTCTTCTTTCTTTTTAGCTTTTTTATCTTTTTTTTTTTTTTTTTTTTTTTTTTTTGCGAGTCCTGGGACTTGAGCTCAGGGCCTGTGCCTGTCCCTAAGCTTCTTTTTGCTCAAGGCTAGCATTCTACCACTTGAGCCACAGCACCACTTCCAGATTTTCTGTATATGTTTACCCTGGAATTGAAGTCAGGGCTTCATGCATACTTGGCAAGGACTCTACAGCTAAGCCACATCCAGCCCCTATATTAACTTTCTTGCACTTTCCTAGCTTTCCATCTAAAAAGGATGAAGGTTTTTCGTATTCTTCTGTATTTGAACTGAAGAAAATTTTCCTGAAATTTTAATCCCTGAAAATTTATTACACTTGTCATTTAAATTTTCCTCTGGCCTTTTCTCAAGAAAGCCATGGTTCTTTCATTTCACACCCATGATCCAAGCCATTTTCCACACTTTGTAATAGTGTCCACTTCATTTACTCTGTGTAGTTCTGGAATTAACCACTTTGTATCTTGTTAACTTGCCCAGAATAGTCCCATCTGCAGGCTTAATGAGAAATCACTGTGTTCCAGCATAAGGAAAGGGGCTAATTAGTATAGAGAAGTTTTTGTTGTTGTTGTTGTTGTTTGGTTTTGTTTGTTGGGGGTGTTTTTTGTTGTTGTTGTTGTTGTTGTTGTTTTTGGTCAGTCATAGGGCTTAAACTCTGGGCCTGGGTGCTGTCCCTGAGCTTTTTAGCTCAAGGCTACCACCCTACCTCTGGGGCTACAGCCCCACTTCCCATTTCCTAGTGAATAATTGGAGTTAAGAGTCCTATGGTCCTTAGTGCCTGCTCTGGCTTTGAACCATGATCCTCAAATCTCAGCCCCCTGAGTAGCTAGGGTTAGAGGCGTGAGCCACTATGCCCAGCAAAAGTATTTCTGTAAATCTCTCTTTCTCTATCTTAAACACACAAAGGAACAAATATAGGTACATAAAAATTAATTCTAAATTCTAAAAAGCTTAGATGAGAGAGAAGAATATAAATAAAAAATCTTCTTGAATAGTTTTGTGTTATGCTATTTTTTTTGCTTTTTTCTGTTTTTCTTTCTTTTCTTTTCTTTTTTTTTTTTTTTTTGCCAGTCCTGAGGCTTAAACTTAAGGCCTGTTACTGTCTCTGAGCTTCTTTGGCTCAAGGCTAGCACTCTACCACTTGAGCTACAACTCTACTTCTGGCTTTTTCTGTTTATGGGTTACTGAGGAATCAAACACAGGGCCTCATGCATGGTAGGCAAGCACTCTGCCACTAGGTCACACTCCCAGTCCCATGTTATGCTTTTTCTCATAAAATAAAAATGAGATTTTTAATTCCTAAGTTATGGGACAGTCTCTAGGGAACTAACTAAAAAGGAATGCTCTGTCATATTGAGCACTGAGTAAGCAGTCTGAGGTAACAGAGGTGGAGAGAGCTCAGTTGTTCTTTGGATCTTGGTGGAAGTTTTAGAACACAAAATAGCCTGAGTTATCCGCTCACTTTCAACATATCCCAAGAAACAAAAACTTGAATGAGATTTTTAGGAAGAAAACCTTATACTAACTCTCAGTTTACCTTGGTTTTCCTCCTATTAGAAACAGTATTATTTTTACCCTTTTGAGGAACCTCCATACTGCTTTGCAGAGTGATTAAAGAATATTCCCACCAACATTGTAGTAGCTTTTTTTTTTTTGTCCACATCCTGCCAGCATCTGTAATTGTTAGTTTTCTTGGTAACAGCCATTTTAAGTAGGGTGAGGTAGACTCTCAATGTTCTTTTGATTAGTATTTATTTTATAGCCAGAGATGTTGACTGTTTCTTCATGTGTCTATTGGCCCCTTCTTACTTCTTTTTCTGGGAAGTTTCCCTTTAAGTCTTTAGCTATTAATTCATTTTTTGGTTTGGTTTGGTTTTGTGTGTGTGTGTGTGTGTGTGTGTGTGTGTGTGTGTGTGTGTGTGTTTACTGGGGGAGGTTTAATTTTTTGAGCTCCAAGAGGCCCTTGTCTGATGCATGGCTAGTCACAATCTTCTCCCATTCTGTGGGTTTTCTTTTCTTTTCTTTTCCTTTCTTTTCCAGTTCTGGGGCTTGAACTCAGGGCCTGAGCACTGTTGTCGGGCTTTCTCAAGGGTAGTAGTCTGCCACTTGAACCACAGCACTTCTACTTTTTTTGCTATTTATGTGGTTCCAAGAATTGAACTTAGGTCTTTGTGCATGCTAGGTAAGTACTCTATCACTAGACCAAACTCCCAGGCCCTGCCAATAAATCTACAAGTAAACACACTGGATGTTTAGGACCAAAAAATACCCTGAATATGATAAATTATACATGATTCTAGACATTAACACAGTGAGACCAAAGGAAGATATTCTTAGTAGAAGTATGTGCATATGATCATATAAAATAATGTTTATCAAAATAAACTCCAAGAAATGGAAACCAGAAGGGGTTTTACATTTTGCTTTTTGTTTGTTTTTTTCTCCTTTGTCACAGTTTTTTATTTCTGTGTCTTTTGTATTGTATATATCTGTCTTATGCCCCCAACTACATCATTAATAAATAATACCAATACTGCTGTTAAAAAAAAAAAAAACAGAGTTTATTTGTCTTGGGAAAGGAAAGGGGAAGCACAGAAAGGGGTTGACAAATGATAAACAAATGCATCAGTGATACTTACCAGACACTGTGTTGGAAAATACCTATATACTTTGTGGAGGAGAGAGACTGTTAGGAAAAAACTGAGAGAAAATGAGGGAAGACGTGGCACTGTTAAAAAAGAAATGTACTCATTAACTGATATATAAATGTAACCATTTGTACATCACCTTTACAATAACGATTAAAAAGAGAGAGGGGGTGCCGGAAGTTTGACCTAGTGGTAGAGTGCTTGCCTAGCATGCACTAAGACCCGGGTTCAATTCCTCGGTACCCCACATACATAGCAAAAAGCCAGAAGTGGTGCTGAGGCTCAAGTGGTAGAGTGCTAGCCTTGAGAAAGTCCAAGGACAGTGTTCAGGCCCTGAGCTCAAGCCCAGGACTGGCAAAAAAAAAAAAAAAAAAAAAAAAAAAGAGAGAGAGAGAGGGAGGGAGGAAGAGGGAGAAGGGAGGGGGAGGGGAGAGGGACAGAGCCATAGAGGCAGGCACTATTGACTCACGCCTGTAATCCTGACTATTCAGGAGGCTGAGATCTGAGGATCACAATTTAAATCCAGCCCCAACAGAAAAGTCTTTGAGATTCTTATCATCTCCAGTTAAGCAACAAAAGCCCAGAAACAGAGCTGTAGCTCAAATGGTTGAGCACTAGACTTGAGCACAAAAATCTCTAGGACAGTACCTAGGTCCTGAGTTCAAGCCCCAGAACCAGCACCCCTCAAAAACTGATATTATGGAAAGAAGATGAACTTGGATAGAGTGAAAAAAGAGGCTCTGGAGTCTAAGAGTCTGCTTCTTGCTTCTTGCACAGTACTTGAGAATTGTTTCTACATTGACAGGAGGCATTTTTCCTGAATAGCACGTTGACCTCAGGACTTCAAGAAAACCAAAGCAAAGCAGACAAAAGACCAAATATATCTTTGGAAAGATATTTAGAGTAATCTAATCAGATAGCATCTGCTACTGCTTCACAAAACCAGATTCTGTTTTATTAGATGACTTGAGGGCAGCAACTGTCTGTCTTATCAATGAAACCAGGTTTCTCTGTCCCATCTTCAGCCGAGAGACAGAGGCAGGAAATGGCACATGACTAGCTCAGCAGAAGTATAATTAAAATGCATATTACAATTATGTCACTCTGTGCAGTGCTTTGAGGTAGAAGGATACGTTCAGTCTCCTTTTGCTCTACCCTTCAGCCTCATCATTTTTGATTCTGTGGGAATAGTTGGCTTCTCAAAAATAAACCTGACTTAGCCAGGCACGGTGGCTCACGCCTGTAATCCTAGCTACTCAGGAGGCTGAGATCTGAAGATCAAGATTCAAAGCCAGCCCAGGCACAAAAGGACCTGAGACTCTTATCTCCAATTAACCTCTAGAAAAAAAAAAAAATGGGAGGTGGGGCTTGGCTTAAAGGTAGCGGGGTAGCCTTGAGCTGAAGAGCTCAGGGACAGCACCCGGGCTGAAATCAAGCCCCATGACCAACAAAAAGCCAGACTTAGTGCATTAACAATTGACCTCTACCTAACATCCACCTCTCTTTGTTAAGGCCAGGTCCAAAGATGGTATTCAAGAAAAGATAATATAGGAGAGGCCCGGTGTTCACCAGGCTCACTGGTTACTTCTAACAGACTATTAAAATATTCAGAGGTAAAAATTTGTCACTCTCTGACAGCTGTGGAACACTTAGCAAAATAGTAAATAAATACGAAGAAAAAAACAGCTGGATATCTCCGGTCTACTTTTATTATGGATATTTTAGCCACAATGCTGGCACCTAACCAGACAACAGAGAAACTTTTAAAGCAGGAGCCTCTTGGTAGGATCTTATCTTTTAATAGGAGTCAAGTGTAAGAAGTTTCCCATAAATCATCTCAGTATTGCTTCTTATGACAAAGTGGTGGAAAAAGAATATTACCCCCCAAACACCCCACTCTTCCTACCACTGTAGTAGAACTTATAGCTTCATCTAGGACTTAATTCTTGTCCCCCTGAACTCTGCACGCTTCCTAGACTCAGGACAAAACTGAGTTGCAGGTCCCAGCAGCCAGAGGAACAATGAGCATGGAGAAGTAATAATGGATCAAAGTCTTTGGTCCATCTGAACAATGTTATGGTGTCTCGTCATGTTGCGGTAGAAAAGCCTACTGTTAGTAAATGCGAATAACCATCTATCTGTGTGTTTGTTAAATAAGTGCAAACCAATTTGTAACTTGCAGAACATTGATCTCTGTTCTCAGGAAATTAACATTCCTCAAGCGAGTACTCTGCTTCTTTCTCTGTTTAGATTTCCGCCCCCCCATGGCAATCTCTGTTCTTGTTGTTTTCTCTTCATTTGCAGCATAAATATTTCAGATTTCCAGTTTCGCAGATGTAATGGCTCTAATCAAAACAACGTCCGTCCACAGGCTGTCTGTATCAGTCAGGTTCCTGGAGAGTTTCTTCTCAGCCCCTGTCCAAATCCACCTTTCTTCCAAATCAACTGTGGACCTAGAATGGGTGACACTCTGAAAGGTGCACCCATAGCTGAGCTATGCCCCGAGTTAATTAGAGTAACTGTGCCATGGACTACTCTAGTCACTTTCCTACTTTGTCATGTCTGGCTTTCATAAGAGTGCACAAGTAGATAAACATTGCTAGTTGCGGCTGAGAATGTGACTTAGTAGTAGAGTGTTTGCCTAGCATGCATGAAGCCCTGGTTTCGATTCCCAGTACAATATAAACAGAAAAAGACAGAAATGGTGCATTGGCAGAGTAGTAGTCCTGAGCCCTGAGTTCAAGCCCTGGGACTGGCAAAATAATAATAATAATAATAATAATAATAATAATAATAATAATAATAAATAAAATGAATGTTGCTAGTCACGATCAGAGAAGTTAAGTGATTTCCCACAGGTTGAATTGAAGCCAACTTGACTAAAATGTCTTGTGCTCCCCTGGATTGAGGAGATTTCCTTTTGGGATAGCTGAGACATACATCTAAACCTGCAAGGTACTTCTGATTAGTAAAGAACCACTAA
This sequence comes from Megascapheus bottae, assembly GCF_031878675.1. Lineage (NCBI taxonomy): Eukaryota > Metazoa > Chordata > Mammalia > Rodentia > Geomyidae > Megascapheus > Megascapheus bottae. The sequence continues at coordinate 67,366,623 of NC_143509.1, forward strand.
CTCTCCTGGGTGATTTCCATGCCAGGCAAGTTCTCTCCTCCCTAGCATGCAAAAAGCAAGCATTCATCAATTTGCTGCCTCTCCTCAGACTACACATCCCTTGAAAACCAGGCTGACATTTAAAGTATGTTAACTTTTGTGGCCTTCGAACAGGGCCCAGCCTGAAACAAGAGATGGTTCACTGGATATCGAGAATGCCACGTTCTCATGCAGACTGTCCTGAATCTGTGCCTCCTGTTAGTCATGAAAGCTCATGGTCATTTCCCCTACAATTTCACACACACACGTGGCCTAATTTTTAATTGCTCTCTAATTGACAGTAGAATCTTAATTATTTAATTTTCTCTGTCCTGATTTCTTTGTCAAATAGTTAATGGTGTATAAAATAAGCAGATGCGCATTTACAGCTGGCTTCCAGTGGCAACCCCTTGGCTAATTCCTTCAGCCAAGTAAAGACTGTTTCTGGAAAGAAAAAAAAAAGTCCAAGGTTTTGGGTTTTGGGGGTTTCTTTTTTTTTGCACATAGATTTTTCATAAACCAAGGGGAAATAAAGTTTTGAGGAAAGATCAGTAATCTTGACAGTATAGAACTTGATAGAAAATGCAAAGCTTTGAGTTTCCCCAAAGTCTGAGAACAAACACATGAAACAATCACATTCTGTTAACCAGGTACTTCCATTCAAATGGCAAGAGTTGTGGGGCTAGGAAGAGAGCCACACAAAATTCTATCTACTGACAAAGTTGGCTTAGACTCGAAAAAGTTAACGATGAAGAGAAGGCAGGTGACGCATGGACAGCAGTGTGGAATAGGTCACACGTGCCAGAGAACAACAGAGCAATGTTGGCACGACTGAAGTTAATAACCAAAAATGACTTCTCTTCATTTAAGCCTGTCAAATTGGATGAAATGGAAAGATAGTTGGGGTTTGATCTTCTTTTTCTTTTCCTAAATGGAAAAGAAAACCTGTTTCAGTAAAAGCTTAATTTACTGGAGCATGTTTTAATCTTACACAACTTCCAGAAAATTGAAAAGGCATTTGTCATCCCGGTTTACTGCAGGGCACACTGTTGAGCTGTCTCCTCTCTCTTTTGTTGGGCTGCCGTGGATGTATTTAAAATATTGACATTGGCATTTTGATTTTCAGTGTGACAGGCAGCTCCAAACTGATAATTCAACTAATTGTCATTGCTGATGGTTTTATTTCCAAATTCCAGTATACTAAACATGTATGTGTCAGGTGCTCAGAAAGAAAGCATCCTGAGAACTGACTTGCTCATGCCCTGACTTCACCTGGAGTAAAGTAAAGGGATGCATGAACATTCCTTAGAGTTCCATATTTGTAACTACACATTTTTTTCTTTTGTTTTGTCTGTTGTGGGACTTGAACTCTGGGCCTGGGCACTGTCCTGAGCTCTTCAGCTAAAGGCTATCACCCTAACCCTTGAGCCACAGCATCACTTCCGGTTTTCTGGTGGTCAATTGAAGATAAGAGTCTCATGAATTTAAGTGCCCGAGCAGGCTTTGAACCTCAATCCTCAGATCTCAGCCTCCTGAGTAAGTAGGATTATAGGCGTGAGCTACCGCACCCAGCTTGTAACTACACATTTTTAAGAAAAAAAAACTAAATCTAACAATCTTCCAACTACATTAGTCAAAGGAAAGTGTCTGCAAAACTGATATTTTTTTTTTTAATGTGATAGAGTCATTTGCTTAACCATTCACTACGCCTCCTAAAGATGAAGAATGACTGCGTTGCCATTCACCACCGCTTTATCGGGCTTCCACCCTGGAAGTCCTTCTCAAGTTTACCTCTCATCAGACACCTTAATGTAAACCCGATTTTCCATTTCAAAGATGAGCTTAGATTAAGAGAAAGACATAATACTTTCCATTAGATATTTTGTGTCCGTTCATTGTTTTTGAGACAAGTCACAGGCTGGACTAGAACTCACTGTGTACACTACGCTGATGAACATGCCATTTTCCTGAGATTAAAGGCATGCACCACCATGCCAGGGCCAATGCATTCATTTAATCGTCTCTCTCTCTCTCTCTCTCTCTCTCTCTTTCATATTGCCAGGAAACAGAGCCAATTTTTACTTTCCTGTTTTTGCAGCATGACAGAAAATAAGAGTTCGGGTGCTTCAAACATTTTGTATATATATATATATATATATACATATATATATACACACACATATACATATATACATATGTATGTATATATACATATGTGAATACATATGTATTTGTATATGGGAGATATATATATAGATATATAGATATAGATATATATAGATATATATCTAGAGAGAGAGAGAGAGAGAGAGAGAGAGAGAGAGAGAGAGAGAGCGCAGAAGGAAGTTGGTTTGCTACTCTCGAGCAACACGGATACAGGGAGGGACACCCAGGGCCAGCCTGAAGTCCCTCGGAGCTGAGCGAGATAGTAAGTATCCATGACCCAGCCCTCCCCCAATTACCGGGGAAGAAACCACACTGAGCCAGGAGCTGTGTCAGCCATGAAAGCGCAGCAGATCTTTCTCTCTTTTATTGCCGTCAGGCACTTAGTTATATACTGTGGGGGAAAGAGAAGGTGGGAACTGGGAAGCTAGCCAATAGGATGAGGGCCACCGTGCTATCATTAAGGGTTCAGGGCAAACTTTTAGGCACTGGGCTGGACCAGTGCAGGAAAGCATGAGGGCTGAGGACCTGCCCTAGGGGGGCTCAGTTGAATTACATACACAGAGATGCCTCAAGAGAGGTATGCAAGCACTGCGAGGAATGCCTGGCCAAAACCCTTTAATGGCCGCTGAGCGCACAAAGCCCCTGTCTTAGGTCGTCCCCTTCAGGGGATCTTACCCGTCATTGAGCACTCTGCGGTCTTCTGCCCCACAGTACTGATCACCCCCCCCCCCCCCCCCCCCCCCCGCCTGTCTTAGGTTGTCCCGGCTCCAGAGATCTTATCCGTCATTGGTTCTCAGGGAGACATGTAAGAGGAATCAAGGGATCCCTCCTCCTTCTCATAGGACTCTCGTTGGTCATAGGGGTCATTGGCATCGGTAGCAAGCCTCTGGTAATGCACCTGTATGTTCATCAACTGAATGATTCTATCCTGCTTTGAATGAATTGTATGGCCTTATTGATAACACAGGGCCCAAAAGTTAAAAGTAAGAACAAGAGGAGTATAGCACTAAGAAATGGAAGGATATAGGGTAGCCATCCGTGCAGTCCGGTCCAGGGGAAGTTGGCTTGTAGCTCTTTCCTGCCTCTTTCAAAATGTTCTTGGAGCTGTTTAACCTTGTCTTGGACTAGTCCTGATCTATTAGCATAAAACAGCACTCCTCCTGTAAGAAAAGACATAACCCTCCCTTTCCAGTGGTTAAAAAGTCGAGTCCTCGACGATTTTGCAGAAGTACCTCAGCCAGGGAGTCCAGTTGTTCCTGGAGATCTAAAAGAGTACTAGCAACAGCTTGTAAATCATTAATCATCTGTTGGGATAAAGCTTTATAATAATGTAAGGAGGTTCCCAGCTCCGCCGCCCCAGTAGCAGCCCCAGCGGCCACTCCGAGGCCTATAATCATAGGAATCATTTGAATTGCTCTTTTAGCTCTCCCCCCAATATGCTCAATATCGGGGAGCACAATAGCAGGGGCACAGAGCCCAGTCCAGTTTCTGGATAGGAAACTGAGTGCATCCCCTCCACAAATAAAGACCGTTCCACCGTTAGGAGGGCAGAGGAAGGTACCATTAATGATAATATTGTTTTGACAAAATGAATGATGAATATGCCCACATCTATATTACTAGAACTGTCAGGGAATGGGTTGGATTTGAAACATGAGCTCTTGGGAGAAAAGGGGTCCAGATAGACTCCGGGCCTCGGTGGCAAGAGGGGGCACTGGGTATTATGCTGAGAGGAATTAATAAGAATAGCATTGGCTGGCTGGGTGTTTGGCCTAATGGTAGAGTGCTTGCCTAGCATGCACGAAGACCCGGATTCGATTCCTTGGTACCACATACTTAGAAAAAAAGCCAGAAGTGGTGCTGAAGCTCAAGTGATAGAGTTCTAGCCTTGAGGGAAAAATCCAAGGACAGTGCTCAGGCCCTGAGCTTAAGCCCAGGACTGGCAAAAAAAAAAAAAAAAAAAAAAAAAAAGAATAGCATTGGCCTGTAAAGGCCCAGGCTTCATACACAGCCAGCAGTCTCCTGCTAAGTTTGGATTTGTAATGTTAAGCAAATTAAAGGCAGCGTGCAGGATTGATTGTGTCTTAGGGTCAACAAACAGCTTGCCTCTTATTTCAGGTATAGCAAGAGATGATAGACTGGTGGGGTCTGGTTCTCAATAATTTTATCTACTATCTTTTTTTTTTTATTTTGCCGGTCCTTTGGCTTGAGCGCAGGGCCTGAGCACTGTCCTTGGGCTTTCTCAAGGCTAGCATTCTACCACTGGAGCCACAGTACTACTTCTGGCTTTTTCTATGTATGTGGGGTGCTGAGGAATCAAACCTGGGTCTTCATGCATGCTAGGCAAGCACTCTTACCACTAGGCCAAACTCCCAGCCCCTCTACTGTCTTTTTATTTATTTTTTTTTTTGCCAGTCATGGGCTTGAGCTCAGGGCCTGAGCACTGTCCTTGGACTTTCTCAAGGTTAGAGCTCTACCACTTGAGCCTCAGCACCACTTCCAGCTTTTTTCTATGTATGTGGTACCAAGGAATCGAACCCGGGTCTTCATGCATGCTAGGCAAGCACTTTAACCACTAGGCCAAACTCCCGGCCTCTACTATCTTTTTAATTAAATATTTTTGAGCTTGGTCCTGCACCCCACCCCCATCGGATACACCCACCAGGGTCAGCACACATGATTGCCCCTGCCTTGTTTACAATCAGCATATCTAGCTTACCCTTAGTGAGTTGGGCATACCAGTAGGTTTTGTTACCAGACATACATGATATAGCTTCCTGGTAACAGAGTGAATGGTGGACTGAAACTCAGTACAAGGGCAAGGGCGTAGGGGCTGGCCAGATGTCTGAGGTTTGATCTTGGGGCCAGACCAGCATATATGAGAAAGGACGCCCCGGACAGCCGGCTTCTCTTCCCTGTATTAGAGTGGCTGCCTCATTATCATTGGAGCAGGATTTGGTGGTGCGGTAGCAAATCTCAGGAGGGGGGAGGTACCATACACACAAGCACTGCATGGTTCCCCAATGGTCTTTTGTAATAAAGCTCTGGCCTGCCTGGGGTCACCAAACCCTGCACTGATGATGGGTATCTTGACTCCAAGAAGAAACAGGATCAGCACTGTAAGGTCCATTATTTATTCTGAAAAAGAAGAGAGAGAGAGATATCCTCAGGAGGCAAAGAGCCTTCTGGGTCCTCATCAATATTATTGGGGTCCCTTCCCATTTGGGGACAATATTTAAGATCCCTTGCAGGGACCCAAATTGGCTTTGTTTCATCAGTAGGGAAGACACAACCAAATCCTCTTCCAGCTATATTGAGGGGATCGGGGCCCCTCCACTCCCCATTAAGGAGGTCCTTCCACTGGACATAAACAGTTGGATAGGGAATAGAGGTTGTCCAGTGTTTCTGGAAGGGTGAGAGATGCTCCCCTTTGGCAAAATTTAAAATATTGAGAGTAAACAAGGCCATCTTTAGCTGATCATGGTGGGGGAGTGTTCCCCCTTTTTGTTTTATTAATTGAGATTTAAAGACATGGTTATATCCTTCTACTATTGCCTGTCCTCTGGGATCATGAAGGATACCAGTAGTATGGGTAATTCGCCATTGTTTAAAGAAGTCATCAAGAGACTTGCTTACAAAACACGGACCGTTATGGGTTTTTATTTGGTCTGGCAATCCGAGAGTAGCAAAACATTGAAGAAAGAGAGAGAAAAAGTGAAGAGTGGAAAGGAGAGAGAGAAAGAAGGAAGGAAAGAAGAGAAGGAAAGAAAGAAAGAAAGAAAGAAAGAAAGAAAGAAAGAAAGAAAGAAAGAGAGAGAGAAAGAGAGAGAGAAAGAGAGAGAGAAAGGAAGAAAGAAAGAAAGAAAGAAAGAAAGAAAGAAAGAAAGAAAGAAAGAAGGAAATAGATCACACTGGGCACCAGTGGTTCAATCCTAGCTACTCAGGAGGCTAACATCTGAGGATCATGGTTCAAAGCCAGCCTAGGAAGAAAAGTCCCTGTGATACTCTTATCTCCAATTAACCACTCAAAAACTGGAAGTGGTGCTGTGGCTCAAAATGATAGAATACTAGCTAGCCTTGAGCACAAAGAGGTTCAGGGATAGCATCCAGGCCCTTAGTTAAGGCTCCAGGATCAACAGAGGAGAGGGAGGAAGGGAAGGAGGGAAGGAGGGACGGAGGGAGGGAAGGAGGGAGGGAGGAAGAAGGGTTTAGGGAGGGAGAAAAGGAGGATGAAAAGAAAGAAGAAATGTGGGAGAGAGAGAAGAGTAGTAAGTTAATTCAGGGGTAACAGTAAGCAAGAAATTTTGTTTATTTTACCCATTAATTCTAGGCAACAGACCTAGCCCAGTGCACAATTTCCACCCTATGAAATCTGAAGTAGAAATAGAGCTCATAGGAAAACTTGATTGCTGGGTCATTTGTTCTTCTGTATGGCTTTCAAGATGGAAGCATTAAGTAACAACATAAATATTGACTAGTTTTAAAGCTGCTGATAGTTTATTTAGTACAGATTTCAATGTCACTGTCTATCCTAGAGTGTGAATAATTAGAAGCCTGCAGAAAGATCCGTGAGAATATATTTATTCTCTCTCAATAAATACTATGTTAAAATTAGTCCATCATATCAGAAAATTCCTCCCAATTCTAATTAAGGCATATTAGATATGCATGAATTAACATTGGCATGATAAATGCCAAATAAATTAATAACTATAGGCCACTAATTATGTAAAGAGACAGCAGAAAATTTGAGTAAGATTAAAATATAGTTTGGGAAGAGGCAGTTCCCACCTTGCTTATTCAACCAGAGAGAGAAGGGCTGTGATTTTCTTCATATTTTTGAGTCTCACTTGGGTTTATAATCATCTCAACAGCTCACCATCAATTAATTACCCTTGGTTTTCTCTCTACTTGATTTTACCTATCATTTTTGCAGTGAAGCTTGAAACAACTTAAGTCTGGATACAGCCGTTCAAAAAATGGTTGTTGTTGTTGTTGTTGTTGTTGTTGTTGTTGTTGTTGTTTGTGGGGCTTTAACTCAACGCCTGGGCACTGTCCCAAGCCATAGGATCAGTTTGGTCACAACAGTGACCCTACTCTTGGTACCAGTTTTCCTTGCTATTTACCTTTGCATGACTATAATACAATAAAAGAAAGAATTGTTTCTTTTAACTCAGTTTCAGAGGTTTCAGCTTGTAATCAGCTGGCTCCATTATTTTAGGCCTTAAGCAAGCTCCAAAACCCAGAGGGCACAGAGGGTATGAACATGGAGGAGGAGCAGAGAGGAAGGGACCAGAGACCAGTGATGACCTTCAAACCCCATGCCCCAGGGCTGGGAGTTTAGCCTATTGGTAGAGTGCTCACCTAGCATGCATGAAGACCCAGGTTTGATTCCTGGGTACCACATACATAGAAAAAAGTTGGAAGTGATGCTGAGGCTCAAGTGGTAGAGCTCTAGCCTTGAGAAAGTCCAAGGACAGTGCTCAGGCTCTGAGTTCAAACTCCAAGACTGGCACACACACACACACACACACACACACACACACACACACACACAGCCCCTTACTGCCTCCAGCTACACTCCACCTCTCAAATTAATATCAGCAGCCAGGGAACGAGCATCCATCACAGGAACCAAATCACAGCAGTCTTCTCCACAGAAACCACATCTATTTTCTTTCTCCCAAATATTTGCCTCTCTGAAGCTAGTATGGATCACTTGCTGTAACTCGATTCACCCATTTGGAAGTGCCAGCACCATTTGATAATATTGCATGTGTTTCTGTTTGCTTGCTTGTCAGTTGTGGGGCTTCAATTCAGGGCCTAGGCATTGTCCCTGGACCTTATTGTGCTCAGTGCCACTTCTAACTTTTGAGTGGTTCATTGGAGGCAAGAGTTTCTCAGGGTCTTTTCCACTCAAGCTTCTGACCACTACCTTCAGATCTCAGCCTTGTGAGTAGCTAGGATTACAAGCAGGAGCCTCCAGCTCCCAGCTTATTGCATATGTTTTTATCCTTGTTCATATGGCCAGTGCCTCGCATTCTCTCTTCAAGTAGTTTGGGCCAAGTCCTGCCTTTTGTGAACCTGTCCATTCTCATTCTGGCAGTAGTGGAGGACCTTGCACCTGGCTGACAACTCATCTTCAGGCTTGGCCCTGTGCTGAACTTCTGTGACATATTTATCAATCCACTCTTAGGCAGTCAAATGTGCATTTGACTCAAGGCCCATGGAAGGATTTTTACTTAAACTGGCTTATCTCTCTTCTAAAATTGTTCCCTAGACTCTGCACTTCCTAAAGCTAATAGAAATTGATTGGAAAATTAGATGAAATCTGAATTTTCCTAAATCAAAAGCAAACTCACTGAGGTTTGTGTGGCTAGAAATCCCTTGTTAAATTATCAAGAGTGAGACATAAACAAGGTAAACATCATTGCATGATGGCTAATTACAAAAAAAGAATGACTTCTCCAGCAAATGAGAGTTGGTTTAAGATCATGCCACTGCCCAGGAATATAAACCAGAACAAACCTTAAAAGGCAAAGTCTATGATATTTTAACTTACACATATGGCCCCATGGACTCCATAGCATCTGGTACTTAAAATTTGCTGAATACAGAAGGAAAAGAAGGTTTGGGAGGTTGGGGAATTATTATCATACTTCCTTTGCTTCAGTGAACTCATTCCTACTGTGGGAAACAATGATTTTCTACTTCTAAATGAGGATGATTAAATTTTTTAACAGGGAGGGGGCGGGGGAGGAAAATGGGGACAAAAACATGAAAAAGGATATCAATGTGTGAGAAATAATGCACCTACTATCTGGAGAATGTAACTTTAACCCCCCACTACATTACCCCAACAATAAAAAAATTTAAAAAACACCAAGAATATGACCTTTGGTGAAAGAAGCACTACATCATTTGTCCAAGTTTAAATTAAAGTAGAAGAATTTTAATTATAGGACTGCTCCAAACCACATCTCCTTTGAAAATGTGAGCATTGAAGGATTTCTATGGGGATTTGCAATTCCAGGTCTGATTAACATTGTCCTGAAACCCAGTTCCTGACTTTACAGAGGGCACACCAGAAGCCATTCCTACAAAAGTATCAGAGATGATATTTTAAACAGGTAATCCAATGAATGCTTTGATAAAGGCTGTTCATGCCTTACTAATTTTGACAATCGAAGTCACATTTGATTAGGCTAGTTAAATGCCCATTGTTAAGAGCAGCTTAGGTAGAGACAAATATCCCTTGTCACTGCTAAACTGTCACTGAAACTACTTAGAATCTCATCCATGTCTAATGGTCTCTTTCCAGGCATAAATTAGCTATTCTCAAAGGCTTGGCCCAAATTATTTTACTTTAAGTTAAGGAAGCTTCCATGAATAGTTATTGGAAAGGACAAATAAAAATCAATTTTAGCCATTTGTTTTCCCATTTAATTTTGCATTTGTATGGAGAAGAAGAAGCAGGAAAATTCCTCTCAATTTTTCTTGCTAAAATAAGAGCCAGGAGTTTGGCCTAGTGGTAGAGTGTTTGCCTAGCATGCTTGAAGACCCAGGTTTGATTCCTGGCTACCACATACATAGAAAAAGCCAGAAATGGTGCTGTGAATCAAGTGTTAGAGCTCTTGAGAAGGCCCAAGGACAGTGCTCAGGCCCTGAGTTCAAGCCCCAGGACTGGCAAAAATAATAATAATAATAATACAGAACATACTTACTGAGAAATGCAACATCGTAGATGGTTTGGATGAGTTCCATCTATCCAATATTTGAGGCTGGCTTGGGTAAATGACAAACAAGTAAATACCTTTTCTGCTTAACTATTCCAATTCTCTTAAGTAGGTTGAAATTATTTTCCCTCAGGAAAAAGAAAAATAAATTAATGAAAATCTTGGGAAGATGAAACACAGTTGTTTGTCTGACCAGTGAAAGTCCAACCTGTTATCTTCATACAATCCACAAGAACAGATCAAATTCCTGTATCAAGCATGATCCCCAAGTTTTTTGGGGACTTAGACTGCAGGGAATGATATAAGGTTATCATCTAAGAGGGTCCAAGAAGCCAGTCAAGCCCTGCTCTAATTTTCTCAAGGAAAGGGGTTGCAGGGAGAATGAACCAACAGGAATAGTAATCCCACCCCAACCTCGGAGGAACAGAACCATGTCAAACACTGAAATACACCCAACCCCTTCACAAATTCCCTGGCAGCATTGTCTGTGGAGATTCAGCATCATCAAATTTCATATCTCTCAAATTCCCATATCAGACATGGTCATTGACAGAAATCATCAGCAATATATTCCATATGGACTGAATGTAGGAATCCTCCGAAAATTCATATGCTGACTTTTTGTTCTTTCTTTGAGCCACAATTTTACCATGTCGTTCAAGCTGGTCTTTAACTTGCAATTCTCTGTCTCGATAGTGATAGTACAGGCCTGGACCATTATACCTGGCTCCTATGTTGAAGATCTAAATTCCATAGGATTTTTTTGCGGGGAGGGCAATTATGATTAAACTATATCATAAAAATGGTCCCCAGGGGGCCAGGAGTTTGGCCTAGTGGTAGAGTGCTTGTCTAGCATGCACGAAGACCTGGGTTTGATTTTTTTGGTACCACATGCATAGAAAAAAGCTGGAAGTGGTGCTGAGGCTCAAGTGGTAGAGCTCTAACCTTGAGAAAGTCCAAGGACAGTGTTTAGGCCCTGAGCTAAAGCCCAAGACTGGCAAAAAAAAAAAATGGTCCCCAGATAGATTAGATAGATAGATAGATAGATAGATAGATAGATAGATAGATAGATAAGCAGATAGATAGATCTTCCTCCACATACTTGTGAAGGAAACCATGTAAGGACACAGACAGAAGGTGGATAATTATAGGCTCAACTATACTAGCACCTTGATCTCAAATTATTTGAGAAAGTACATTTCTGTTAAGCCACCAGACTGATATATTTTGTTATGACAGCCTGAGAGGTCTGAAACAGTCCCTCATTTCCTTTCTTATTTAGGTTCTAATCCAGGACCAAAGGTTTTATTCACAGTATATCTTAGAATCATTTCTGATCACATTATAAACACATAAAATTAACTAGAGGGAGAAAGCTATAAGAGACACACTAATTTTTCCTAGCAACAAAATAATAGGATTAATTATAAACACTGGACAGACACACACACACACACACACACACACACACACACACACGAGGCAGGAGGATGAGAAGGGAGAGAACAGCAAGTCATTCATAGAAGACCTGGAAAAGTTTCTGTATTTAGTTCCCACCACCACTGCCACCTC